>NC_086322.1:189126608-189468859 GCF_036172605.1 Pelobates fuscus | reverse complement strand
CATCCTGATACGACTCTGCCTTTCTTGCTCGAGGTCGATGCTTCTGAGACAGGAGTTGGGGCTGTTCTGTCTCAAAGGTTAGGGGTGGATAAACCGTTACACCCTTGTGGTTTCTTCTCTAAAAAATTTTCTGGGCCTGAGAGCAGATATGACATCGGGGAGAGGGAACTGTTAGCGGTCATTAAGGCTTTAAAGGAGTGGAGACATTTACTGGAAGGGACACTACACCCTGTTACTATTCTAACGGATCATAAGAACTTGTCTTATATTGGGGAGGCTAAGCGCTTGTCCGCCAGGCAGGCTCGCTGGGCTTTGTTCCTCACTCACTTTAATTATGTTCTTACGTATAGACCTGGTTCTAAGAACTCTAAAGCCGATGCTTTGTCTCGTCAATATGAACCATCCACTATAACTGAACCACTTCTGTCCTCCATAGTTCCTAAGGGGAATATCATCGCGAACACGAATCTCAGGATTCACTCTCCATTGCTTTCTGAGATCATGAAGTTTCAGCATTTGGCACCCAAACAGACTCCTGGGGATCGACACTTCGTTCCTGCCGCTCTCCAACTGGAGGTGCTACGCTGTCTCCATAACAGCAAGGTGGCTGGGCATCCTGGCATCCGCAAGACTTATGCGCTGGTCTCTAAAGATTTTTGGTGGCCTGACTTACGCAAGGATATTAAAGAATTAATCGGGGCATGTGAAGTTTGTACCAAGACCAAGCTACCCCATTCGCTTCCATGCGGATTTCTGCACCCTTTAGAGGTTCCTGAAAAGCCTTGGTCCTGCCTGGCAATGGACTTCATTGTTGATTTGCCTATTTCTAAAAAGCAGTCTGTCATCCTCACTGTGGTAGACAGATTTACTAAAATGGCTCACTTCATTCCCTTACCTAAACTCCCATCTTCGCCCGAATTAGCGGAGATATTCGCCAGGGAGATTTTCCGTTTGCATGGGATACCTTCCCAAATTGTCTCTGACAGAGGCTCCCAATTTGTTTCCCGTTTTTGGAGATCATTCTGCTCCCAACTAGGCATCAAATTGAATTTCTCCTCTGCCTATCATCCTCAGTCCAATGGAGCTGCTGAACGCACTAACCAAAAAGTTGAACAATATTTACGTTGTTTCGTTTCAGAACACCAGGACGATTGGGTCGGTTTGATTCCTTGGGCGGAGTTTGCACATAACAATCTCATTTGTGATTCTACGCATTCTAGCCCTTTTTTCTTGAATTATGGCTTTCATCCTTCCATCCTTCCTTCGGAGTCTTCTTCTCAAGGGATACCGTCGGTGGATGTTCATGTTGCCAATTTAAGAAAGTTGTGGGATCAAACTCGACAAATCCTTCTGCACAATTCTACGCTGGTTAAAAGACACGCTGACAATCGTAGAAGGGCAGCACCGGTGTTTGTTCCAGGCGATAGAGTATGGTTAAGTACTAGAAACATTCGTTTAAAAGTGCCGTCTATGAAGTTTGCTCCTCGATATATTGGACCTTACAGGGTACTGTCTTCCTTCCTTCGGAGTCTTCTTCTCAAGGGATACCGTCGGTGGATGTTCATGTTGCCAATTTAAGAAAGTTGTGGGATCAAACTCGACAAATCCTTCTGCACAATTCTACGCTGGTTAAAAGACACGCTGACAATCGTAGAAGGGCAGCACCGGTGTTTGTTCCAGGCGATAGAGTATGGTTAAGTACTAGAAACATTCGTTTAAAAGTGCCGTCTATGAAGTTTGCTCCTTGATATATTGGACCTTACAGGGTACTGTCTCAAATCAACCCAGTTGCGTATCGTTTAGCGTTGCCTAATGCCTTACGCATTCCTAATTCATTTCATGTTTCCTTGCTAAAACCATTAATATGTAACAGGTTCTCCTCCACGATCGCCCCTCCCCGCTCAGTTCAGGTGGAGGGTCAGGAGGAGTATGAGGTCAATTCCATCGTTGATTCTCGAATCTCCCGGGGGAGACTGCAATATCTGGTCGATTGGAAGGGTTATGGTCCTGAGGAGAGAAGTTGGGTACCTCAGGAGGAGGTGCATGCTCCCCGTCTCCGCAGGGCGTTTCACTCTAGATTCCCTTCTCGCCCTGGTGTATTCCGCCCGGTGGGCGTATCTGAGAGGGGGGGTACTGTCAGGGTACCTGTGGTCTCTACCTCCGAAAGAGGTAGAGACTTAGCTGTTCCTCCATCCAGACGGCCTGATGGCTCCCTTCCCCACGGTCTATCCGGTCATGCAAGGCCGGCCGCGAGGGAGTAACTGCCTTTTACAGCATCTAGGCAGGAAGTTGTCATCAGGACACTCCTCCGGAACGACCTGTCACTCAATTGCTGCAGGACCAATCAGGACGCCTTGGAGGCGTGGTTACTGCTCTGAACAGGGTATTTAACAGAGCTTCTTTCATTAGCTCATTGCCCTGTCGTGGTTCTAGCTTGTTCTAGTCACTCAGTGCTTGTGTATTCTATTATCCCTTTTGGTTTTGACCCGGCTTGTTTACCTTACTCTGCTTATCTCTGTTACCCTTGATTCGGCTTGTTTCTCGCTTACCTGTCTTCTGTTACCCTCGACCTCGGCTTGTCTTTGACCATTCTATACTGTACTACTTACGTTAGTCCGGCCATTCTAAGGTCCGGTATACGTATCTGGCTACTGTTTGTACTCTGCGTGTTGGATCCCTGTCCCGATCCTGACACCAGTACACCATCACGTAAAGAGGACATGGCTAGCCCGTCACCTATCAGATCCTGGACTATCCCCCGCATTACAGACGAACTAAGGAAACAACAGATTCTGTACGCAGCTACTGCTAGAAAAGCCAAGCTTTTTAAACTACTACGCACATCTACAGATAATGCTGATGAAGAGGAACGCCCGAGCGGTTCTAATTCGGCAGATATTCACTCCATGTTGTCATCACTTATGGCCTCCATGGGGAAAATCAATGACAGATTTGAGAAATTAGAATCAGTCACTCTAACTTTGACATTATCTGGGCCTTCCACTTCAGTCCAACCAGAACCTACTGGGACTGAACTGGACAATTTAGTGTCCACTTCAGACGTACAAGACATTAATCCAGCTCACCTTAAAAAAGATATCCTGGAAGGTAAAGGTATAAACCTGCCAACACTCCTAATTGCCTCCCAGGATATCGTAAAGAATAAGACTCATGCGTATGGTGATTTATCAGTTGTGCTTAAAGCTAGGGACTCCAGATTATACAGGAAATTGTCCATCCCTGAATTTGTCCTAGCTTTTGGCATATATAGGGATGTGGTATGCTCTGTTTATCCTAGTAGAAGAGAAGAGTTTGACTTATACATGCCCAAGCTCATGGATTTAGGGAACAAATATGGAGATACAGCATTCTAGGATTATCATAGATCTTTTTCGGCAAAAGTGTCTGCAGTTCTCACTCAATTCGGTTGAGTAGAACAAACTGAAGTAAATTAGATACAGAAATATTCTGCAGACACTTTTCAGGTCTAAAGACACCAGCTTGTGCATTCTGCTCATCTACCGCCCATACAACCAACTTCTGTCCCAATACTGCTGAGGATTCTTCCAACGTTCCTGTTCCCAGCCCCCCTGGTAGAATAGAGAAAATTATGAAGGATAAATTAGGTCGCCACATTGTCTTCCTAGGGAAATCACAAATATGTAATAATTTCAATAGTAGTTTCAGCGCTTGCAGGCTGCTACATATCTGTTCTAACTGCTTCTGGACACATGTAAAAATCATGTGCCCCAATAAAATGTATCCCAAACCTTATTTAACCTCTGTTAATGTTACTGCATTGTCAGCTTTGTTGTCAGACCATCCTTCTAGACATCTTTTTGAATTCCTAGTTTCAGGCTTTTCTGAAGGTTTTCATACATGTATAATTCACATGCCGTCGAATAACATAGAATGTAATAACCTGCACAGGAAAATCCTACAGCAGTCGACACACTCATTGCACAAGAAATTGCAGAAGGGTTCCTTTTAAGCCCTTCATGGAGGACAAATCCTATCAGTGTTGTCACAGGGAAAAACTCTATGAAACAAAGATTAATTGTTGACCTATCAGCACCCCATACCTTAGCAATTCCAAGTCTGAATTTGCTGATCCTTTCTGAGGAGTTTACGCTACAATATACTACCATTGACAACGCCATTGCAGCTATCATTAGAGCAGGGGTAGGAGCATGGCTAAGTAAAACAGACATAGAAAATGTGTTCAAACTCCTACCCATACATCCTACACTCTGGCACCTACATGGCATCAAATGGAAAGGCTTATACTATTTTTTTCCCCCGACTAACGTTTGGTTTAAAAACTAGTCCCAAAATCTTTGCCAATTTTGCTGAGACATTATGTTGGTTACTCCTGAATATTAACAGATGCCCCACAGTCATCCATTACTTAGATGACTTCCTGATGGTCTAAGATAATGCCCTCCCCCCGAGTAGTCTCATTACCGTTCAGGCCAGCTTACCCAAGGACAAAGTAGATCACATAATCATTATATATCTTGATTTACCCTATTCATTTGTGTCTTGGCATTTATTTCTTTGCTGTATTGGTTCCCACATTTAAAGTGACAGTGCTGTTCCAGGGCAGCACCCCTTCATGTCATTACAGTGGTTTGTTGAATGTCATGTTTGACTGCATTCTAGAAATATGGCTAAGTCAAAAGAATGCTCTACAAAGTTAAGAGAAGAGATCATTGCCCTTCACAAACAAGGAACAGGATACAAAAAGAGAGCGAAGCCACTGAATATTCCTGTAGACAACATTTAAAGCATAGTTTGCAAGTTCAAAGTTGAAGGAACAGTGGTTACACTACTTGAACAGGGCAGAAAAAGGGAGCTACCAGTGGCTGCAACCAGATTTGTTAAAGGTTGTGAAAAACCCTTGAGTGACTGCAAAAGACCTGCAGCAAGACTTGGTGGTAACAGGCACGGAGGTTTCAGTGAGCACAGTAAGGAGCGTACTAAACACAGAAGGTTTCCATGCAAGAACTCCAAGATGTACAGTACTACTGAAACAAAAGCACAATTAAAGTCATCTCCAATATGCTCAAAATCATATAAATAAGCCACAGACATTTTGAAATTCTGTTCTGTGGTGTGGTGAAACAAAACTGGAACTTTTTGGTGCAATGGATCAGCGGTTTGTCTGGAGGAAGAAGAATTAAGAACACTCTGCCTACAGTTTAACATGGTGGTGGCCAGGGATGCTTTAGGGCTGATTTGCATAATCTAACACTGGAAATCTGCAGCATGTGGAAGGCAAGAGGAGTTCATTGAAGTATCAGGAAATCCGAGGAGAAAATGTCAGGCTGTCTGTGAGGAAGATTGGGCATCACTGGACCTTTCAACAAGACAAAGATCCCAAGCATACCTCACATTTCACCAATGCTTGGTTGCAGAATAAGTCCTGGAAAATTTTACAGGGGCAATCATAGTCACCTGACTTGAACCCCTTAGAAAATCTGAAGAAGGCGGTTGCAGCAGACAAACCAACAAATATTACTGAACTGGAGGCCATTGCTAAAGAGCAATGGGCTAAGATTCCTCAGGAACGCTGCCAGAAGCTGGTGTCTGGCTGTGCATCTAATTTGCTTGCCATGAAGGGGTTGAACTATTTTGAGACTGGAGAAGTCACAAGTTGCATTTTTAGTTGAATTTGGGGCAACTAATTTAAGCATGCGTTGTGTTAAGCGATTGAAATTGCTTTTGTTTGATTTGTTCATTGCAAACAGCTGAAATTTTGACAATAAACATGATTTTCAATGGGTGTTGAAAGGTGCCATTATAAAGATGCAATCAATGTTATTCACTTCAAATGTCAGTGGTTTTAATCTTGTGGCTGATCAATGTAAGAGGGCAGAGATTGGTTGTGGGATGAGAGTCAAGTCAGCAGCTAAGTGCACACTGATCTATAGTGGTAGCTCAGCTCACATAGTTGATGGTGCTGCTTTAACACAGTTAATACAACACTTGGGCATTTTCCATTACTACTTCAAAATATGACATGACCATGCATTATAGGCGCAATTCAGTTTTACCAGTTAAACTACATTATTTGTATTAATCGTTTTTTCAAGGAGCATTCTAGAGCATGATTCCCATATTCTATGCATAAAAATTACAAGGATGTAAAAGTAATTCACATAAACATTTCCTGATTGCACTTTCAATTCCAGCATTTCCGTGTTATTTTTCTAAACTAGCATTTGGCCACTAAACTATTCAGGAAAAATATTTTTCTACATAATCTTATCAGTGTTGTCTTCTGTCTAAGGAAACATCTGCTTCCAAGATTGCTATCTTTTCATATTGTGTTTTTCCCCAAATTGAAATATAACCTTTAACATTCAAAAATGTTTATTTTTTTTTATTTTTTATGGAATTGAACAGCTGTGATAGACAGTAAAATTACATACAATTTTCTGATGACCTTTTAGGATTAAATTTGTTTTTATGTATGTCGGTTACAAATTTTCTTTTGTACCCAAAAACTGTAGGAAGTTAAAGATTTGCTTCACTCTTCAAGGTATTTACACTCTACCCAGTGTTTCTATATGAAACATGCCCATAGCGAATAATTTCCAAAGAGAAAAATGCAAAAGCATATGGTTAAATTTAGTAAAATACTGACACATTATGATATTAATGGGAGAGAGGACAAATAAAGCATTCATCTTGCAAGGCTAGAAACTGGAGATAAACTAACCCTATAACCTGGTTACAACTAAAAAAATTAAGGGTGCATGATTCATTGCCATTTAATGTAATTTGTGAAGTGCATGTATGAATTGGCCACTTGGTAGAGGTCAGATGACAGAAGGGGTAATGTACATTGTATAGGAATGTGAAAGGGGGCATATGGTTTACAACATGGATTGATCCTTTGTGGCCTGGAAGTATAGTTCCAATGTAAACTAACTGACTTCAGCCATATGGCCTGTACCTCTTATTGGATGAGTTAATTTGTTTGATATGTTAATGATCATTAGCTTTGTGTTCAAGTATCATATCCAAAAGAAACATTAATACTTACCCACAGAATAATAATTAAGCCTCATTTTTGTTATATTTAGAATGGGACAAGCACTATCTTCTAATCAAGCCTAAACAAGATTTACGTAACTTAACCATATGACAAGGGACTATGATGTCTGCTATATTGGGTCGCAAGTAAGGAGTGTGACATATCCATGGAATGGAAAAATGGTAACACATTCAGAGATGCAATTATTATTTCTGTGGCAAGTACAAAAGAGAGAGAAGAAAAAGTTTATATTTGGATTGATGTTGGTTTGGAACACAAGGGGTGGACACTTATTGTCTCCATAGGTCTGCCTTATCTCCACATCTAGGCCAGGCTTGGTAATCCACATGGTATATATCTAATGATTCTGAAATGCGTTTGTACTTGCTTGGGGCCCAAAATCTAATTTTGAGTGAGTCACCATTTTCCTTGTCAGAGACCCCCTTGTCAGAGACCCCCTGGGCAGAACTTTACTTTGAAAACCTAAGTGATTAGGACTTCTGTTATTTTAACCCTTTTGTTTTTATCTGTTGTTGGTGTAAATAATTTGGTTTTGCATCTATTTTTTGTATGCACTGTGACTATTTTTTGCTCACAATAAATATTCCTTTATTAAGCTCTGCTTTTGTCTGGTTAAGAATCACGTTACCTGAAGAGACTAATTAATGAGTGTTTTGCAATTGCATAGGTATTGTACTAAGTTGTATCTGGTGGATTTTTATTAAGTTACCGGGGGACCAATGCACCCCATTTATACATTGTCTTGGTGGTGGCAGTGTTAAATTAGTAATATTTGTATTATTATGGTTAAGTGTGGATGATGTTAAGTGGGATTTTATCATTATTTCCCGTCTAGTGCAGACAAATAGTGAACTTTAACCCTTTCACCACCACAACTATGTCACGCACACAGTTCTTGAGGTTGTGTTCATTCATGACAGTAGGTGTATCCAAGGGGATAAGTGCACCAACTGCAGGGGGTACACAAAGACCTTTGAGACCTCCAGGCATTGGCTTGGTGTGTGCGAAGGCAGAGTAGGAAAGAGGTGGTAGCCAGGCAACGAGGGAGCTGTAATCTAAACCATATGCTCTGTGGGGATGCCAGGAGCCGGGTTATGATGTCACTCTGGCCCCGGCATCACTAAAGAGCTTGCAACAGAGCAGGGCAAGAAGACAATGAAGAGGTCAGCTGCCACACTAGACTCAAGGGAAAGGGTCAACCCTTCAACTCGCCCAAAGGTGGCAAGGCTGGATAAATTTAAATTAAAAAAATAATTTGTGAGTGTGTGACAGAATGTGTATGTGTCTGTCAGTGTCCTCTGTTTGTAACTGTGTGTGTCAGTGTCCTCTGTGTGTAACTATTATGCGTGCATTTTATTTTCACTTTTTGACTTTTATACATCAGATTGATATTTCATACCCTCCTCCTTAGAGACACAATATTCACATTATATCACATTTATTTTACTACCTTTAATCATGCTTGTTCTCCAATTTAGGATTATTTTAAATGTCAGTGTATACACATTTCTTTTGGAATTTAAATCAATATAAATCACTCTCAAGGCAGGGGTGCTTGGGATTTTTTTTTTTTTTTTAAACTTGCAGGGGTGCTTCTCCATAAAAGGTTGAGAAATGCCCAGGATATCGCTCTCTTGGTACAATTAGGGTGGTACAGCACTTTCCATTTTGAGAAGAGCCTTCCCAACTAATGTTTGCACGCCTATGAAAGAGAAAGGTCATACAGAACTATGAAAATAATGGAAAGTGATCCATAATTTTCACTTGATAGGTTTGTCCCATAAACATAATACCGTCTTTCTTAAAACAATGTAATAATACATCATAACAACCCATCCTTTAAAGAAACACTATAATATACTCCTAACACCATAGCTCCAAGATTGCAGTTTAGGCCTTTTTTGCCCTCCTCCCCTCAAAAAGATGATTTACTCAGCCTTTTTCCAGTGCCCTGCTCCGCCTCTTTGATTACGATCATCAAATCAAATCCAATGCTTTCCCATAGGAACGCCACACTGAGCCAGTCAGCATCGGCTCATAGACATACATTGAATCAATGCATCCATTGAAGACACTGAATGTTCGTTCTACACAAATGATCCAAGGAGCACCTCTGGTGGCCGTCTGAGTGGCAGCCACAAGAGGTGTTACTAGGCAGTAATGTAAACACTGCCTTTTCTCATTAGTGACAGGCAGTAGGCACCAAAACAACTATATTAAGCTGAAGTCGTTCTGGTGATTTTAGTGTCACTGTTTAAGTATTTTAAATCAAAATGGAATGTCTCACTGATGTAATGAACATAAGGGTGTATATGGTGAATGTAAAAGGCATTCCATGTTAGCACAGGGTCTTTAGGTTTAATATCCAATAATGATTGATTCATTTTTAAAATTTTCATAACCTTGTCTCTGGAAAGGTTCCCCACTTCATAAACCACATGTTTACTACTGCTCCTTATACCTCCTATAGCCACTATGCCAATCCCAGCACTTAATTCACTATTCTCAAACAATAATGAAGCAGGTTAAGCAAAATTTTCCTACTGAGCTTTTAACTACTATGCGTGAGTTCCAGAAATTAAAAAAAAATTGCCTAAAGTGCGGTAACTTTAATAACAGTTCATATTCATTTCCCTTTTATTTCTGAAATAGACTGGTAACAGTATTGTATTGTTTGTGCTCCCTGTGGTATCCTTGAAAACAAGAAACATTTACATACATTCTAAAGCATTTTTTACTAAATACAAAAATGTAAAACTATGTCCCTCACTACCTCCTTCCAAATCTACCAGGAATATTAGGAATGGGAGTGATGTGTAAACCATTACAAAAAAAACAACAAAAAACTCTGAAGTAATAATAATCATTATGAATACTTCTTACTTCCCAATGTTTTAAATGGACAAAGAAGGGACACTTTAATTTTAAGAGTGAGAGTGTGGCCAGGGGAGTGGTTGTTTTGAGAAATGTTTTGTGACTTACTAATGAAATGGTCTTCAATTTAAATGTAATTTAGAAAAAGAACAATGTATTTTATTTACATAGACAGCTTTTTAAGCACAGTTATGTTATACAACCAGGAACACCAACAATATGGAGCTCCTATTAAAGATGGACATTAGGATGGAAAAGAGGGACAGAGGGACTTGGGCCCAAAATAGGAACAGTGGATCCAAAATAGGGACATTTGGAAGGTATGTCCCTTTTTATACTCACATTATCATTAGACATGTGCAATTCGTTTCGGTCCGAATGTGAATTCGGACAAATTTCGGGCAATTTGGGTACTTCCGAATGTCCGAATAGCTGAATTGCTGAAGTCCCGAAATTGTAGAATTTCCTAAGTACCGAAGTGTCAAAGTGCCGAAGTTCTGAAGCACAGTATTGCCTAAGTACTAATATACTTACCCAGTGGAAGAATAAAGAATGTTACACTGTATACAATTTTAAATAAAAAAGCATACAAACATAGCCAGGATTCAGCTGTAAGCATTTGCAACACTTACAACAATCAAGTAACACACATTCATATAAAATGTAAGTTACTTAGCCTGTCAATGGAATGACAGGAATGAATAAGTAGATAACTCCCTAATTCCCACGGTATTAGGGAGCTATCTACTAAAAGGCTGAAATACCTAAAAAAAAATGTTTTGCCACATTTACTAATACGAAGTAAAGATAACTTATTAGTAAATTATGCCCCTACTCGCTATACCGCGAGTAGGGGCATGTCTATTAAACAGTGAGCAGCCTGTGGCTGCTCAATGTAAAAAAAAAAAAGCCCCCCCTCACGAGCCCCCACCCGTGCCGTGCAATTGAGGGCTTCTAACCTGAAGGGGGGACCTATTGCCCCCCCTTTCCCCCACCCCTGAATGGTGGGTGGGGGCCTTAAAGTAAAATAAGGGGGGCCTATTGTCACCCCCCCGTCCCCCACCCCTGAGCGGTGGGTGGGGGCAGTAAAGTAAAATAATGGGGAGGGGACCTAGTGTCATTCCCCCCCCCCCCGTTCCCCACCCCTGAGCGGTGGTTGGGGGCTCTAAAGTAAAATAATGGTGAGGGGACATACTGTCATCCCCCCCCGTCCCCCACCCTTGAGCAGTGGGTGGGAGTCCTAAAGTAAAATAATGGGGAGGGGACCTATTGTCCTCCCCCACTGGCCCCCACCCCTGAGCAGCGGGTGGGGGCCCTAAATACCAATAAGGGTGGACCAAATGTCCTCCTCCCTGACCCCATGCCCGAGCGGTGGGTGGAGGCCCTAAATTACAATAAGTGGGGGGACCTAATGTCCTCCCCCTGGCCCCCACCCCTGAGCGTTGGGTAGGGGTCCTAAATTAGAATAAGGGGGGGAGCTAATGTCCTCCCTCTGGCCCCTACCCCTGAGTGGTGGGTGGGGGCCCTAAATACCAATAAGGGGGGACCTAATGTAATCCCCCCTGGCTCCCACCCCTGAGCGGTGGGTGGGGGCCCTAAATTTGAATAAGGGGGGGACCTAATGTCCTTCCCCCTGGCCCCCACCCCTGAGCGGTGGGTGGGGGCCCTAAAATACCAATAAGGGGGGGGGACCTAATGTCCTCCCCTCTGGCCCCCAACCCTGAGTGGTGAGTGGGGCCCTAAATACCAATAAAGGGGGGACCTAATGTCCTCCCCGCCCTGGCTCCCACCCCTGAGTGGTGGGTGGGGCCCTAAATACCAATAAGGGGGGGATTTAATGTCCTCCCCCTGGCCCCCACCCCTAAACGGCGGGGGGGGGCCCTAAATAATAATTTAACCCCCCCAAGGTTACTAGGGGTCCCCAAACCCCTAGTCAACCCCCTCCCAAATAAATTAACCCCTACCTACCCCTCTCACCCTAAAAATAATGAGGAGGTACCATCAACCATTTGATGTCTTCTTTTTTCTAAAATCTTATTTCTTCAGCCCCAAAAAAGGCCAAATAAAAATCCGTAATGACCGTCGCAATTATAAAGAAAGAAAAAAACAAAACATCTTCACCCATGGAGGGCTCCGCGCAGACTAAGCTCATAAAGGCTTATAAAGCCTTGCCCCACCCTGCAATTAGGCTCAGAGCATTCTGGTTGGTTGGTTTAAGCCATCCAATCAGAGTGCTCTGACAGGTAAATGAAGAGACTGACAGGTAAGTCTCTACATTTACCTATCACATCACTGATTGGTTGGCTTGAAATCCACCCAATCAGAGTGCTCTGTGTCATTTTACACAGCGTGGGAAAGTTCTTTGGAATTTTCCCATGCTGTGTAATTTGACTCATAACTCTCTGATTGGTTACTTTCAATGAACCAATCAGAGTGTTGTTATGAGTCGTTGTTTATAAGCCTTCACCCGCCCTGCAGAGCTCAGTCAATAAAAAAAGTTTTCTTTTTTTACATTTTTTTTACAGGTATCTAGTTTATGGTCCCCCCTCATTATTTTTTAGGGTGAGGGGGGTAGGTAGGGGTTATTTTTGGGGGGAGGGGGTGACTAGGGGTTTGGGGACCCCTGGTCATCTGGAGGGGTGAGTATTTAGGGCCCCCACCCGCCGCTCAAGGGTGGGGGCCGGGGGGGAGGACAATAGGTCCTCCCCTTATTCTAATTTAGGACATCCCACCCACCGCTCAGGGGTGGGGGCCATTGGGGAGGACAATAAGTTTCCCCTCCTTATTGATATTTAGGGCCCCCACCCACCGCTCAGGGGTGGGGGACAGGGGGAGGACAATACGTCCCCCCCATATTCTAACTTAGGGCCCCCACCCGCTGCTCAGGGGTGGGGGCCTTAAATTAGAAAAAGGGGGGAGGACTTATTAAAAAATGTTTTAATTAAATGACATACTTACCATTAGATACCTTCTATCTTCTTAAATCTTTTCTTCAACTCCGAAAAAAGTCAGTAAAAAAAATCAATTAACTAAAAAAAAATTCAAAAAAATAAACACCAAGAAATGTTGCGTAAAAAAAAAAAAAAAAAAACCCATCAAGTGCTCCATGCAGTTGGAGCTTTCATAGTGGGAAACGCCCACTCCTTATTACACAAATCAGTCAGAGTGCTCTGACTGGCAAGTCTCATTTACCTTCAAGAGAGGACAATAGGTCCCCCCCTTATTGATATTTAGGGCCCCCTCCCACCATTCAGGGGTTGGGGCCAGGGCGGAGGACAATAGCCCCCCCCCCTTATTGATATTTAGGGCCCCCACCGGCCGCTCAGGGATGGGGGCCGGGGGAAGGACAGTAGGTCCCCCCCCATTAGTTTACTTTAGGGCCCTGCCGCTCAGGGGTGGGAATGTTTTTTTGTTTTATTAATAGACTGTAATAGTAATAGTATTTTTTACTTACTATTAATAAATGTGGCTGAAAGACCAATTATCATGCACTGTTGATCAAAACCATAAAAGCTTGTAAATGATTTTATAAGCACCAAAACATTTTTCATTTGATAGGAGTTGTTTTTGTTTTGTTTTTTAAAAGGAACACTCCAAACACCTACAGCACGGCTCTTAGTAAAATGAATGGGGGACCTAGTGTCCTCCTGTGTGGGCCCTAATGTCCCCAGACCACAATTCATGGACAGCAAGTGGTGTGTATAAATAAATATAGAAGAGGAGGGCTGACATGCTAATAATAGGGGGGGGAAGGGGGACCAATTTATCTAATGCTAGTAAAAAAATGTAATTAAATGACATACTTACCATTAGATACCTTATATCTTCTTAAATCTTTTCTTCAACTCCGAAAAAAGTCAGTTAAAAAAAATCAATTAACTAAAAAAATTCAAAAAAATAAACACTTGTTACGTAAAAAAAAAAAAAAACCCATCAAGTGCTCCATGCAGTTGGAGCTTTCATAGTGGGAAACGCCCACTCTTTATTACACAAATCAGTCAGAGTGCTCTGACTGGCAAGTCTCATTTACCTTCATGTGAGTGATGGCTGCAGGTGAAAAACAGCCCATCCTGATTTATTAATTTATTAGACCCCCACCTGCCCTTAATATGCTTGATGGTAGAGTACATGAGGTCACTACCGGTAATATTAATGTATTAGCCCCCACTAGCCACCTATGGGTGTGGTCTGTGGAGGATATTCCATGCTCCCTGTTTAATTTAAATACAGCTGCACCTGCTACATGGGTGGGGTAGTGAGCGTCACTAAATTATCCCCATTTATTTGTTACTTAATTGACCCTACAGTTTGTCCTGCCTGCTTTTTTTTAATGTACCATACCAGCTCACCGAACCCTATGCCTATAGGTAGAGACCAAGAGGGTACCTGTATGTTATTAGCCACCAGGCAGCAATAGCTGGAGATAAGAAATAAATGAAAAAAAGTGCAAGAATGGAAATTTGTTTCACAAAACAAATTATAGAAAAATAAAAGTGCCACTGGACTATGGTATATATTTTCCTCAACAAAACCGATGGGTTATGGCTAGGGGAGGTAAAGATCTAGATGAAATATGCACAGGCCTGGTGAAAGATATTGGGTAGGGATCAGTTGAACTGAGGGGAGAAATTAGTTATTGAGTATCAGAGAATGCTTGGGTAAAGAGGTGTGTCTTCAGATTGATGAGAGAGTGGTTGATGACTTGATGATAGGTTAGAACATGTTCACCTAGTGAGGCACTAGGAGTGAGAAGAGCGGCATTGGGAAGAAATACATTGATATGGGGGTGATTTAAGGAAACTAATAGAGAGGGAGTGGAGAGGACAGTTGGGAGCATAGCAGGATACCAATAAGGAGAGATAGGAGGGCACAAGGTTGTGGATTTGTATAGAGGAGTGAGAGCCTGACAAAGGTGCATGTCATGCTGCACTGAAACACGCGTCAATCGTTTCGTCTTGTTCTTTTAATTATTCTAGGCATGTGCACTTCCTTGCACATGCTACGCTATATATTAATTATGTTACCTTGTTTCCTTTCTTTTTATCTTGTTTAGTCAGAATTTAAGGGAGAAAGGGCTATCGTTCTTCTGTCTCTCTCTCTACAACAGATCACTAAGATGTTTGCAGCAGGAGCCTGATGATTTTGTTGTATGTCTTCTGAGCAAGTTATAGAGTTATCTCACAGATACTTATGCTGACAGTTACACATTATATTTTAACACTAGTGGCAGTGCAGGGATTTAGAAGACTACAAATGTAATACAGAGATAGACACCCATTTCTATTACTCCCTGGATCAGATTGGTTATTGTTATCATTTAAAATTATAATATAATAAATCCTTATATGTCTGTATGTACACCTATTATTGGATTTTGAGATATCCCATGACCCTGGCAGATAACACGGGATATGTTCAGACTTCACTGTGCTACATTTTGGTAGAGGGTGGTGTTGCCCAGTGCTGCTATATTTATTGCTATTCTTTACTACTGTGTCTAATTTCCTGTGTAAGGGCTTCACTTATTTCCAGGTGGCACTCCCCCGCTTTGTGTGGCACAGTGCATTTGTATTTTTAGGTTTTAATCACTAGGGCCATGCCCCAGGGCATTCCTGGTATGTCCCACTGGTACTCGGGTTACATATTCCACGGATCCAGCTTTTTTACTTTGTTGAGGCATTTAAAAGGAAGCCAACAGAGTTTTTAAACATGTTGAGAAGAATGCAGGCCTACTGGAGTTTGGATTTGTTGGAGTGGGATGTGTGAGTGTTGAGGAAGGCCAAGCAGGAGAGAATTGAAATAATCTAGCATGGTTAGGATGAGAGAATGAATAAGCAGCGTAGTACCAGAGAATGTACCTTATGGCTATTGTGGTGAAAGCAACATGTGGAAGTAACATCGTCTATATGTTTCTGGAAGAGGAGTAAAGAGCCAAAGACGATGTCTAGACTGCAGACTGTGGATGAGGGGGAATGTTCAGGCTATCAAAGAGAATAGACTGTGATGGAAGCGTTAGGGGAAGGATGAACAGTACTCCTGTTTCAGATGGGCTAATTTGCAGAAAGTGTGAGGACATCCATGAGGCAATACCAGAAAGACAGGAGGGAATGCAAGAGGAGAAGTTATGTGTAAGGGGGGAAAAGCCATGAAATGTATTGTCAAATGAGAGAGAATATGTAGGTGTGACCATAAAGACAAGATAGGAGCCATGAAGGAGCAATACCTGCAATACCAAGTAGGATGATCGCTTGTATCAAACGCAGCAAAGAGATCAAGTAGAATGAGGATAGAAGGAGGCTATGAACAGATATGAGTGCAGTTTCAGTAGCTTCAGTAGTTAGGGTTTTGTTTATTTCTAGGAGAGGAGTAACAGCTTCCATTTTGAAGGAAGAGTATAATTGAAAATATGGGGCAAATATGCTATCCCTCTTTCGTGCCGCACTGCAGCCTCACATGTCATTGAACCAGGGGCTTGTAAAGAAAAATGCAGTGACAACAGAGAAAGAGTGGAATGAAGCACCAAAACATTTTTCATTTCATAGGAGTTGTTTTTGTTTTGTTTTTTAAAAGGAACACTCCAAACACCTACAGCACGGCTCTTAGTAAAATAAATGGGGGACCTAGTGTCCTCCTGTGTGTGCCCTAATGTCCACCAGACCACAATTCTTGGACAGCAAGTGGTGTGTATAATTAAATATAGAAGAGGAGGGCTGACATGCTAATATTAGTGGGGGGGAAAGGGGACCAATTTATCTAATGCTAGTAAAAAAAAAAAAAAAAAAAACATTTAAGAGGCTATGAACAGATAGGAGTGCAGTTTCAGTAGCTTCAGTAGTAAGGGTTTTGCTTATTTCTAGAAGAGTAGTAACAGCTTTCATTTTGAAAGAAGGGTATAACTGAAAATAGGGGGCAAATATGCTATCCCTCTTACGTGCCGCACTGCATCCTCACTTGTCATTGAACCAGGGGCTTGTAAAGAAAAATGCAGTGACAACAGAGAAAGAGTGGAATGAATCAGGGAAAGCTTGGCAAGGTATTGGATTTAAGTTAAGTTTTAAGCTTACCTATTAATAGTTTCAACCTATTTTTAGCTTGCGCTTGCAAGGGGAAGCATGCAACACCCTCCCTCCATTATGACCTCTCTCTGTCCACCTCCTTACTTGGTGCTGGATTCCAGGTAGCTTTATTTGCAAGTTTATAAGGTGTGCGCTGGGCAGGGGGGAGCTTTGTCCAGTAGAGCTTTGCAAACTAAAGTAATATATTTCATAGAAAGTGTAACCCTTAAAATAAATAAATACTGCTAGATTTATATTGCATGCTTTTTATGCCAAGGTTGAGTTAGTGTTTTTTTACTTAAAGGACCACTATAGGCACCCAGACCACTACAGCTTAATGAAGTGGTCTGGGTGCCAGGTCCAGCTAGGATTAACCCTTTCTGCTGTAAACACAGCATTTTCAGAGAAACTGCTATGTTTACCTATGGGTTAATCCAGCCTCTTGTGGCTGTCTCATTGACAGCCGCTAGAGGCGCTTCCGCGCTTCTCACTGTGATTTTCACCGTGAGAATACGACAGCGTCTATAGGAAAGCATTGAGAATGCTTTCCTATGGACTGCCTGAATGCGCGCGTGGCTCTTGCCGCGCATGCGCATTCAGCCGATGAGGGAGCCCGGCAGAGGGAAAACAGGTAAGATTTAACCCCTTTCTCACCCAGAAGCCTGGCTGGAGGGGGACCCTGAGGGTGGGGGGGGGGGGGGGGGGGGGGACCTAGAGACCCTATAGTGCCAGGAAAATGAGTAGGTTTTCCTGGCACTATAGTGGTCCTTTAAAGAAGCACCAGGACAATCATATCAATGTCAGCCTAAGATTAGTGAGAATTACACTCTATTTACCAGTTGCCAGTATGAATTCAGTCCCTCATCTGATAATGAAGGCTGGGGAAACAATTGCTATTACTGTCTCTTCAGCTATATAAAAGCGGTACACACAAAAAATAGTTAGCTACAAACCCACTATAGCGACTTGATGAGTTAGAAACTCAAAATAAGTAATTGGGTATGTGCGCTAATAAGGATAAATTTAACCAAATAAAAAATAATTATCAAATCCTTTTATTAGTAACCACATATAAAAGATGATTAATAAGCAAAGGGCTGTTTCTAATCACCAATGTAAAATCAAAATAGACAGAAATCGTAACAATGAAATCAAATACATTGCAATAAAGTTCAACAATATGTATCACTAAATGTATCCACTTATTAACTTCACTAAACCGTTGCCACTGGAAGTATAAAAGACAGAAATGTCAATGGCAATTCAAAGATAGATAAATAGTGGAGCTAGAGTGGACACAGCACATAACATAATATATGACAAAAATAGAAAATAAAAATACAAATATACACATCAACAATAACAATATAAAAGTAACTGACCTCGGTGTTGGCCCCCACCAGAGGTAAAGATAATCAACAAAGGAAAATAAAAACGTCCAGAAGACGTCCCTGGGTCTGCAAGATGAAAACTACCGGGCGGTAACCGAGTATCAGCCAAATATACCCAATAAGGGGAACTACAGCTCCCTCACACCGCGGTCGGGATCTTCAAAAAAGACTGCGGTGGAGAAGGGATAATGAGGATAAATGGGTGCAGAAAGGTGTAGGTAAATCAATTACTGCCCAGGTAGCTGGAGCCCGTATAGATAAACCGCGGTCGGAGCCTTCAAAAAAGACAGTGGTAATCAGCCAAGTAAAGATGGAACGCCAAACACAGGGGGGACCGGAAGATGGGAAACAGCCAGTAGATCGACGCGTTTCGTCCCAAGCTGTGGGACTTTCTCAAGATCAGCACGTGTACGTAAAACCCGCCCAGGGTTTAAATACCTGCTCTGGATAAACCAGCAGGTAGAAACCGGGGTGGATAATTATAGACAACCAATTAATATCAGAATGAAACCTATTAAGCATCAAAACATACATAAATGAATGAATGGCATTCATAATATTAACAATTTGATAAACATGTTAATAAAAATTATGATTAAAACAATTTGCAATATAATTCTACAAAGTTCAAACTCTGGTATAATAGCAGCTGAAAAGACTCTGTTAGATATTCAACTAAATAAACATAATGATATAAAATAAATGAATTCAATTAGACAGCAAGACTCATAATCAGGTAGGGATTAGAGGAATCCAAATACATAATAAATAAACTGCAATCCTCTCCCTCAAATAAGCAACTACACATACTTTATACAGACTCATGTATGCCACATTAACCTAGAACATACAATAAATACAGTATGGAGAAACTAACTAGTACAAACTATAACCACCTGGGTGCTAATTCTCACTGGTATTCCCTCAAATACCAATATAAATAGTACATTAACCTAGAACAACATGGCTGTCTCTTCTGCTCCTCTCATGGGGGTGCTGCCAGTTATGCAAATTAAATCACTGGTGACACCAATAGTTGTTGGGCCTATCCAGAAAGGGGGATAAGTGCATCCACTGAAGAGACATACAGCACACAATGCAGAGAGCACCGCTGAAGCAGTCTCTAGGGCCTGCTACACTGTGCAGGTGTCAGGAGACCTACCTCTGGTAGGACTTGAATCCCTATTTCCCACGTTCTGCCTTTGCACTCTGCTCACTGTGCCTTCCTGGGAAAATTGCAAAGGGTTCCCTGGTTGCTTCCCATCTTCCTAAATCACATGGTTTGTTTTGTGGGGCATCTGTGGGCAACACAGCTGCTGCTTTCTGTTTTAATTGCTCCCAGGAAGCAGAGCCAACCACATACAGTACCTCCCAATTTAAAGACTGCTCTCAGGCTGCTCTGGGCCCTTTTGCACTTTGTTCTGTATTGAGTTCCTGGATTTTGACCCAGCTGTCTTTTGATCTCCTGTATTTGTGTATCAAACCTGGATTGTTTCACTACCCTGATCATGTACCAGACCCAGATTGTTCAACGACCTGTTCCAGTCTGTAATTCTGACATTGGCCTGTTCGACTAAATTTCCTGTTCCTGTACTAGCCTGTATTTCTTTTTGTCCTGTACAAAGTTTTGATTATTTTCTATTTTTCGGTTTCTTTCTCTCTCGATGCATTTTCTACTTCTGCCCTATTATTTCCTTGTTCCTGCTTTACATTAAACCCGGCAACTCTAAGGGCCAATAATACGCCTATTCTGTCTTTCATTCATTGCATTGTTAGGATTGCATCTTAAAGAGGATCCCCTGACCAATTCTGACAGCCGGCATGTCTAGTGATGCACTTGCGCTGTACTGCCTCGAAAAAGGTTATCTGGTGTCCCCAGATGGAGGACACCAGGGGGTATAAATAAGTAAAGCCAGGACCCTAAACACAGGAATATCTGATGCATGTTGAGCTGTGGATATTGAACATAAAGTTTCTTGAAATATGGCGCCTGTCCAGAATCCAGCAAGCTTTGAATATTAAACATATTAAAATCAGATGCTCAAAAACCACAGATGACTTGGGTTCTAACACTCCAAAGTCTTATTTTGCTCTACCACACTATTTAAATAAACATATCCATGAGTAGCAAAGGTTTCTTTCTATGAATTTCTATGGTCTATTACAGTGATGGTGAGCCTATGGTATGAGTAAAACAACGGCCATTTGGAGGTCTCTGCTGCCTCATTAAAATAAAAAAATATTAAATTAAAAAAATGACTCCCTGGTGGTCAGGTGGATGAGTTTATGATCTGTACTTCCACCTAGTGCAGACCATGTTAATCACTTCCACACAGTTCCAACACTCAGTAAAGGAAGTCTGCAGTGTTGCCGAGATCACCAGCCTGTGCTCTGACTTTCTCATTGAGCTCTAGTACCAAAAGAGCGATTAATAGGTTATGCACCATGTGGTGGTTTCACAACAAGGGAATAGTTGTCTGACTTTCTCATTGAGCTCTAGTACCAAAAGAGCGATTAATAGGTTATGCACCATGTGGTGGTTTCACAACAAGGGAATAGTTGTTAAAGGACCACTATAGTGCCAGTTTTCCTGGCACTATAGGGTCTTTAGGTCCCCTCCCACCCTCAGGGTCCTACTCTCGCTGAGTTAAAGGGGTTAAACACTTACCTTTCTCCAGCGCCAGGCTCCCTCGGCGCTGGGAAACTCTCCTCCCTCTGCCAATGTCAGTGCCGAATGCGCGTGCGCGGCAATGCTTTCCTATGGATGTCCAGTGTCTTCTCACTGTGATTTTCACATTGAGAAGCACGGAAGAACCTCTAGCGGCTGTCAGGTAGACAGCCACTAGAGGCTGAATTAACCCTGGTGTAAACATAGCAGTTTCGCTGGACATCCATAGGAAAGCATTGCCACGCACGCGCATTCGGCGCTGACATCGGCAGGAGAGGGGGACAAGTTTTTTTTTAAATCTTTTATTTCATTAATGCAGTTTCATTAAAATACACACCCAGCATGACTTCTATTTTCATGTTTAATTGCAATGTTGGCACTTAGAGATAAATAGGTTTGTTTACATTTGCAGTGTGGGCACTTATGCTCAAAAATGTTTACCATCACTGGTCTAGAAGGTTTCACCATCATCTCACCCTCATCATTTCATACTTTCATCTCAATTGTCGGAACTGCTGTTTGTCATCAGCACCCCCAAAAAATTATTAAAGAAAGCTACAGCACAGGAGGTACATATAACTGATATATGTCTGATATATGCCGGCAAGTTTGTGAATTATTAACAGATTAACCGTGAAATAAAAGGCTAAGGAAATGCTACATTGCTAAAATATATGCCACTAGGCAGGTCCTTCGGAAATTAATGTAGAAAAACTCTAGAAGCATTCCTGAGGCTTGAATTTGTTAAGTAAGAAACAGAGAGAAACAAGAGCTTGCTCGTAGTATGGTACTTCAGATATAAGGTTTATAAATAATTTGGTTCTTAATTTGTAAAATTAGAAGCATACAAGAAGAACAATTAAGCTAAACTTAAAGTGTCAGTTTAGATACCATAACAACGTCATCTTAATTAAATTGTGATGGTGCCAAGAGGCCCACTGGCACAGCTTAGTAATAGTATAGTGCAGTCGTTAAAGTTGCAAGATAGTTTAGCATAGGTATGACTGTTTGTTGATAGTGTTGTGTAATGTAAGTGTTAATGTGTAATTACAATGCCCACGGTTAATGGGAATTACAGTAGTAGGTGGCCCCTGTTCAGGGCTGGCCTTAGGCCTTTAGGCGCCCTGTGAGAAAAATGTTCACAGTGCCCCCCCCCTGGTCACACCCGCTTATCCATGTATAGTGTTTGGGGGCTTTATTAAATTAATAATTATTAAAGAACAAAAAAAATTGTAGATTATACTAGCTTTAGTGTAACTATAATCTTAATTTTATTAATGACAGGAGGCGAATATTTGCTTAAGTCTCTCTTTACTAGAACTCCACAGCAGCACATTAACAGAGAGATAAACACCAAAGACAAAAACATAAAGGTATCTATATAAGGCTCCTCCTAAGCCACCATTTCCTCTTTCACGCTGCGACAACGTAACGTACACAACAATGACAATAACTAAATAAAGAAAAATTCACAACATAACGATGAATGTCATCTGGAAAAACTTCGGATAATGGATGAACTTGATCTTTATCCCGCCAAACGGCCGATCCTATGAACTGAAGTCGAACCATTAAACTGAAACGAAATAAACAGAATCGAAAACACTGATTAGTGAACGAAATGTACTGATAAAACATAAATCCCACGATCCAGTACTGATAGAATAAAGACACGAAATCCATACTAATGACCGTCAATACAGTATAACATGCACTTCCCACAACATCACCCCAGACTAACCAACCTAGCCCAGATAATCAGACAAATCAACAGAAATACAATCAATGCAATCCATCCAAAATAAGGGGGGGGGAAAAAATCAAATTGGGTGGGAAATATTCGCCTCCTGTCATTAATAAAATTAAGATTATAGTTACACTAAAGCTAGTATAATCTACAATTTTATAGCATGACAGGAGGCTTCATATTTGCTGTTTTAACGCTCCGACAGCAAAGCAAAAGAAGCATGTTCCGACGGTCTAAAGTAAAATAGGCGAAAAAACTCTACACGGGACCCGTCCGCCGAACGCAGAATGTCCTGAAGGGAAGCGCTCGCCAAAAAAGCTCCGGAAGCTGCGGCGCCCCTAACCAAAAGCGCTCCGAAGGTCGCATCCACGCCCGCCAGAGCCAAAAGACATCTTATCCATCGCGCCAGTGCCTTCGCTACACGAAGCTTAGGCGAGTCCTAGAAGTAAGGGCATGATACAACCGTCGATTCCGACTTGGTACGTCTAAGCACCTTGACGGAGACCCCCTCTGGAGAAAAACGAGAAAGCGCCGACATCGAAGGCCCGGACATCCGAAACACGTCTGACCGAGACCAGACACAACAAGAGGGCAAATTTCGCTGAAAGCTGGCAAAGAGAAAGGTCCTGGTTATCAGGCCAATTCCGAAAGAACGCCAAAACCAAACGCACGTCCCAGAGGGAAGAATACTTGGGCGCCGGAGGGCGCACCAGTCTCATTCCACGCAGGAGCCTGCAGACTAGCGGATCCTGGCCGATGGGGAAAAAAACCCGAAGCGGGACATGTGCCGTCGAGATGGCTGATCTAACCACGATAACCGAGCGATATGACCGACCCAGGTCAAAGAGATGAGACAAGAAATTCAGCACGCTAGATACAGGACCCGTAAAGGGATCGGTATCCCGTTCCAAGCACCACCGACATCAGGAGCTCCATGTTGGGAGATAACACCTCTAGTGCTCGAAACCGAGTGGTTGATGTATTGCACCGCCGAACCATTGTCCATCCGAAGGAGCACGCATCAGTCCGACAGATGCTTCGCCAGGCTGCGAATTGCCAACGAACCTGCAATCAACCCCAGGCAATTGATGCGGGATTCCGATCTATTGTCCGACCACGGGCCCCCCGTGGACCTAGTCGTGCACGAGGCACCCCAGTCCCAAAGACTCGCATCCGATTCCTACACGAGATCCAGGGTCATCCCGAATATTGCCTTGCTGTTCCAGGCGGATATATGCAGGCGGCACCAGCTCAATCCGGCCTGCACGTCCGAGGCCAGGGAGATCTGGCGTAGAGAGTGCGCCTTCAGCCGCTGCATGGCCCTGTAATGTAGTGGGCCCGGGTAGAACGCCTGTATCGAGGCCAAGAGGAGACCCGCCACGCGAGCCAACCTCCGGAGGGGAGTTCGGTCTTGTCGAAAACACGTCTGATCTCCTTCCGAATGGCCGTTATCTTCGCCACAGGCAGGCGGAGAATGCCGTCTTGCGCAACGACTACGAAAGCCAAGAATTCCACCGTCTGCGCAGGCTCCAAGGCAGATTTCTTCAGAATGACCACGAACCCCAGGCATTCCAACGAGGAAAACGCAGAGCGCGTCCGAAATCTGAGCCCGGCGGGGTCCTCGCAAAGATAAGCAAGTGACATAACTCCGCACTGTCCCAAGGACCCATACGTCTGAAGGTAACCGTGGGCGGAAGACCTTCCCGATCGAAGACTTTGCTTTATCCCGGGAGGTAAACAGAAAAACCTGTTTCTGCAGTTCCTCAACGAAAGGCTCCCTGAACAGCAGACCTTTAGCCAGGGGACCCACATCTTCGGCTCCCAAATCCGACAGCTTGTTGTCCATATGGAAGAGTGCCGTCTTCCTGGGTTCCGTGCGAAGGGCCACAGTGGCATTGCCCAGCAGGCAAATGGAACGAAGTGCCCAGTCCCTCATGGTGGCTGGGTCCAGAGCCCTACCTTCTGTGAAGGCCTCGTCTGTTAGGGCCAACATCCAGGGTAACCGCCACCCTGTCCGGCAGTACCGGTCTGGGGCATTGCGCCAGCAGCTTCTTGCAGGCCTCACTTCCAAGGGGTCTACAGACCCAGTAGCGCACGAATTGTGCCAAGTGGTCAGGCAGTGACTAGTCCGAGGACCTGGGGCCTCGGATAGATTGAGGCTCTAACAGAGGTTCTCCAGTAGTGCCCAAAAGGGTATCGTCCCCCAACATTGTCGTGGGGGCCCTAGTCGGTGGCGCGTCTTCCTCTTCCCAGCGGCCACCGGGACCCTCGCCAAGGTCCTCAACCCAAACATCTTCTCCATCTGAGGGAGGCTGGTCTGCCCGCCACACATCCAGCGCGGCCAAGGTGGGGGGGTAAGGAGGCCTCCTCCCCTGCGCCCGATAGGCGGTGGCGCCTGGCCGGCGAGGTTATCAACCTCAAACCACATCACTTCGCCAGAGTCTAGCCCGTCCGGGAGCGTGGTTCAGGGTCTTCACCCTTTCAATAGCGCGTTCGCGCACTTGCCTGCTCTCGCACCTGAGAGTCTGACTCATCCGAGTCTTCTGCCAACTGAGGGGTTCCACACACACCCCTGTCCGTATGTGGTTGAGGGAGGGCCCTAGCCAGGGCTATTTCAACAGATGCGGTCACAGCCGCATTAAGTAAAGCCTGCAAATTCTGCTCCTGTGCAGAGGCGTCCATAAAGTCTGAGTCTATGATACTTGATACCTACGAAGCTAGAAAACAGGTATCATTAGCAGGCAAAAGGGGCAGCACCCCTAGTGTTGGCAGAGGCAAGTAATAATGCATGCAGGCTCAACAAATCGTTATCCAGGGTATGGAGCCACCAGACCAATAGCATGCATAGTATGGCACAGACAAAGCAGGCCAATCATGGGGCACAGACAAAGCAGGCCAATCAAGGGGCACAGACAAAGCAGGCCAATCAAGGGGCACAGACAAAGCAGGCCAATTATAAAGGCACAGACAAGGCAGGCCAGTATAAGGGTACGGGCGGTACCGACCCAGAGGTATAATGCAGGCGGAAACCTAGATCCTTTAGACATGTAGTAGAATCTTGACTATTAGGGTGCAGGGTAGAGACGAAGCTGGGTCCTTATAGGCAAGGTTCTTCAAGATAGCGAAACACTTTAGTTTTTATATGGTTGTGCCTAATCCATTAGGCCACATAATACGAGTGCCATGCTCAACCACTTTGGACGCCAGTGCTACCTCCATCAGGCAACTGAGGCTTGATTAGAGCAGTCCTAGTTCAAAAAGTGGGTAAGGACACCAGGCAGGGACACCTGCAGGAGGCACGCAGTGCCATGTGGAAGTCAGGAAAACCAGTAAACCGTAAAACCATGTCCATAGAAAAACATGCAGGGCAAGCACACATGCAAAGATTTGAAAACTAAAGTCTATTCTTAGTTACTTGGAGAGGTGAGGGGGATTGAATCTGCGACCCTCATATATGGGGCATAATTTATGATGCAAGGGCTCACAGAGCTGCCTCACATGGACAGAAAAGAAAGCTGTCACCAAAAAATACGCACCCCCAAACCGCCCAGGAGATGGGGAAACACACCGGACCAGCTAGTCACTGTACCTTTAATAAGGCAGTGACGCGCGCGGCAAACTCAGAGGAGAGCCGCGCACCCGCTGCCCGACCACGCGGTCGCGGGGAAGGTGACCGGGAGCGGAGGCTCCCGCGGCAAATGAGTAGATCCCTGCTCCGTCCCCACTCTGACAAGTGTTAGCGAGTGAGTGGGGACGCGGGCAGGGTAAAGAACAAAACGGGGATTCCCGCTCGGCGGACGAAGCCGGTGGGCGGGAATCAAAGGCAACACACGAGGGACCGCAGGAGTCTTTCTCCGCGGTCCCGGCGGTCGGCACGGGGAGCGGTCGGAAGACCGCTTCTCGGCGACCACCACGGCCAATAAGCCAGAGGAAACCGAACAAACAATAAAGCCAACAGGGTAAAACAAAACTCCCAAGGAGAAAACAGGCACAAAGAAATAAACACATGGCAAACTACCAGAATCTGTATAACTAACCACATGGCAAACTACCAGTAATCTGTATAACTAACCACATGGCAAAACTACCAGTAGTCTGTATAACTAACCACATGGCAAAACTACCAGTAATCTGTATAACTAACCACATGGCAAAACTACCAGTAGTCTGTATAACTAACCACATGGCAAAACTACCAGTAGTCTGTATAACTAACCACATGGCAAAACTACCAGTAGCCTGTATAACTAACCACATGGCAAAACTACCAGTAATCTGTATAACTAACCACATGGCAAAACTACCAGTAATCTGTATAACTAACCACATGGCAAAACTACCAGTAATCTGTATAACTAACCACATGGCAAAACTACCAGTAATCTGTATAACTAACCACATGGCAAAACTACCAGTAATCTGTATAACTAACCACATGGCAAAACTACCAGTAATCTGTATAACTAACCACATGGCAAAACTACCAGTAATCTGTATAACTAACCACATGGCAAAACTACCAGTAATCTGTATAACTAACCACATGGCAAAACTACCAGTAATCTGTATAACTAACCACATGGCAAAACTACCAGTAATCTGTATAACTAACCACATGGCAAAACTACCAGTAATCTGTATAACTAACCACATGGCAAAACTACCAGTAATCTGTATAACTAACCACATGGCAAAACTACCAGTAATCTGTATAACTAACCACATGGCAAAACTACCAGTAATCTGTATAACTAACCACATGACAAAACTTCCAGTAATCTGTATAACTAACCACATGGCAAAACTTCCAGTAATCTGTATAACTAACCACATGGCAAACTACCAGTAATCTGTATAACTAACCACATGGCAAACTACCAGTAATCTGTATAACTAACCACATGGCAAACTACCAGTAATCTGTCTAAATAAGCACATGGCAAACTACCAGTAATCTGTATAAATAAGCACATGGCAAACTGTCAGTAATCTGTATAAATAAGCACATGGCAAACTGTCAGTAATCTGTATAAATAAGCACATGGCAAACTGTCAGTAATCTGTATAAATAAGCACATGGCAAACTGTCAGTAATCTGTATAAATAAGCACATGGCAAACTGTCAGTAATCTGTTTAAATAAGCACATGGCAAACTGTCAGTAATCTGTATAAATAAGCACATGGCAAACTGTCAGTAATCTGTATAAATAAGCACATGGCAAACTGTCAGTAATCTGTATAAATGAGCACATGGCAAACTGTCAGTAATCTGTATAAATGAGCACATGGCAAACTGTCAGTAATCTGTATAAATGAGCACATGGCAAACTGTCAGTAATCTGTATAAATAAGCACATGGCAAACTGTCAGTAATCTGTATAAATAAGCACATGGCAAACTGTCAGTAATCTGTATAAATAAGCACATGGCAAACTATCAGTAATCTGTATAAATAAACACATGAAAAAAACTATCAGTATTGTAAAGGAAACATTCCCCAAAGAAAATAAAAGAGCCAGAAAGGCACATAAATCTCACAAGCAAGCATAGTTCATAACAATCATAAATGAATCACACTAAATCCCAAAGCCACCCACTAGAAGCAGGAGGCAGTGGTACTCTGACCTGTACTGATGCAGAGCAGCAAAGAAAGAGGAAATGGTGGCTTAGGAGGAGCCTTATATAGATACCTTTATGTTTTTGTCTTTGGTGTTTATCTCTCTGTTAATGTGCTGCTGTGGAGTTCTAGTAAAGAGAGACTTAAGCAAATATGAAGCCTCCTGTCATGCTATAAAATCTAAATATTCATTCCCCCTTACATGTGGTTACCTGGCAGGGAAGGTGGCATGCTGAGATACTGGAGCCACTAGATCAGGCATAGGCAACCTTCGGCACTCCAGATGTTCTGGACTACATCTCCCATGATGCTTTGCCAGCATTATGGATGTAAGAGCATTATGGGGGATGTAGTCCACAACATCTGGAGTGCCAAAGGTTGCCTATCCCTGCACTAGATGTTAGTGCTGCACAGTGTACAGGACTGCCTCAGGAAGCACCTTTAGTAGTCATCTGAGGAGTGGCCACTGGAGTTGTCCCTAGGCTGTAAACACGGTCTTTTCTTTGATATTGAGGGGTAATGCTCATTTTCTGGTATTAGGAACTGTTTTGCATATCCTGTTTGAGCAAGATAACATTTGCAATATTTGTAAAATTAGTGTTAACAAATTCTGTGTGTTTTTAAATCCATTAACCCCTTAAGGACGGCGGGCGTGCTATGTACTTACCTGCTCGCTGGCGATCCCCCACCGGCGATTGCGATGGGGGGACTTGCCTGGTATCCCAGGGAGTCCCCCGTGTCTGATCCGGCCCTCCTGGGCCATGTGATCGCGAGGTCCTTGCGAAGACCTCACGATCACATGGACGGAATAGCCGTCCATAGCAGTGCCAGCAAGGGGAGTGCCTGAAATGACAGGTAGTTTAAATTTCATTTTAAACTGTTTTTAACTTTTATTTCCAAAGGGCTCACATACTTTTTCTTGCAACTGTATATACACATATATATACACACACACATACACTGTCTAAGTGTATTTTAATATTAATATATATCTAATTATATATTAATATCACAATACACGTAGAGTGAGATTATATATATATATATATATATATATATATAATATATAATATATAAAATAAATATATAAATAAGTTAAAAAAAATAAAAAAATATATATTTTTTAATTATTTTTTATTTATGTGTAATTTCATTATAACTGTATTTTGATATCAATATATATATTGATATCAAAATACACTTAGAACGAAATAATATATCTATATACATAAATATATGTATATATCACTATATACACCTATATATAAATAAAAATAATGTATAATATATATATATATATATACCTATATATAGGTATATATATATATATATATATATATATGTGTGTGTGTGTAACTATTAGTTTTTATTTTTCTTTTTTTTTTTATTCTACATTTATGTAATATTTTTACATAATTAAGTCATTTTATTAATTACAATCTGCGGGACCTGCTTGATAACCCAGACAGCAAGTCTAGAGAATTTAATTTGATAGCACTATATTTAACCCTGTAACTTTCCAAAACACTATAAAACCGGTACATGGGGGGTACTGTTTTACTCAGGAAACTTCGCTGAACACAAATATTAGTGTTTCAAAACAGTAAAATGTATTACAATAATGATATCATCAGTAAAAATTCAGTTTTTTTGCTTTTTTCCACACACAAACAGCACTTACACTTATGATATAATTGTTGTGATATCTTTTACAGTTTTGAAACACTAACATTTGTGTTCAGCAAAGTCTCCTGAGTATAACAGTACCCCTCATGTACAGATTTTATGGTGTTTTCAAAAGTTACAGAGTCAAATATAAGGCTCGTATTCCAGTTTTTTTCACATTGAAATTCACCAGATTGGTTACATTGCCGTGAGACCGTATGGTAGCCCAGGAATGAGAATTTCCCCCATGATGGCATACTATTTGCAAAAGTAGAAAACCCAAGGTATTGCAAATTGGGTATGCCCAGTCTTTTTTAGTAGCCACTTAGTCACAAACACTGGCCAAAGTTAGCGTTCATATTTGTTTGTATGTGAAAAATTCAAAAAACTAATTTGAATGCCAATTTAGCCAGTGTTTGTGACTAAGTGGCTACTAAAAAAGACTGGACATACCCCATTTGCAATACCTTGGGTTGTCTACTTTTGCAAATGGTATGCCATCATGGGGATAATTCTAATTCCTGGGCTACCAAACGGTCTCAAAGGCAACGTAAACAATCTGGCAAATTTCAATGTGAAAAAATGAAAACTGTAACATGCTATATTTGACCCTGTAACTTTTCAAAACTCCATAAAACCTGTACATAGGGGGTACTGTTTTACACGTGAGACATCGGTAAATACAAATATGTGTATTTTGTTGCAGTAAAAGCTAACAGTATTATGACATTCACAGTTAAAATGTCATGCAGAACTAAAAAAAAAAAAGTCTTACTTTCTCACATTTTTTTTTATATTTTATTCATATTAAATTATGTTTCATAGCTAAATATTTCATGTTAAATGAAAGCCCTATTTCTCCTGAATAAAATGATCTATAATAAGTGTAGGTTCACTTAATATGAAAAAGGTGAATTACGGTTGAACAGACATTTAGTCAGATTTCAAGTTTGATCAAAACGTGTACATTTGGCTCAGTCCTTAAGGGGTTAATTATGTTATAATGAAAACATACAAACAAGAAACTCATTACAATAATTTAAATTAGAGGCAATTCCTAATCGATATATTAAGAAACAGACAGAAAAAACGATCGTACAATATTAAATCCATTCAGTGTTTTAGAAATAAAAAAAGTATCAATACCAGGAACTGTAACTTAACTTTTTATAGGAGTCAAACGATAAATCAGAGAATAGTGACTGCATAAAATAGAAAACACAAACAAAACATGTACAGGTGTTTCATGATCTTGATCATTGAATATTCATGTACTCTATGTACCTTACATATAAACTGCCTTCCTGCCCCACTTAATTTCTTCAGAGTCATATTGCCATTAATCCTATTATATTCTCAAATATAGTGACAGGTGAAGTGAGTAACATTTATTATATTGATACAATGGCACCTATTAAGGGGTGGATATATTAGGCTGCAAGTGAACAGTCAGTTCTTGAAATTCATGTCTTGGAAGCAGGAAAAATGGGCATGAGAAAAGATCTGAGTGACTTTGACAATAGACAAATAGTGATAGCTATACTACTGGATCAGAGCATCTCCATCCCCATCATCTTGTTCCTGGTATGCAGTGGTTAGTACCTACCACAAGTGGTCAGGTTTTTTTGTTTGTTTGTTTTTTAAGATCAGTGGATATGTGTGCGTTGTTTATCTGGGTAAGAGGTAGAAGCAGGATGCACTATGGGAAGAGGGCAGGTTGGCAAAGGCGTGTAATGCTTTGGGTAATGTTCTGCATGTGGATGTTATTGTGACATACAGCACCTACCTAGAGATTGTTGCAGACCACGTACACCCCTTCATGACACTGGTGTTCCCTGATGACGGTGGCCTCTAAGCAGGATCATGCACCCTACAAATGTTGTTCAGAAATTGTTTGAGGACCAAGAGATATCAAGGTAATGACTTTGCCTCCAAATTCCCCAGATTTGAATCCAATTGATCATCTGTGGGATGTGCTGGAACAGCAAATCTGATACATGGAGGCCCCGCCTCACACCTTGCAGAACTTAAAGGATCTGTTGCTAATGTCTTGGAGCCAGATACCACAGGACACGTTCAGAGTTCTTGTGGATCCATTCCCAGATACATCAGAGCTATTTTGGCAGCAAGAGGGGGACCTACACAATATTAAGCAGGTGGATTAATGTCTGGCTGATCAGTGTATGTATTATTTTGGGGGACACAATTACCATTAACCTAACTAACCCATGGCAGCATAACAATAGGGTTAGCTCCACCTACTTGGCTGTTTAAGACAGGAAATAATTAAGACAGGAAATGAATACCCATCCAACCAGATAGGATCTCCAATCTTTTTCTCCTGTCCTACTGGCTGTGGAGAGGTTCACCTTTAAGGTTTACAGATTTATTTTAAGCTCAGAAGGACACTTTTGAAAAGCCCCAGCCAGGACAGTTCAGACACTCTTCTTGGAGACCCAGTTCATGCTGCCTTGTTAAAGGTGATTCATTGGTGTCAGACCTAGTTGCTCTTCTGAAGGAGATGACAATGGTTTATGGGGAGTACAAGGAAGCCTCTAGATTAAACAAATTAGGTTTTCAAGATCCCTATTTGCCAGTGGAACATAGGCCTGCATTTTTTTTAAATTATGCCTGCTGCTAAGTTTATTTTTGTCATATCTCAGGTAAGAGGTAAGTGCATTAGTAGTATAGATTACAGACTAGTATAAGTATGGGGTTTACAAATATTTCAGATACTCTTGTTACTTAGTATGGGGTTTTCTTTATTACAAATGGGTCACATTTAGAAGGTTTATTGGTGTGCATCTAGGTACGTTTTATATGCCTTTTGATGGCGTTCTGAAAAAGAGTTCCGTCAATGGCTGTACCGATTATATGGAGTCTACATGTATGCTTCAGTTCAACGCATATTCAGAAGCCTGATACTAAGTCTACACTGGCCCTTGTTTGTAATAATAAATGTGTCAGTAATTTCCAGAACCAGCTTATTTTAACACAAACAGGCCTTACTGCAGCGAATAAAATATATCCTTGGGTCAGGACACTTCTCTACTTGTTTGACTCAGAATTTATACCATTCAAGTCTGGCTGTAAGTCCATATAGGCACTTGTTATTAACAGTATATCTGACTACTGTACTGGCACATTAACATTACCTACGTCAGAGAGTGGAAGATATCATATTATGACATCCCTATCCAATATAAACTACAAAGGCCTAATGGTAAGTCCACTTCAGCCTTGGGTCTTAATAATTATGTACAATAAATTATCTTCACTTGTGGTGTTCTGCACATAAACAAGCTTCTTTAGCCCCTTAACCCCTTAAGGACAGAGCTTCAGAAGCTTGTCTTTCACTTAATGACACAAGCATTTTTTGCATTTTTTTGCTGTTTGCGTTCAACTGCAATTTGCATTTTACTAATTTATTGCACCGACGCATATTATATACCGTTTTTTAAAGGACAGAAAGGGCTTTAATTTGATGTAACATATATTTACATAAATGCTTATTTATTACTAAAAAATACAGAAAAATGCAAAAAAAAATGAAAAATCTTGATTTTTTTAAACAGTTTTTTGCAATAATAATGTGTGCACAATTAGTGCAGGTTAAGGAAAGTAATTAAAAATAAATTCATTTAGTTGTTCTGATTTACAGAATATATAATGTGTCTAGGATTTTAAGTTTTTTTTGGTAGTTACAGGTCACAAAGTACAAGGAGTAAAATAAACTTTTAATGTGGAGCGATTTTAGAATTTGGTATGTTTGTCTTGTAAGCTTAATAGCCATAAAAGAAAACAAAATTGCCACACAAAAGTATATATTTATATAAAGTAGACACCACAGGCTATTTACCTAAGGTTGTTTTGACACTTTCTACGTAGCCATTTTACCGCCAACCTCTGCTAAATATTGGAGTAAAATTGTGTTTTTGGGTGGTTTTCGCACACAAACTTATAACAAAGAACTTCTCATGTGTATTTTGTAAAGTTGGTGTGTGCTATTCCTGTACAAAGTTTTATTATGTGTTCAGTTACTTCTGCTGAGTACAACGGTACCCCCATTGTATGTCTTTGGCACTATTTTGTGAAGCTACAGTGCCATATAGGAGACCTGTCCTTGTCAGTATTCACAGTAGAATTTTGAGAGACGGATTTAATGAGCCTATGCTTCCATTTGGGGTATTATAGTAGTTTGACTGTTCAAAAAAACCCCACAAAGGCCTACCATTTGTAAAAGTAGACACTCCAGGGTATCTCATAAGGTGCATATTGTGCCTTAACATGCCCCCATTTTTTTACCATTACATGCCAAAGTATGTGGTAAAAAATAATTTTGTGCATTTTTTACATACGGATTGCATTTTTGCTGGGCATTTTGTATATTTCATATGTGCCACTAAGTTCAAACCCCCCAAATTATGCTCAGCTAAGTCTTCTGAGTAAAAGGACACCGCCATTGTATGTCTATGGCACTATTTCGTGAAGCTACAGTGCCATACAGGAGACCTGTCCTTTTCAGTATTCACAGTAGAATTTTGAGAGACGGATTTAATGAGCCTATGCTTCCATTTGGGGTATTATAACAGTTTGACTGTTCAAAAAAACCCCACAAAGGCCTACCATTTTTAAAAGTAGACACTCCAGGGTATCTCATAAGGTGCATATTGTGCCTTAACATGCCCCCATTTTTTTACCATTACATGCCAACGTATGTGGTAAAAAATAATTTTATGCATTTTTTACATACGGATTGCATTTTTGCTGGGCATTTTGTATATTTCATATGTGCCACTAAGTTCAAAACCTCCAAATTATGCTCAGCTAAGTCTTCTGAGTAAAAAGACATCCACAATGAATGTCTTTGGCACTATTTTGTGAAGCTACAGTGCCATATTGGAGACCAAGCCATATCAGTTTTTACAGAACTTTGGATTTTGACGCTGGGCCTATGTGCAATTTCCAAGCATCTTCGCAGGTTTTAAATTCAAACTACCCCACAAAGGCCTACCATTTCTTAAAGTAGACACCCCAGGGTATTTCAAAAGGCATATTTTGAACCTTAGCGTGGGATAGTATTTCCGCTAGCTTGTACCAGGTGTAGTGGTAATAAGCGTTTTTTCTGCCTTTTTGACACACAAAGTGAGTTTGCACAGTATATTTTGCAAACCTTATGTGTACCACCACTCTATAATACTTTATATGTTGCTCAGCTATGTCAGCTGAGTACAAAAATACCCCCGTATGTACCTTTGCCAGGTATATGTGGACATCGGAGGGGCACATTTGGGACACAGCCATTCCATTTTTTTTCAAACTTTACATTTTTACGCTGAAAAACTTTTCCAACTTTTAACCTACAGAGCATATTTGTTTTTAGGCTGCTGTGGATTAATATATAATAAAGCTATCTGGCTATCAGGTATGCAGTAATAAGCGACTTTACAGGCTATCATGCAACAGTCAGCTATTAAGCATGCAACGGCAGACAGCCTCAATCCTTGGCCCCTAAGGGCGTTATAGCATGACCTGTATATTCCTTTGGCATTTTAAGCTGACATAGTAATTTTAAGCTGCTGTGCAATAATACTTTATGAAGGTTTACAGTAATAAGCGACTGTACAGTCTATCATGCAGCAGTCAGCTATTAAAGGACCACTCTAGTGCCAGGAAAACATACTCGTTTTCCTGGCACTAGAGTGCCCTGAGGGTGCCCCCACCCTCAGGAACCCCCTCCCGCCTGGCTCTGGAAAGGGGAAAAGGGGTAAAACTTACCTTTTTCCAGCACTGGGCGGGGAGCTCTCCTCCTCCTCTCCGCCTCCTCTCCGCCCCGTCGGCTGAATGCGCACGCGCGGCAAGAGCTGCGCGCGCATTCAGCCGGTCGCATAGGAAAGCATTTACAATGCTTTCCAATGGACGCTTGCGTGCTCTCACTGTGATTTTCACAGTGAGAATCACGCAAGCGCCTCTAGCGGCTGTCAATGAGACAGCCACTAGAGTATTAGGTCGAAGGCTTAACCCATTAATAAACATAGCAGTTTCTCTGAAACTGCTATGTTTATAAAAAAATGGGTTAACCCTAGCTGGATTAAGCTGAAGTGGTCTGGGTGCCTAGAGTGGTCCATTAAATATGCATCAGTGGACAGTATCAACCTTTGGCCCCTATGAGCATTATGGCATAAACTGTACATTCCTTTGGCATTTTAAACTGACTTGGTAGAGGAGAGCCAGCATCATATAATCAAAATAGGTAAAATCTTAAAAAATAAATGCAACTTTTAAAATGCAAATGAGATGTATCAACCGACAAGGTCGCTCTGTCAGTCCCCATTTCCATCTGGGAGAGTTTCCATGGTGCTGCCTCCAAAAAATTTAGTTACTGGCATTTACTGTCCTGACAGGAAAAGTTGTGCCGAGCAACATTACCGTCCTGACAGGAAAAGTTGTGCCGTGCAGCTATCATGCACATGGAAACCTGGTAATTACTTTTGGGGGTCAAAGGCCGGTCATGGCCAATCAAATTCGCAGGAGGGTTTGTGCTGAGCAGCAATCATGCACATGGAAACCTGGTAATTGCCTTTGGGGTCAAAGGCCGGTTACAGCCAATCGGATCCACAGGAGGGGTATTTAAACCCAGTTCTCCTCTTGCTCATTGCCCTGTTGTAGTATCATGCCTATGGTTTTATCCGAGAGTGCATTCCTGATCTTGATTTTCTGTTTTTTGACTTTGGCTTTGTTTTGACTTCCCTGATATCTGGTATCCTTAACTTTTGGCTTTCCCTCATCTTTGAGTCTGATTCTGTGTCCCTGACCTCAGCAAGTATTTTGACTATTCTGCGGTACGTTAAGTCCAGCCATTCTAAGGTCCTGTTATACGTTATCCTTAGTCCTAGATGTGACACAGTACTGCATGCTGGATCAACTTGTAATCCTGACAGTCACAAATGCTGGCCAAAGTTAGCTTTCATTTAAGTTTTCTAATTTTTCACACACACAAAAAAAATGCCCTTTCACTGATGATATCAATTTCATGAGTTTTACTGCTCTAAAACACTCATATTTTTGTTCAGCAATATCTCACGAGTAAAACAGCACCCTCCTGTGAAGGTTTTATGGGGTTTTTGAAAGTTACAGGGTCAAATATAGGGATTTCCATTTGCCAGATTGTTTAGGTGCCTCCGCTGCATTTGAGACTGTATGGCAGTCCACCCATAATGGCATAACATTCACAAAAGTAGACAACCAAGTTATTCAGAATTGGGCAAGTCTGATCTTTTTTTTGTCAATCTTTCTTTTATTGAGGCACAGGGTTATGGTGGTACAGAATAAAGAGAGGGAGACTTGCAGGGGTTATACAGGCCAATATCATCATAACAAGTTACAAAATCTCCAAGAATTATCAGCCTCATTTTATATTTTTTAAACAAGCATAAAACATTGAGTTATTCAAACAGGTGGGTTATAATGTATGTCTCGGTTATCCAGCTTAATTAACGTAACGTTGATACATCAATATATATTTTGTGTAAAAACATAGAGATATCAGGCTTTATAACAGTAATAGATTGGTTTAAACCCGCTAAGCTTGGCAGATTTGTAAGCAATCGGGTTCTGGAGCTTAACAATGCTAAATTGGTCGTCGTTATACAGATAGCACTTTATGAAGGTTAACATTTCAGTCGTTTCTAATAGAGCTGCTATATGTTTACAAGTTAGGTTTGTAATGCGGTTTTTGTTGCCGTATATTGTGGCATGGTTTGTAAGCAGGGTTGTGTGAAGCATAAACCATCGTCTACCGACATACTGGGCCAAACAATGCCATGAGGCTGGAGACACCAAAGAAAAATATGTACTGTCGTTAGCTAGCTTTAGTTATATTAGGTATGTTCTAGGTGTGTTATTGAACTGATCCCTATGAAACAGGCATACGGTGACTTGCTTGATGAAGGTGCTTAGTAGTGTGACATGCTAGATTTAGATCAACTGTGAAAACAACCTAGACAGCAACCACGAGGTGCCATGAGAGTGCTTGTCAGCCAGAAAAGTGTGGGCTAGGTTGTGGTCCGAAAGATTCAAGAAGTGACTTAATATACTGGTAGCTTTACACTAAATACGGGCTATACATTGCGGAATTTAAAAAAGAGTGGGATGCCTGTACATCAAGACTGTCTAGGCCCTATTACACAGTGTGCTACCGTAAGCAACAGTTAAGCAAACATAAAGGTAAAATTAATTAAATACGGTCTAAGCAGCGAAAAACAACAAGTAAAGTAAGGCATACGTTGCACAGTTATAAGTTTCAGTAGCCTGTAACTGTCAGAGTCCAGTGTTGTGCTGTACCGTGGTTTACCAGGGGTGCACTCCAGCCATACCCAGATCCACGGTATTTTCATCCGACGCCATGAATGTGCTTCAGGAGATAGTCTGTGAGGTGTCTCAGTGTGGTGTCTCCGTTCTTCCTCTGGCTGTTCTGCGCCCGGTGTCGGTCTGCTTGATGGGCTCCCTTGCCCGTAGTGTGTGTGCGGGTCCGTGATGTGCGGACGCTTGCTGCACTTGCCCGGTAGTGTTGTACCTCGTTGCAGACGGTGCGTGTCCATGTACGTGGGGAAGTCTGCAGCTGGCCCAGAAGCTTCGGTGCCACCAGGAGGCCGTCAGGCTGGTTCTGTTCACGGTTCTCTCCCTGGCGTGCGCGGGAGCGAGTGTCTGTGTCTAAGGGGCTTGATGGCGATTTCCGCCTCATGGAGTGTCGGCGTTGCCCGCTGGGATCCCCTCTGGAGGCTCGAGGAGGGTTCCAGTTCATATTTCGCCTGGTCGCCGGGCGGATCCAAGCCGCTGCTTCTCTCCTCGCCCGCCTGAATGCCTGCCCCTGGGTGTGGAGCTTTGTGCAGAGGTGATCAAGGAGACTGCCGCAGAACTCTGCTATATTCCCGGGGGGCTTGTGTAGTGGGCGCTTCGTCCCATGCTGCTTTGTCGCCGCCATTTTGTTTGGGCCTCGTGGGTCCCGTTTGTTTGTCGCTTGGTTTCGTCGTTTTACAGGGGTTGTCATCCCCATAGTGGACCGGGATAACCCCCGCCGGTCCGAAGGGGGGGGTAGCAGGGCATTGTTCTTCTCACGCTTGTGAGCGGGCTTCGAGTCGGGGGATCGGCCGCCTCCTCCATGCTCTAGGCCCCGCTCAGGATTAGGCCGCGTGGTCGGTTCGGGCTTTCCCGTGGCGGTTTGGCACCGGAGTGGTACCATTCTGCTCCGCGTGGGGACCCGGTTTGATATCTGGGTACCTTTTGTTGTGGGCTTCATGAAATCAGACAGATTAGGTATTTGTATGCTCTCTGGTGCAGGAGCCCTCAGAGGACACGTCCGGCCATCTTGGCTGTCAGGCCCCGCCCCCCGCAAGTCTGATCTTTTATAGTAGCCACTTTGACACAAACCCTAGCAAAAAATAGTTTTCATATTTTTTATTATTTTGCATTTTTCACACAAACAGCGAAACATGTTGAGTGAAGTCTCATGAGTACAACAGTGCCCCATATATACATGGGGGTTTTGGAAAGTTACAGGGTTAAATATAGCGCTTGTAAATTTAATTATCTGGACTTTCTGCCTGGGTTGTCAGACAGGTCCCTTGAATAATAATTAATAAAAATAATTATGTAAAAATTTTAAAAAATAGTAGATAAATATACACGTGGAATATATATATTTTATATATATATATATGTGTATATATATATATATATATATAAATATATAAAATATTATTTTAGTTGTATTTTAAGATGATATATTATATCAAGATATGCTTATATTTCACATACATTTTGTATGTATATTATTTAGAATTATATGTATAATATAAGTTAATGAAATAATCTGATTAATATATTACACATATATAATTCATATATAATTTAATTCCAAGTGTGTTTTGGTATTAATATATATATATATATATATATACGAATACCAAAATACACTTATTAAATATGATATTTATTTTTTTATAAATCTATATCAAAACAGTTGTGGTGGGGGAAAAAAGTGTGGATGAAAACCCCTTCCACCTGAAGTAAGTGGATAGTTAATACATTGTTAAACACAAATACACACACTAGCAGTCAACCCTTGCAGTAGTGAGAGCACCGTTAAAGTGAGATTTCTGTTGTAAAAGTCTTTTGGCTTGACTGGTGTGTGTATTTGTTTTTATCAATGTAATATATATATATATATATATATATATATGTATATATGTATATGTATATGTATATGTGTGTGTGTGTGTGTGTGTGTATATATATATATATGTGTGTGTGTATATATATACATACATACATACATAATATTTGTATAGTATGCTAACCAGATGCTTTAATTAACTTATAATATACTATACATATATAATATGACAAAGAAATCATAGTTACATAGTTAGATATAGTTACATAGTTAGATAGCTGAAAAGAGACTTGCGTCCATCAAGTTCAGCCTTCCTCACACCTGTTTTTTGCTGTTGATCCAAAAGGAAAAAAAAAAACAAACCCCAGTTTGAAGCACAATTTTGCAACAAGCTAGGACAAAAAATTCCTTCTTGACCCCAGAATGGCAGTCAGATTTATCCTTGAATCAAGCAGTTATTACCCTACATTGAAAGATTATATCCTTGAATATTCTGTCTTTGCAAGTATGCATCTAGTAGCTGTTTGAACATCTGTATGGACTCTGATAAAACCACTTCTTCAGGCAGAGAATTCCACATCCTGATTGTTCTTACAGTAAAAAAACCTTTCCTTTGCCTTAGACGAAATCTTCTTTCTTCCAGTCTAAACGCATGGCCTCGTGTCCTATGTAAAGTCCGGTTTGTGAATAGATTTCCACACAATGGTTTGTATTGGCCCCGAATATATTTGTATAATGTTATCATATCCCCTCTCAGGCGACGTTTTTCTAAACTAAATAGGTTTAAATTTGTTAACCTTTCTTCATAGCTGATATGTTCCATTCCTTTTATTAATTTTGTAGCCCGCCTCTGCACTTTTTCTAGTGCCATGATATCCTTCTTTAGAACAGGTGCCCAAAATTGCACAGCATATTCAATATGTGGTCTTACCAGTGATTTATAGAGAGGCAAAATGATATTCTCGTCCCGAGAATGAATGCCCTTTTTCATGCATGACAATACCTTACTGGCCTTGGCCACTGCTGATTGACATTGCACATTGTTGCATAGTTTGTTGTCTATAACAATTCCCAAGTCCTTTTCGTGTGTTGTTATCCCTAATTCACTTCCATTAAGGGTATACGTTGCTTGTGTATTCTTTACGCCGAAGTGCATAACTTTGCATTTTTCAACATTAAATTTCATCTGCCATTTGAGTGCCCAGTCCTCAGTCTATAATGTTAATGGTAGGTGTATTTAAACAGTGAGAGACACAATAACAAAAAAAAAATCCAGAAAAATGCATGTCTAAAAAGTTATAAATTGATTTGCATGTCAATGAGTGAAATAAGTATTTGATCCCCTATCAATCAGCAAGATTTCTGGCTCCCTGGTGTTTTTTATACAGGTAAGGAGCTGAGATTAGGAGCATTCTCTTAAAGTGAGTGCTCCTAATCTCAGCTGGTTACCTGTATAAAAGAAACCTGTCCACAGAAGCAATCAATCAGATTCCAAACTCTCCACCATGGCCAAGACTAAAGAGCTGTCCAAGGATGTCAGGGACAAGATTGTAGACCTACTCAAGACTGGAATGGGTTACAAGACCATCGCCTAGCAGCTTAGTGAGAAGGTGACAACAGTTGGTGCGATTATTCCCAAATGGAAGAAACACAAAATAACTGTCAGCCTCCCTCGTTCTGGTGCTCCATGCAAGTGGAGTTTCAATAAACCTGAGAATGGTGAGGAATCAGCCCAGAACTACACGGGAGGATCTTGTTAATGATCTTAAGGCAGCTGGGACCATAGTCACCAAGAAAACAATTGGTAACACACAATGCCGCGAAGGACTGAAATCCTGGAGGACCCGCAAGGTCCCCCTGCTCAAAAAAGCACATGTACAAGCCCATCTGAAGTTTGCCAGTGAACATCTGAATGATTAAGAGGAGAACTGGATAAAAGTGTTGTAGTCAGATGAGGCCACAATTGAGCTCTTTGGCATCAACTCAACTCGCCATGTTTGGAGGAGGAACAATGCTGCCTATGACCCCAAGAACACCATCCCCACCTTCAAACATGGAGGTGGAATCATTATGCTTTGGGGGTGTTTTTCTGCTAAGGGGACAGGACAACTGCACTGCATCGAAGGGACGATGGACGGGGCCCTGTACTGTCAAATCTTGGGTGAGAACTTCCTTCCCTCAGCCAGGGCATTGAAAATGGGTCGTGGATGGGTATTCCAGCATAACAATGACCCAAAACACACAGCCAAGGCAACAAAGAAGTGGCTCAAGAAGAAGCACATTAAGGTCCTGGAGTAGCCTTGACAGTCTTCAGACCTTAATCCCATATAAAATCTGTGGATAGAGCTAAAGGTTCAAGTTGCCAAATGTCAGCCTCAAAACCTTAATGAATGGGAGAGGATCTGCAAAAAGGAGTGGAACAAAATCCCTCCTGAGATGTGTGCAAACCTGGTGGCCAACTACAAGAAACGTCTGACCTCTGTAATTTCCGACAAGGGTTTTGCCAGCAAGTACTAAGTCGAAGGGGTCAAATACTTATTTCACTCATTCACATGCAAATCAATTTATAACTTTTTTGACATGCGTTTCTGGATTTTTATTTTTTTTGTTATTCTTTCTCTCACTGTTAGAATACACCTACCATTAAAATTATAGACTGATCATTTCTTTGTCAGTGGGCAAATTTTAAAAATCAGCAGGGGATCAAATCCCTTACTGTATGAAATACTATTTAAATGTTGGATTTTAACTTTTTAAGACCTTTCAGGCACTAGGGGGACTGGCTGAACACTCAGACAGTCACCCTGCAGGCAGTCTCATAGACCCCTAGAGGGCCAAAATAGAAGCAGGAGGTCTGCCTATCTCCTGAGCCAGTTCCCCAAGACAGGGATCGCCGCGGATTGCCAGTCCAGGTAAGTAAATAGCAGCTGGGGAGCTCACTATCATTAGGGCTTATAAAGCCGCCCCAACGACGTTTAGGCTCACTTAATGTACGACAGCATAGTACGTCCTAACGGCTTTAACAGGTTAAAAGAATGGAATTATAGGGCATTATATTACTGACTGTTGTGGGATTTAACATGTAGAAGGAGTCTTGATATATCTAAAATGGAGATGAGCAGTTTTTTCCTTTGACCTTTTTTCCTTTTTTTGTGTGGTTCCTAGTATTTGCATGAAGTAAGGCGCTATCAGAGAGTTAAATTGCCATGTAAGGTGTCCTAACGGATTATGAAAATGCATTATGTATATATAACTATTCCCTTCTCATACTCATTTACCTTTCATAAAATACTTTTTTAAGTGGTCAAAGACAAAAAGCAGAGACTATTCTCACATTTCTGCACTTTCTGTGTGTTTATTTTAGAATTAGGTAATTCTACTCATTTCACTCAATACAGCCAAAATCATGTTGCTTCCAAAATTAATGAAATATCATTTGAATTCAAATTACATGGTACATGCTGTCAAAAACCAGAAGACATGCAGAAAAGAAATTCAGCAGTTCACTACCATGGCAACTCTTAATAAAATATGTATATATCTTTGTACAGCTAATGTCAATACTATGAGGTGTATTCACCATATAGTTATTTATTGTGATGTAATAAAGGATTTTCAAAATGAAAGTTCTGTCACCTTAAAGGATATTTGCTTATAGAGCAAGGATCTCAATAGTGACATCCTCCCTTGTTGTGTGACGGTCCTTGGGTGCTGCTGAAGGTAGATATATGCCCACAAGTAAATAAGAAAAAGTATAGGGGATAATCTTTCACAATATTGATATTAATAATGGTAAATTTGGAATAAGTATCAACTATAGAAGTACAGAAAGAGGTTTCTGTGGATAAATATTCACTTTAATTGAATTAAGGTTGTAAGAGTTTGTATAATTTATCATAATAAATAAATGCACTAGGGTTTTTTTTTTCTCAAGTTTACTTAAGTTATTATTGTTATTGAGGGTACACTACACCCGTTTAATTGGTTTAATAAGTGCGAACTCAGAACAGATATTAATTACAGCAGAATCCTTGTAATCGAAATATTGCTGCATTAGCGTAAAAAGTACTGAGTTGTAAAGAAATAGCACTTTAAGAGACAAAATTTATCAAAAGCTTCATAGCTTAGTTATATTGTTTAAATACACTAGGGTTTTCCTACATCTTAAGGCAACTCAATACATCACTATTATTGGAGGTATACTATAAGGGTTGGTTTAAATTATAGTGTAAGAGAGAAAGGTCATACAAGAGACAATGGTCACAATATTAATATTAATAACGATAAATTAGGTATACGTATTAAAGAACACAGAACTATATCGGGGTTATTATAGAGAACATAGAAGGTTTATTACGGCGTGAATAGTGCTACAGTAATGTAAAGAGTATAAGGACGGTAATAGTTACGAATATGAAAGTGCAAATTACTAATTGATAGCAGAGATGAATTACTAGAATGGAATAGGTAAATTATTGTTGGTAGTTTTTTTTTTTTTTCTCCCCAACAGTTGTTTCATGACGCTAACTCATAGATCTGCTTGATGCTTGTATTAAGCATAAGTCTCGGAGTGGTAGGTTACCCACGAGACGGGGTCTATCCACAGAGGTCAGGTTTAGCCTTCTGAGGGATAGGTTTTCTATGTGGGACTATAAAATGTCCCTGGTTAAAGTAATGTTGTTTGTCAAGAATCTGTGTTATCTGCGGGGTCTTAAGGGCAGGAGGAGGAAAAATAGAATGAGAGGACTAAAAAATGGTTAAGATTCTGTCTATAAACGCTTGAATACGATGCATAAAAGATCCTTGTTACGTAATCAAATGATAAAGGAAAAAATCGATATCTGCCTTGTGCAAGAGACACATTGGAGGCAAAATGAGAAATTAACTTGGGGAGGAAAGAAGTTTCCAATCATTATACACGCATCTATGAAGGATAAAAAAAAGAGGGGTAGCAATGATAATTTCGGATAAGGTTAAGTGGGAGAGACTTTATCAGGAATTAGATACGGAAGGAAGATTTATGATTCTAGTGTGTCGGATTAATGAAGTGAAATATACTATAGTCAATATATATCTGCCCAATGTAGCCCCAGTCCCACAATTGAAGAAAATACTAGATCAAGCCGATTTAGTTAAAACAGGGATATATATCGTCGCAGGAGATTTCAATTGTGTACTAGACCCACAAAAAGATAAAAAAAAAATGCTGAAAGGGAGTGTCATGAATAATATAATAATTAAACATGCTAGCTCATTGTCTAAAACTAATAAATTCGATCTATTTGATGTCTGGCGTCTTCAAAACCCGGAATTAAGAGACCACACCCACTTATCTAGAGTTCAGTTCACCTACTCAAGAATTGATATGATTTGGGGCAATTTAAACCTAGTAGAAAATCTAGTAAAAATAAATATAGTAGAAAATGTATGGTCAGATCACAGCATGTATATACTTGTAATAAAGGACAATCTGACAGCTAGAAACAATACAACATGGAAATTAAATAATTATCTGCTGTATAATAATTGTAAGGCTAAATTGGAGAGATTGATAGTCTGTTTTTTTAAGGAGAATGATCCCTCAGATACTTCAAATCTAAATACGTGTTGTTCCTTTAGAGCAGTTATGAGAGGCTATCTCATAAAGTTAAATCATGAAGTTAAAAGTAAAGAAAAAAAATTAGGAGAGTTATATATTGAACTCTATAAGCTTACAGCAGATTATAAAGAAGATCCTACAATGGAGAAAGGTAGACGAATAGTAGAAGCAAGTAGTAGTAACAAAAATAGATCAAACTCAGATAGTTAGTCTCAACAAACCGATTACTGAGGCCGAGGTTAATATGGCTATATCTAAAACTCAGAAATTGACAACACCCGGTCCAGATGGATTTGGCAATCTGTTTTTTTTCATACATATAAATCTATTTTGAGTAAACAGTTAGCATTAGCATTCAATAATGCGGTTCAAATAGGAAGTTTCCCCGAAGAGATGACGAGAGCGAATATGCTCCCCATCTTGAAACAAGGAAAAGATCCAACTGCCGTCGCTAGCTACCGTCCCATCTCTTTAATTAATTCTGATGTAAAAATAGTCTCATCTATTCTAGCAGACCGCCTTAAGAGTATTATTAAAACTCTAATTCATAATGATCAAATCAGTTTCATACCAGGCAGATGGGTAGGCTCTAATTCAAGAAGAATTATAGATAATGCAAATAAGAAACATATCCCCCTTGTGACTTTAGCAGTCGGTGCAGAAAAAGCCTTTGATAGGCTGAATTGGAAGTTTTTGGAACTAACTTTAGAAGCCTATGGAATAGGAGGCTGGATGTTAAGAGGAATTATGGCCCTATATAAAAATCCTTCAGCTAGAATAGTAGGCCCAAATGTCTGTTCAGACTGGGTATCAGTAAACAATGGGTTCCAACAAGGTTGCCCACTCTCGCCATTATTATATATTCTTTCAATAGAACCCTTAATATCAGGAAAATATCAGGAAAAATGCAGATATAAAAGGCTATAGAACAAGAGATAAAGAATTTAAAATCAGTCTTTATGCTGATGATATTCTTTTGTCAATTACTGAGCCAATTAGTTCCCTGAACTGTCTGATGGAGGAAGTTGGAACGTATAGTCAACTAGCTAATTATAAGTTAAACAATGAAAACTGTTGTGATGAGCATTGAACTAGATAAGAAGTCCAGAGAGGAAATTAGTAATAAATACCATTTACATGAGCATTTCAGAAATTTGAATGCCTAGGAATATCTATCACTGAGAACATAGAGAGAATGATGGAGGAAAACTTTCTAAAGCTAATAAAAAGTACAAACTTATTACTTAAAGAGTGGAGAAATATGCAGATTACTTGGTGGGGCCGTATTAACGTTATTAATTCTTATATTATTCCTAAATGGAATTATCTATTTCAAATGATTCCACTTAAGATCCCAGATACTTGGCTTACGCTATTACAAAACAATCTAGAAAACTTTATTAATAAGGGTAAGAAAAATAGAATTAATAGAAATATCCTTTCGTTAAAAACTAAGGATGGAGGATTACATTTCCCCAACATAAGATTTTTGTATTGGGCAAATGCGATTACTCATATTTATAGGTCCCAGACGGTGACAGCTAAAGAAGAGAGTTGGTTCAATATTGAAATGGAGGATCTGGGATTAAAAAATCCAGAGGGCATGATATGGAATACGAAAACTCTAGATAAAATGGGGATTGACATTAAAAATAATACGATATGGGCCCAAATGCTGCCCGTTTGGGAGGAAATTAAAAGGAAAATAGGCCTTAGGTATGCAATTATGGATTCGGCAAATCTGAGGATAATAGAAGCCAATGTGACCGATCTTTCCCTAGATAGCTGGAGAACACAAGGAATAAATAAAGTGTCACAGATATTACACTCAGACAAAATAATGCCTTTCGGCACTATTTTACAAAAGTTCCAACTCCCCCAACGAGAGTCGTTTACTTATTTGAGGCTTAAGTACTTCCTGCAGAAACATCTTATTAGTGAGTCTGAAAAATCTTTAAAATTGATAACATTTATATTCTCAAATCAGATTATACCTAAAGTTTTAGCAAAAGCAATAGAGGTAATCAGAAATATTAATGATGTAATTAGTTTTCCTCAGAAGCTTAAATGTGAAAAAGATTTAAATTGTTCCTTGGACCATCAAGATTGGTGTAAAGCTATAAATAATACTCGTCAACAGGTTCAATGTTTGAACTTATCAGAGACCTACTATAAGGTTACTTATAGATGGTACTTAGTTCCAAGTAAGCTATCTCAGATGTATCCAGGGGTCTCCTCTAGATGCTGGAGATGTGATAAAGAAGAGGGATCATTTCTTCACATATGGTGGAGTTGCTCATATATTCAGATCTTAATCAAGAGAATGTTAAGATTTATTAAAGATATAACTGGAATAGAGCTCGATAAGAAACCAGAGGTAGTTTTGTTGCATATGCACTGGCCAGATATGTCATATGCAAATAGATGTTTTATAATCCATTGTTTTATTGCATTTAAAATTGTTCTTGCACGGAATTGGAAATCCAATCAAGTAATGTTTTGGGATACTATTAAAAATCACATCAGCTCTCAGGTGAGGATGGAAAGAGATTTGAGCATACCGTATCTGAATGCCCCAAAAAGATTTGTTCTATGGCAAGGTTGGATTAATAAACTAGAAACCAGCCTGTAAACTAAATCTGTACACATTTTATCTGTAACCACCTGAAATAGCAAGAACCCTAAGCTAAGACAGATTCCTCCCCAGGCCGACCCCGCAGATAATGGTGTAATATGGTTGTCTGTTTGTTTAATGTGAATGTTTTGATTATGTAATAATGTAACTCGACTTGTGCCGTTCTGTTGGTATATGTATTTCTGTAACAAACTGAATAAAATAATTTATACTATAAAAAAAAAAAAAGATTTAAAGAGCTCAGCAACATCCAGAATACATATTAGACTTACGTTTTAAAATTAATTAATATTATCCTAGGGCCCATTAATCCTATTAAAACAGGATTCAAAAAAGTGGCTGCTACATGGCAGAACACGAAGTGCAGATTTTTTTTTCCTGTTGGAAGTGACAGTTCCTCAATCAGATCACCTAAGTAAATGCTATAGAAGTACCTAAAGGGTACGTCCGTCTCCAAGTGAGGTCTCACCAGTGTTCTGTACAATGGCATGAGCACTTCCCTCTTTCTACTGCTAATACCTCTCCCTATACAACTAAGCATTCTGTTAGAATTTCCTGCTTCTCTATTACATTGTCTGCCTACCCTTAAGTCATCAGAAATAATCACCCCTAAATCCCTTTCCTCAAAACCTTTGCAACACAGTTTGCCTCACTACCAGACATTAGGGCCAGGATACTGTAACCACTACATGGACCTGTAGTGTTTATTATGCTTGGACGTCATGGCCAGATTAAGAGCCCAGTGGGCCTGGTGCTGACAATTATGATGGGCCTAATTACAAAATCTTATTGAGCAAAAACACTAAAACAGTCCTACCTCCCGATCGTCATGTATCTCATGGAGATGGTGCTGGAGGGAAACTCATAGGATGCAGCTATGAGAAAACATATACCCTATGCTAATCTCATGCTTTCATCTTTCACGTAAATCCATACCCCCTAGCAGCAGTGTCCAGTAAAGCAGGAAGTCTATGGATGGGGTAAAAGGGTGGGCCACTGACGCAAATCACATAACCAGAACTGCCGAAAGGGGCGAACACAAAAAGGGGGCATGTCTGTTTCCCCATGTCTCCCAGTCCCTTAGTGTCTGTATCCCCATGTCTCCCAGTGTCCCCATGTCACTAGGACACTAGGGGACAATAAGAGACATTGGGACACTGAGATACTAGGGAACACTGCGAGACCTGGGGGCACTAAGACACTTGGGGACACTGGGTGACTTTGAGACACGAGGGGACTATGGGAGACATGGGACTCTGAGACACTGTGATACATAGGGGACACTGTGATATATAGGGGACACTATGATATATAGGGGACACTGGAGACTTGATAAAGACCTGGTTACAGGTCAAAACATTGTGGTGTCCAATAAACCTGCTTAAATCTATTACAGTGAGTGCCTGAGATTTTTTAGGAAACACTAAGACACTAGGGACACTGGCAACCTACGGACACTGAGAGACACCAGGGACACATGGGGATACTGAAATACTAGGGACACTGGCTGTAAGACATGGGGACACTGGGAGTGCCCCATGTCTCCCAGGTCTCAAAGTCGCCCAGTGTCCACATGTCCCCCTGTGTCTTCCAGTGTCCCCATGTCTCTGTGTCCCCTATTGTCCCCATTTCGCCCAGTGTCCCATAGTGTTTGTATCCCCATGTCTCCCAGTGTCCCTTCGAGTCTGTGTCCCCATGTCACTAGGGGACACTTAGAGACATTGGGACACTGTGAGACACTAGGGGACACTGGGAGGGACATGGGGACACTGAGATACATGGAGACACTGGGAGACTATGGGACTCTGTGGAGACAGAGACACCAGGGACACTGGGAGACATGGGGACACTGAGAGACTAGGGGCCACTGGGAAACATGGGGCTACTGTGCCCCTAGTGTCTCAGGGTCCCCATGTTCCCCAGTGTCCCAATGTCTCTCACTGTCCCCATGTCTCACAGTTTCCCCTAGTGTATCAGTGTCCCCAGGTCTTCAAGTGCCCCCTAGTGTCTCAGTGTCACCAATTATTCATATGTCTCCCAGTGTCCCCAAGTCTCTCACCATCCCCATCTCTCCCAGTTTCCCCTAGTGTCTGTGTCCACAGGTCTCCCAGTGCCCCCAGGTCTCCCAGTGCCCCCTGGTGTCTTAGTGTTCCCAAGTGTCCCTATGTCTCCCAGTGTTCCCAAGTCTCACAGTTTCCCCTAGTGTCTCAGTGTTCCCAAGTGTCCCTATGTCTCCCAGTGTCCCCTAGTGTCTTAGTGCCCCCTAGTGTCTGAGTGGCCCCATGTCTCACAGTGTCCCCAAGTGTCTCAGTGTCCCCTAGTGTCTCCCAGTGTCCCCTAGTGACTGTGTTCCCATGTCTTCATGCAGCCTTTCCCTCCATCCCTCACTTTCCTGAGCTTTGGCTGTATCTGCAGGCTCAGAGCTGCTGTCTGGACTCTCTGTGCAGAGATGCTATCCCGCGTATCAGTGAGTAGAGAGAGGCAGGGTGGGAGATGCTGTAACTTCTTTTCCCTGCCTCTCTCCACACAAACAGCGACCCCTACTGGCTGGCGCTGGTATTGCAGAATAATCTCTGTTTATACTGAGACTGACATTTGTATTGCCGGTATTACTGCAATACAGGCACCGGCTAGGCAGCCTCAAATACCTAAGAAATACTTCTGAGAAATACCTAGCAACCATAAGAAATACCTGGCAACCTGGCAAACTTTTTTTTTTTTTTTTTTTTTTTTAAATCAATGGGCCTATTCCATGGGCTTGGGCCTGGAGCTGCAGCTCCATCAGCCCCTATGTTAATCCGGCCCTGGCAGTGCCCATAACACACACATCTTACTCCCAACACACAAAGTGGCAACGACATATACATTCTTTCTTGTCAGGCTTACTCTACCATCTTTTGCTGCTAAGAAATGTAACTGATCTGTCCCAAAGACTCAAATGACTATGTTCACCTGTAGCTGTAAGCTCATCAGCTGATTGTGATGTCACTGCATGATGTCACAGGCAAATGCTCTCTGGAATTAAATGCAAAGAAAAAATAAATGTTCAGCACTCCTTTATAGTCATAAGATATCCCTTTATTGGCAACCCCAGCCAGGAACATTTTAACATTGGTTTTATCATGCAAGCTTCTCCCAACAGCAAACTTCAAATACCAGCTGCTTTAAAGTGGCCCAGTCACACCCCCACAATCTGCAAAGGAGTACATCAGAAAGATAAATTCTTTATAAAATACTCATATTGACGGTGTTGGAATTTTACTGAAATTCCACCCAGTCAAGATATACACTGAAACAAAAGTATGGACTACTTTGTCTTATTATTTTTCCTCCTCTTGACACTGGGCAGAGCTACTGCTGTCAAGAAGTGTCATACCACGGCCATCACCAGTGACAGCTACACAGGCAACTGGCTATGTCTATGTGGGATCCGTCAGTCTCGTGGGATCCTCGATAGAGCTCAATGCTGTACTCTTGTGTGTCATAGATAAGAGGTACATAAAGGGTTACAGCCTTTGCCTCTGTTCAGTTCTTTCACGTCTGCAGGGGTTAAAAGCTAAATAGTTTTTGTCAGCAGTTTCTGAAGCTGGTTCTCTTTCTCATGAAATGTTACGTTTGCTTTAACCTTGTAGATAACACTTTCCAGTAAGCCATCGTTTCTTTGGTCTTATTTTTTTATGCACACATGCGCAGTAGACCAATTGCCATTTTATATAAATATGATGCTCTCCCATTAAAGATTGAGAAGATGATTTTGAACTACAACTAAGTGTCTGTGGTTTTATTATCAGTTCTCCCAAGTGCTCGTATATCTAATTAGGAACCTCTGGTTATCTCTTGGATGCATTTATCCATCATAAAATTTTCTATATCATGTGCAACCGCAAAAGTACAGCCGTGCAGTCAGCTCCTGGTGCTTCAGAAAAGGACAAGCCAGAAGATGATGGCATAGCCCACGAGGGACAGGGTTCACCTTTCCCTGCCCTCCCCAGTGGCAATGTCATTGTCGGGGGTCTTTGCAAATTCTGCAAAGTCCACAGGTGGTGACAGTTCTGCTTTAATATATCTTTCTTTTTCCAAATTAAAATCCTTTTTTTGGTAAAGTAATAGAACACCTTCCCTTACTTTCCAAATATGAAATACATTGCACAACTAAATAATGGGGCAGAAAAACTCATTGATGTTATACTCTACTTTAAAAAGCAGTTAAACCCCCATAAAATCGTAAGCTTAATTATCCTGTTCCCAAGCTTCTGTTACTCAATGCTGTGGAGTATGAGGAAGGGATCCAGATAGCTACTGATAGATAGGTTGAGAGCATCAGCTCAGCTATGGAATCTCAGAGGTGACAGGGAAAACATATATATATATTATTATTATTTTTTTAATTGTGGACACACTTTACCATCTTGTGCACATGTTTTAGTAGATTGTGCCCAAGGGATAGTTGCACGCAGTTTAACTTATTTGTAGGCCCAATCTACTAAAGATCACTACATACTGGACAGTAGGGACGGTGCTTCCTATAAGCACCTACCTCCCTGCTGCCATGGCTTGCTCAGGTGTCCCCTTTGCTCTCCACAGTCTTTAGATCCCTGCTTCTCCTGTGACAGAGCAGCGGCACCTGTCCCTATCCGTTCCCACCCTCCTTGTTCTTCATAGAAGAGGCGGGGTTGCGAAGACTGCCGAGTGCACATCACTGAAGCCAGCCAAAGCAGCACGCAGGTAGGGGCTAATAAGAAGCATGTGCTTTGCTGCCAGTATATATTTATTTTGTGCACATGATTTAGGAGATCGTGTCATTGGTTAAGTACATTGTGCCCACAAATTATTCCAAGCGTGCATAGACATTAACTAGATTATTGACACAATCTACTTAGTTTGCATGACTGTAAGATCTAATCTCTGGTGCTACATACTCATCCTATCAGAAGTTGCCAAGCTATCCCTTCCCCATACTACATGGCATAGAACAAATTTGGGGTTAAATAATAGCTTAACCCCTGAAGATAAGAGTTCTTAAGACTCCTGCCACCACAACAACATAAGAATCACTACAGTAACCCAGACTACTTCATCTCAAATTTAGTGGACTGGGTGCAGTTGTACGGTCATTTTAACCCTGCCAGCGACCAAAGGAGTTTTCTCTGCAATGACCTATTAATACTTAGTCACATGATGCATAAGCTTATAGGAAATTATTAGATTCAAGTTTGTATACCTAATGCTGTAGTGTTCCTTTAAATAAGCTGGAGTAGGAATGTTGCTTTAAAACTCCCTCCCAAACCACAGATACTAAATTGCCTTATCAATAGGTATAGGAAAACAAACTGTACTTACCAAATAGAAATTAGGAAAAACTACTCCATCAATGGTATTTGGGCGAGTTATGGTTCAATAGCCAGCAATGGGAATAGCACAGCTATGTTTGGAATTAAACAGGTTACAGAACCAGTATCCCATAATTGTTCATTTGAACCTATTATGCACGCACAATAGCCTTTGTGGAAGCTTTACCTCTCTCAATGCATCCACATACTTAGCTAGTATAACATAACTGTCTACCTAGAGCTTATGGGTCAGAAGACACAAATGGTTCTAAGGTGTGGCTCTATTCCCAATATGTATTATATGCACCCTGTGAAACCATTGGTACTATTGCGATTATTTCCTGATACCTTCCTCAAATTAAAAATGTTAAAGAAAATATACATTTGGAAAAAAATAATATGAATAATTTTGCTGCTTAAGCTCCATCCCTTGTCTCACAACAGGTTAATTGGCTGTTCCCAGTTTTACCTCAGCTATTAGATGACTTAAGGGAACACAATTGGCAATCTGATATTGCAGCTACCATCAACCATAAAACCCATAGAGCTGAAATAGTCTTTACAAAACAATAATTATATGGAAAATATTACATATTCTGAGTCTGATAAAAAATGATGGGATGTTATGAGAAGGGAAAACAAACATCACATATATATATATAACTATGACACCAAGTCATAGTTATTGTGACATAAAGAAAAGTCAGTATTTCAGTAAAACGTTCCACCGTCATCCTGATTTACTCAGCAAACTAAATACCTCGTGAATTACAGGAAACAAAATTAGATCTACTACAACACTAATTAGTAAAGTACGGTCAGTTCTGCCAGTCTATTGCATGAGCCTCCTGCATTTTATGATCTAACAAATGCCTGCAACTCTAGAATGTTTACGGAAATCACTTAGGCTCACACAGCCAGTATTGTCCAGAATTACAGGCAGAATTAAATCCACTAGGCTAGTGAGCTGAAAAGAATCTCTCCAAACAACAAACGTTTCCTTTAGAGACTTCATACATTTAACTCTTTCTAAAATGTCTAAATAAATAATCATATTTACTGAACTGGGAAAACGGTCTTTCCTTTTCGCTTTGTTTGTACAAAGTAGGAGTTGGGTGTTTTTACTGTATTATTTATTTATTTATTTAAATACAGTTTACGGATACACAGATATTTCTCTTTCGTTCTCAAGTTTTATCCTGGTGAATATGAGCCATACAATACAGTTACAGGCTCTCAAAAAGTAAAATATATTACATATACAAAACAAACACAAACATTATAAAGTTATTGAAGTTGTTTGTAGATACAGAATCTTTTAAGATGTTTTGTTTTTCTGGAAGGTTATTCTTCATTTAAAGCATGACTCCTATCATTTTCAGTTTTGGTGGGACAGTGGTTAATTCAAGGTCCTGTTCCACTGTCCTAGGTCTGCTCTCTTGCTTCCAAGCTTATGGGGACATCAGACACTAAGTTCCCGTAAAGCACAGCACAAGTACGTCATTAGACTTAACTGCACTGCGCATCAAGGGTATACCGGACAAGTCCACAGCTCTTCAGAGGTGGCCTGTGCATGGGCAGCGCTGAATGGAGTTAGCTAGTGAAGCTGTCAGTAAGCCTAGCGTGCATTCATACCAAAAAGACAAACAAAATTACAACCAAAAAAACCAAACCTCGAGTTATTTAAATATGCATAGGAATTTGAGATAGTGCCCAGGTAACTATTTTGTATTTTATTGTATGCATTGGGGTTGATGTGTACTATAGTCATAGCTGCCGCCCAGGATTAGTGAGAGTTTGCACGTTAAGCCTAATCCCATAAGGAGTGAGGCAGTTGTACAAGTTGTGATCAAAACGAAAAAAACGTCTGTTTAGGCGTAATTCCTCTCTTTCATATTATGTGCACCCACACTTATCATATATCAATATGTTCAGGAGAAACAGGGCTTTCATGTCACATCAAATATTTGTATATATTATATTAAAAAAATGAGAAATTAAAAAAAATGAGAAATTAAGACGTTGTTTTTTTAGTTTTGCATGGCATTTTAACTGTGAATGTCACAATACTGTTAGCTGTTACTACAATAAAGTAATATTTGTATACATATTTGTATTCAGTGATGTCTCACGAGTAAAACAGTACCCCCTATGTACAGGTTTTATGGTGTTTTGGGAAGTTACAGGGTCAAATATAGCGTCTTAAATTTTTCATTTTTTTCACATTGAAATTTGCCAGATTGGTTATATTGCCTTTGAGAGCGTATGGTAGCCCAGGAATGAGAATTACCCCCATGATGGCATACCATTTGCAAAAGTAGACAACCCAAGGTATTGCAAGTGGGGTATGTCCAGTCTTTTTTGTAGCCACTTAGTCACAAACACTGGCCAAAGTTAGTGTTCAGATTTGTTGTGTGTGAAAATTGCAAAAAACTTCCTGCTCCTCACTGCTCCCTCGCACGCGCCGTCTGAAGTGAATCCAGGCACTGGAATATGATGTCAACAGAAGATCCCCACACCAGCTCCATAAGGTAAGGAGCAATAAATAAAAGTATGTGTGTGTAAGTGTGTGTGTCTGTTTGTGTGTGTGTGTCAGAAAGTATGTGTGTGTCTGTCAGTGAGTATGTGTGTGTGTGTGTGTGTCTGTCAGTTTGTCTGTGTGTGTGTGTGTGTCAGTGTGCCTGTGTGTGTCAGTGAGTATGTGTGTATGTGTGTGTGTGTCAGTGAGTATGTGTGTGTCTGTCTGTGTGTGTGTGTCTGTCTGTGAGTATGTGTGTGTCTGTCTGTCAGTGTGTGTGTCTGTCTGTCTGTGTGTGTCTGTCTGTCAGTGTGTGTGTGTGTGTCTGTCGGCCAGTGTGTGTGTCTGTCTTTCAGTGTGTGTGGTCTGTCTTTCAGTGTGTGTGTGTCTGTCAGTGAGTATGTGTGTGTCTCAGTGTGTGTGTCTGTCTGTGAGTATGTGTGTGTGTCTGTCTGTCAGTGTGTGTGTGTGTGTGTCAGTGTGTATGTGTGTGTGTGTCAGTGAGTATGTGTGTGTCAGTATGTGTGTGTCAGTGTGTCTGTATGTGTGTGTCTGTCAGTGAATATGTGTGTGTGCCAGCGGGAGGATCAGATTTGGCACAGGGTGGTAGAGGAGGGTGCTGGGGGTTTATACTGTACTCTTTAAAATAAACCTATGTTTCTATGAAATTATACAGTTTTTTTTTTTTTTTTTTGCGGCCCACATAAACTTAAACCTTGTTTATGTGGCCCGATCCAGACCTTGAGTTTGACATGCTTGGTGTACAGCAAATGTGGTTATGTTTTGTCCAAGGACTGTACAATAGTCCTTTGTTGTAAAATGATTGCTCCACACTTGACTGTTATTTTAAAGTCATACGTTAGGAACCAAAACAACTACATCTTAATGTAGTTTCTGGTTCTGGTACATAGCTGATGTCTCTTTGCTTAGACAATGTTTACAAATCTAGAGACGTATGGGGATTGATGGTCAACGGTCACTAAATATTGATTTTATTCACAGATCAAGTGAGGAGTGACCAGCAGAGGAAGGGTAAAGGTAGAGCAGAAAAAGAAAATTATATTTATATATTTGAACAATAAGAACTGTACGTAATTATAATTATAAAATGTCGGTTGTGATTTGCTTGTAAAAAAAAGAAAGAAAAAAAAAGGTATAAATTTTTTTTCAATTAAATCAATTAAATCAACATATAAACAAACTACAGAGAAATAGTATTGAACATATTATATACATACACACACACACCTAAACCTGCATATTTATAAGGGTGACACTGTGGCCAATACATACAACATACAAGGACCTGCACACTCACTCATGCACAAAACAGCCATTTCAAGGCTCATATAATGTAGTTTTATTTAAAAACACCCAGCATAGGAAAAAATTATTTGAGTTTAGTTACAGTATATTGTCATATATTCCATAAGGCTGCCACAATCAAATGGCAGAAAAATGCTCTTATAAGTGTACAGCCAAAAAAGAGGTAAAAGCGCACACACACACCAGACAGGAGTGATTACCTGAAATCTGGCAAATAGGTATCTCCTCCTTTATACACAATAATTAGATTCACTATTGGAAAATCCCTATACAAAAAATATAAACACAGAGAAGGACATAGTGCAACCTGTATATTATATATAAAACAAAGGGAAATTCTGAGATGAAATCACTCACACTTTTATGAGCCGTTTAAAAGTAGGCTCAGGACTTATGCAGCTTTCATGTCACTTAAATGGGACATGCACATTTCCTTGAATCCTCAGGCCAGTTCCCCTTAGGTCTCAATGATCATCAAGTTTGGAGTCAGGAGCCAGGAGCCAGGAGTGTCAGGATAAGTAGTTTATTTTAACAAATAGTTAAAAGATAAGTAGTAAAAAGCAATATTGCAACACACAACGCGTTTCAACCAACTGTTTGTGGTCTTCCTCAGGTGCTCTTCTAAATTACAATGGATGTACCACAGTTTATATAAGGGGTAGTATTACAGACTTAATTGCTAAATTAACAACACTTGTATAAGTAATTAGCCATATATGGTCCGGACCGGATGTGGTCTGCCACCTCCAATATGGCTCCACATCCAGCTACATTGTAAGAGATAAATTACATAGGTGGAATGGCAAGTAATTAGAGTTTTAATATGATACTCTTTTTTAGTGACTGTGGAATGGAATTTTTCTACTTTCTTATTATTCAGTCTTTGGGTGTTGCAGCAGGCTCTGCAAGATCCGCAGTAGAAAAAACATTTTTGTTCTCGTGTCCAGTCACTCAAAAAGTTTCTCGGTACTTCTGTTTTAATAAAACTGGATGTTACCATTTGTTTAAGGTTTCTCGCACCCCTGAATATAAATTTCGGCTTATTACCTATATATTGTTTAATGTCCTCCTCATGTTGTAGAATGTGCCAATTCTTATTGATAATTTTCTTAATGGCACCTATATTACTAGAAAAATTAAAAATAAAGGGGATCTGTTTGTTCTGTTCACCTAAGTCATTTTTCCTTTTATATTGCAACAGGGGAGACCTATCCATGTCCCCAACCTGATCTATTTTTTCTTGTAGATCATCACTTTCATACCCTTTTTGCATTAGTTGATTTTTAAGGGACATAGCCTGACTAGTATAGTCCTCTTTTTTGGTACAGTTCCTACTCTTATAAGTGTACTGCAAAATATATACATAGTACTTATATCAGGGGTGCCCAAAAGGTAGATCGCCAGATGTTTTAAAACTACAACTTTAATGATGCTTTGCATTCTAGAGGCATTCCAAAGGCATGCAAAGCATAATAGGTGTTGTAGTTCTATAATCTCTGGAGAGAAATCTCAATGTATCTGTCCTGGTAAAATATTTTATGAATAAATAAATAAATCTACCTTTTGGGCATCCCTGACTTCTATAATGTAAATATTTAGCAGTACAGCGTTTGGCCCATTTCCATCGCCCTTTTGGTTCGTCTGATTAGTTTCCCTAATGAGTTTTGTTACCGACATTCTGCATGGCCTGATATATGGACGAAATTTGCCCTTTCTGAAATGGATTTCTTTTTTTTAAAATGAACCGACTTTTCTCCCATGCACCATTCTACCAGAGATCATTAATTCTGACTGCAGTGAGAAGACCCTAACAATGCGGGCCCTGTATGTAAAGAAAAAACACTAACACATACAAACATTCTAATGTTAAAAATAAATATATTGATTTTTTACATTAGTGTTCTTTTTAATCAGTGATTTGGACAATGCTTGAGTTGAAGGTACTATAATCCAGGTTAGCAGGCTGTTTTCATTTTGCCTTTTCGTTCTTTCCCTGGCAAGTAATGTGCAATAATCTTGGTGAAGTCCAACAGCTTTTGTTTTAATTCTTGAAACTCTGGTTGTTGTTTTTTTTTGTAACAATATTACTAGAACAATATTCCTTCTTAAATTATAACAAAATATGTATATTATTTTCCTTCAGTTTGTGTAATATGTTGTAAATTGTGTTTTTTGTTATAAACAAATTTCTGAGCTACTTCCTGGTGCATTTGCACGTTTGGTTTACACATTGATTTACGTATTTAATGTGCCAATACATGTTATAACAAAACCACTCCTAACAACATGCAAGCAAGCATAAAAGTATAGATTTGTTTTGCGTGCGCATAGATGAATGAAAATGGGAGTGTTCATTGCAGAGGCAACAGTTGGGAATGAGAGCCTGCTAGTAAGAGTCACTGACTCAGATCACCAGATTCCACTCTGGGGTAGAGCACAGTCCCGTTGGATAATGTTTTCCCAAGTTATCCTATAAGTTAAACAGGAACCCTACTTGTTCAGGGTTGTCTCTAAAGCAGTGTGCGGTATCCTATATATCCACAGTTATAGGGACAAAACTTAAAAGTATGTTGCTTTTTAACATAGCATGGTAAGGTAGTGGGGAGTGGGTGGCTGCCTCATTTTTATATTGGTGAAATGGCCATAGTGTATCAAAGGCACTTATAAATTGGTGGGATGGCCATTGGTGGAATGTCTATAGTGTATAAAAAAAATTTTCACCAACATGTCTTCTACTGCTTAGTAGGTCGGTCCTAAAAGGTAATACATTCTTTTATTATTACGAAAGTCAAAGATGACTGTAACGGTACACTATAGTCACCAGACCAACTACAGCTTATTGTATTTGTTCTGGTGAGAATTATCACTCCTTTCGGGCTGTTTTCAGAGAAAATGCATGGTTTATATTACAGCCTAGGGATACCTCCTCTGGCCACTCCTCAGATGGCTACTAGAGGTGCTTCCTGGGACTGTGCTGCACTGTGTGCAGCACTGCCATTTAGTGTCTCCACCCTCTGCATTAATACACAGAACTTTCCTCATAGAGATGCATTAATACAATGCATCTATATGGGGAGATGCTGATTGGCTAGTGCTGTGTTTGGTTTTTAAACAAATCTCAAATCAACAGCACATGGAGAGACAAAACAATATAAAAACAGCCAGGTGCAAACCATATAAGCACTCCCTCAAGTGCTTTAAATATTCAAATGTATATAGGATATAGAATGCACACCATAACAATCTCAAAAAAATATTAAAATTTTATTATGTACAAAAAAGTACCAGAATGTAAACATATAAGAAAAAATAAATATAAACAAAGTAACAGAAGTAAAGGCAGATACAATAAAATAATAGTAATAAATTACCACAAAAATCCTTACAAGCCTCAGACAGAAACACGAGTCACCAAACCAAAGGGGGGTTTGGTGACTCGTGTTTCTGTCTGAGGCTTGTAAGGATTTTTGTGGTAATTTATTACTATTATTTTATTGTATCTGCCTTTACTTCTGTTACTTTGTTTATATTTATTTTTTCTTATATGTTTACATTCTGGTACTTTTTTGTACATAATAAAATTTAAATATTTTTTTGAGATTGTTATGGTGTGCATTCTATATCCTATATATGGTTTTTAAACAAATACACCATTGCATTTCATTATTAAGTTAACTTTTTTTCTGTATGTTTTCTTTGTTAGCATATGACAAAACAGCTTGCAAAAGCTGCTGACATCCTGCCTGCAGAGTGTGCAAGCCTTCCCCTCTTTCCCCAGCACAGACTTTCAGGGAATACACCAATCAAAGGCTTCTCACTGAGAAGCGTTTGTGCTGCGCTCACAAGAGTGTACGCACGTGATCATAGTGGGCACGCTCTAAACCAGAGCATTTTCTGTTAGATCTATGGAGCTAACGGAGGCTGAAAAAAAAAACTCCTACTCTGTTTAAGTGATAACTAAGTTAAAAAAGTTAGTCTACAACATTTGCCCATAAATTGACAGCCATGTGATCTGTTTAATGCAGCTGAAAGTGATTTATGCACAAGTCTAGTATCCACACTAGGTTCTGTGTTAATATATTTGGCATGGAGGACTCAAGCTAACCAGATTCAAACGGTGTACTGGGCCATCTTTCCTAAACAACAAATTCAAGCCATGGGTGATGACTTAGGATAATGGGAGTAGAAGTAAAATTATATCTTCATGAACTTGTGAACCTGGTTTTTCATATACATGAGGCATCTATCGTGATACACTTTACTACAGATTTCCATTAACAAACAAACGCTATTTGTATGAAAAGATGCACTTGATTTTGCTGCAACCCCACATGAAAGAAATAATTTTGGAATGAAGTAACTATGCTGTGTGAAAAAGCACTCTTGCGTGGAATGTAGTGGGAAAACAAAAATACTTCATAGGCGGCTGCTAATAATCACAGCTATTGTTCATTGCTAGAAATACAGACAAGATCTGGACAGTATAACAAATGTTCATTTTGTTCACCAACTGCCTCCTTCAGATATGTTTAGCTACTTTCAGAGACTTAGGGTGAACTTTATCTTTTCATTCATTGTGCCCCAGAAGGCCAGATATTCAGCTTCATAAAAATCAGCAGAAATTAACTTCTCCTAGCCTATCATCTGAAATTCTAAACCAAATAATATCTACTTAATTATTCACAGCAAAAACAAGTGTAATTATAGGCATAAGGCGGGAAAGGGGAGAGGGGCTATGAAAAACATATTACTCCAATAATGTGTATTTTAACGGATTGAAATGTTATTAAGAAATTATATTGTGGATATACAATGCTTTGGTTTTGATCTACAAGACTTTAAAATACTGGAAATAAAAGTACTCTAACCATGCTAATTGTTAATGCTATTTTAAGGTAATGTAATTGACACATTTGCAATTTAGCGTGTATACACATTTTGCTCAAAATGAGTTTTCGCTCCAAAGACACCTTTTTTCTTTGTATATGGGATATTTGGAATTGTAGGAAGCATTCTCTTTGTTCTTCACTATTGCACGTTATCACGTTTGCACTTGTTGCTCAGTTGATTTAACCGACATACAGGGTTATTCACTACACACAGGATTTTGTCTGGATAGACAAAATCCTGCAAAAATGACTGAATACCGACTGCAATGGCAATTCTCATATTTACTATTGAATAGGATTCAGAAGATTTTCAAAGCACCAATAGTTTCCAAATTTGGAAAGCCAACCGGCATGGGCACACAACAGCTTGATGATATTCAAGGAGTTGTATTGGGTCATGAGAAAAATGTTTAGGTCTCACTAAGAGACCTTTGTGAAAAACTGACAAATACGGGGGCGGGGCCTGACCGCCATGCTTTAACGCTGCACATGGAATGAGCTCCTGAAAAACCCATGTATTTCTGCCATTTACTGCAGCCATAAGCCTGATCACACTCATCCAACAAGTGCAGTGGAGGCCTAGCAACAGCATAGCTGAAATCTGCAGCATCTTAATTGACGGACAAGCAGTTTAAGCCCGAAAAGCCTTTGCGGCCTACCTGAGAGTAAAGGTGCGGGAGACGCAGCCAATCTCCCCTCTGGTATTTCCACGCAGATTGCAGACGACAGAAGGTCTCTTGTTCCCCCCCCCCCATCCTACCCCACCTGTGAGCGATATCCAAGCACCAACTAATAGACTCTTTGGGGCCATGGTAGTATACTGGACTGCATGGTGAATCCAGGCAAGCAACTTCAAATGGCGGACGCCATGTGTGAGCTCGGACCCGTCACCCCCTCTAAGCTTGACCTACTCTTTGCAGAGTTCTGGAGGAGAATCGCTGAACATCATTAAAATCAATTAAAAGCACAGCAAGCTCACTTACCTCGGCAGCTTCCACTGTACTCCCGGCAAACGAGGAAAGATCCAGGCCGCAGACGGACGCGATGACAGCGGAGACACCCAGGCTATCTTAAGAGAGCAGGGGACAGACGCAACCTACCATCAGGCCTGCACAAAGAGCCTACCAAACTCCCCACCAAAAGCCTGAGGTGCCGAAGAGGTATCCGGGTCCAGCCCTACCCAAGGCTTCAGCTTGTTGTCTCATCGACCCACGCTGGAGTTACTACGTTTGGCGACTGCCACACCGCAGCGGGACTGTGCTCTACCCCAGAGTGGAATCGGGTGATCTGAGTCAGTGACTCTTACTAGCAGGCTCTCATTCCCAACTGTTGCCTCTGCAATTAATACTCCCATTTTGATCGTTATTTGTTTTTCCCTTCTATCTTGCACAGTTAGTTTAGTCTGACTACTCTCCTTTTACATAGCACTCTAGACTGACATCCCTGTCATTTTGTATTAAACCCACTCTATCCAAGCCTATGCAGTCTGATAATCCTGGAAGCAACTCATCATATTAGACACATGAACCTAGCCCAGATAACACATGCTTTATTGAATAGCCTGACTTTATTTTCCTTTACTTAATTCTTAGCTTTAATCCTCGTGCATACTACATACTGCCTACTTCTTAAATATCCAGATATTGCGCTCCATATGCATTATGTTTTTTTTGTTTTTCTTATTATAAAAATGTGCAAGTTATTCTTGAGTGCCACGATACACACATACCAAGCCTGTTCAAGTTATAGCAGTATACTTATCCATAACTAGCCTGTTTATTCTCACATAACATTGTACTGATTTCTCAAAAGCTATGTCACCACTTGTATTTAATATGCTTGCTGCTGTCGTGGCATGGCGAGTTTATATGTAATCTAATGCACAGCAAAATAAAGAATTTAAAAAAATAATAAAAAATAAAAGCGACAAATACTCTGGGTTGCCTTCTTTTGAAAATGGTATGTCATAATGGAGGAAAGGCTGCCATGCTGTACCAAAGGCGACATAGGCCTAGAAAATCACTTTGGCCCTGTGACTTTCCCCCAAAAAACTGGAAAACTGATACATCGGGTGGGGGGGGGGGGTGGGGGGGAATGTTGGTGAGACAATGCTAAGTAAAAATATTGATGCTTTATTACACTAACACACATCAGGATTAGGAAATGTGTGGATATAAAATTCATGCATTTAAAAAAAAAAAAAACACAGATAAAAAGTATAACCACTAAACGGAGCCTGCATTTGTGCTAAAGTGGCTAAACCAAACCACTTTAAATAAGCCATTTGGAATACTTTGGGTTGCCTACTTTTGAAAACGATAATGGTGGATATGTTATAATCCAGGCTACTACACTGCTCAAAGGAGACATTGTCTCAAAAAAGTCACTTAAAACATCCAGGTATGAAAACTAAAATGGTCATGCTCCATGTTTTGCCCTGTAACTTTTAAAACCAGTACATGGGGGTATAGTGATACTCGTGAGACATCGCTGAACAGTGGAGGACCACACCTTGGGGGTGCAGACCATACCTGGCTGTCACCCTCCATGTGTTGACACCACTAGGCAGAAAATTACTCTTCTCAAGTAGTCCTCCCAGTGTCACCTCACTCGCAGGCGCAGCGATAGTCACAGTGCGACAGATCCCTCACAGAGCTGGCATATTACTGTAGGGAAGGTACTGGCAAGGAGGATGAAAACAGAATCTGGCATTTTGAGTAGCTAGATTCTGGCAGTCTCTGAGTGGGTGACGCTGGTGCTGAGCTGAACCTGTAGCCGAATCCTCCCTGTCTGCTGGGCGCTTGGATGATGAGTCGGACTAGGAGTCCTCCATAGTAAACTGCCGGCTGGTTCCTAATCATCACTGCTACACACTAGTACAGTGTGTTGTGTGACGACATTATTAAAGTGCACAGTGCAGACATTTAATACTGCCCCCTTATTGGACAGTCCAGGGAAAAGTATGTGAAAAAATGATTGGCATTGTGCACTTTAATAATGTAAGATGAGTGTGTAACAATCATATATAAAATTTTAGGTTAATCAATCCTAGTGACAATGTATAAATCTGTCACTCAAATTCTTAATCTATTCCCATCTACTTTACTGACCCTAACCCCCTAGCTCTCCACATTGTAGCTGTTCACACACACATTGTAGCTCCTATCACCCACAAACACACACACACACACATTAACATTATAAATACCTCCATACCCCCTACAGCTCCTATCCTGCCACACACATACAAGCTACAGCTTCTACCCGCTCCCCACCTCCCACCAAAATAAAAAAATAAAAAACACTAAAATCCTACCCACACACAGACAACAGCACATACACACACAGCTTATACCCACATGCAGGAGTTATGCTATACCACCCTCAGTATCTGGATCAATATATAATGACCGGAATCATGCTGTTCCACCGTCTTAATCAATATCATGGGGATGGTGGAGGCACAATTTTCTGTTCTTGCTGACATAAAAGGAGCTATCTACAACTCTGGTCTGTATGTATGTGCACGTGTGTTTGTATGACCTTGTGATGGATATTTAAGAGTTCTGAAAATTAAAATCTCTTTTGTTGCTGAAAATGGCATATATTAAAAAATTATAATTGTGTGCAAATGAAGCAACAGATAATAAAAAACCTTTTGATCCATTTTTTGTTAATTACAAACATACAACCCCACAATCACACTCAGCCTTACCATACACAGCCACAATACACAATCATACTCAGCCAACCACACTCATAGCACATACAGCCAACCACACATACATCCCACGCATATCATACTCATCAACCCCCACAACCAAACACACACCTCTCATACATATCGTCTTCATGTACTCTGCACATGAGAAAAACAAACAAACACATTGCTAAGGGTTTGAAAGACACCATGCGTTATTGCACCAAGTGAAACCAACTCTAGAAATGTGACAGTTGCACAACACAAATATGAGTGTTTTAGAGCAGTAAAATGTATAATGGTAATAATATAAATCAGTAAAAGTGCAGTTTGTGTGAAAAAAATAAAAAATAATATGAGTTCTACTAAAAAAGAGTGTATGTACCCCATTTTTAATACCCTGAGTTGTCTACGTTTGCAAATGATGGGGTTAATTCTCAAAACATATAGTCTCAAAGGCAACATATGCCTAGAAAACTAATCTGTCAAATTTCAATGTATCCAAACTGAAATGGTCAAGCCCTATATTTGATCCTGTTACTTTCCAAAACACCATAAAACCTGTACATGGGGCCTTTGTTGTACACAAATGTGTGTTTTAGTGCAGTAAAAGCAGTATTATGCCATTCATAGTAAAAAAAAAAAAAAAAAAGCCACGTAGAACTTGAAAAATAAAAAAATTCTTAATTTCTCACAATGTTTTGAATTTATTCATTATAAAAAGGTTTCATATAATAAATATTTGAAGTGAAGTGAAAGCCCTATTTATCCTGACCAAAAATATATAGAATATATGTAGGTTCACTTATAATGAAGGAGGCAAATTATAGTTGAACAAACATATAGCTCAAACAGTAAGTTTTGTTTTGGTTCAGAACTTAGATAATTGCCTCCGTCCTTAAAGGGATTCAGAGCGTGAGAACGTCCAGTATCATTTAGGCAACTTGCAGGTCCGGTAAACTCCTGGAAGCGCCTCTAGTGATTGTCTGGTACACATTCACTAGAAGCGGTTTTAGTGCTGCAATGTTTTAAATTGCAGGACTAAGTAGGACAGGGACATAGTGCCTATAGTGTCCAATTAAAAATCAATCTGTCAATAAGATACATTGTTCGGGTCCTAAAATACATTGTTAATAGTATACATTGTTATTAGTAAATAAGATTTCCCTGCCCGGCTCATCCCCACTCACAAAGCTAAAAGCTATTGAGTAAAATGAGAAATGCAGGGAAATTAAAATTAATTCTAAGTGAATTTTTAATTTAAAGTTAAAATAGCTTAACCGGAAAAATTCTCCCAGTCAGCTATCCTTTCCGTTTGGCTACTTTTCCCTTCTATTCACCTTTGAATTCTCTGCAATTCTCACACTAATGAATAACCTGTAAATTGTCCCTCTTGTCCATATGCACAAAGTAATAAAGACATTAATGAGAGCTAATTGGATGGAAGTTAAGAAGGCATCCAGCAAGTACAGAGATTATGAAAGGAAAAATAGGCAGCGGAGAGAAGGCAACAAAAGCAAATGGGAATTATCAATGCTATCTGCTGCCTGCTTAAAGGAACACTCTAAATAGATAAATCTATTCAGCTTGCCGGCATGCTTCTTGTGTCTGGATTCTGTCATTTTTTTTTGTTTGTTTTTTTATTATAGTTTCTAAAAGTGCCAACTTTCATAAATTGCCACGTTTATGAATCCTTGCCGACAGTCACTAAAGCCACCAGGAAACACTCAATCCAAGGATATCTATGGAGAATAGAAGTGTGATAGCTATGATAAATACAAAACACATTTATATGCAGCATATTCTTGAGCCTGGGTTAAAATAATGGAACTATAATAAAATAATGGAACTATAATAAAATATAAGTTCTAGGTGCATTTCTTCATATGCCTTCAATAGATTATTTATTAGCTGTGATTTAATATCCACCTTCATAAATCTAGATCATGTCCCAGAGGCAGAAAAGCTTAGCTCGAGCTGTTCCATGTAAAACAGTTTTAAATTTGTACTGATATCCAAAATATTATAAATTGTATTGTATATGTGGTAGTATGTTGGGCCCTGGTTACATACAAACCATTTTCTATATAAGCACAACTACTGTGGATGATGGCATGGCCACATCTGTATCCAATTTCTACAAAACGTGTATTTGGGATTTTATTTTATTTTATTTAAACTAATGTTCTGCAAACTTTTTAATGATATGCATATGTTAATATGTTAATAACCTTAGAATTTTTTATGGATAAAGTAGTAACGCTAGTACGACTCAATGCAGAACTGAAAAATGCAAAGCACAAATAAGCCACAGGAAGTTATGGCCATGACTGTTAAAAATTAAATATGTGACTTTATTGACAAATCATAAATAAATAAATAAATAAATAAATAATAGTAAAACCAAAAAAGCTGTTTTTAATATTTACATGTGTCCACCCAGCATTTTCCAAATCCCCTTTAGGATTTAGAAATGCTATAGTAAAAAATGTAGAACTCTCCCCAACGTAATTTACTTATGGAAACACGCCCTTTAATTTAAAACAAACAACATACCCTTCTAATTATTTTGATTTTATGAGTTCCTTCTGGTGCAGAAAGTTTTCAAGAGAACCTTTAGCGTGTCTCCATTAATCAACAGGGTAATCTTGATGTCAACCACTTGCTCATTTTGCCTAGAGAGCAATCTGCTACACATACATCATTCATGAAGCCCACAAAAGGCTGAAATGATGGGCTGAGGTTGCAGTATTTTTCATGCAGAGGGGATACATGCAAACGTTTCACTTTTGAACCTCCCTTACAGATGCAAAAGATAAAAATCTTAGTGAGACACTATAGTCACAAAATAATTTTAGCTTCATTAAGAGGTTTTCATGTATAGATTATGTTCATTGCAGTCTCGCTGCCTAATTATCTGCCATTTAGGAGTTAAATCACTTTGTTTATGCAGCCCCCTAGGCACTCCTCAATTCATGTGACTTACACAGCCTTCCTAAACACTTCCTGTAAAGAGTCATCTAATATTTTTACTTCCTTTATTGCAAATTCTGTTTAATGTAGAATTTCTTATCTTGTCCTCTGTTAATAGCTTGCTAGACCCTACGTGAGCCTCCTGTATATAATTAGAGTTCAATTTACAGAGCAGAAGATACAAACTTTTAAAATAAGTTCTGTCTGATTGAAAATGAAACCATTTTTTTTTTCATGCAGGCTGTGTCAATCACAACCAGGGGATGTGTGGCTAGGGCTGCATAAGCAGAAACAAAAGTCATTTACCCCCCTAAATGGCAGGTAATTGAGCAGCGAGACTACAGGGGCATGATCTATACACCAAACCTGCTTCATTAAGCTAAAGTTGTTTTAGTGACTATAGTGTCCCTTTAACCTTGTATGAGACCAGTGTGGAAACTAAACAAAGAGCTACTGAGTTTTGCCCATTCTCAGTGTTCTCATAAATAAAAAAAAATAAATAAAAAAAAGAGTAATTCAGAAGTGGACTCCAACCTCACACTGTCAACCTGGGCATTGGCTACTGCTCACTGGCAAATCACAAAGATGACTAAAGTTATTGTCTGTAGCTCTCACCCAAAGGACAAATACATGACATTTCCGTTCTGGATACCACTGCTTAATCTGATAAAGCAATTGTATGCGTATTTTCTGTAAGGGCACAACCAGTTATAGATTTTTTGACTGAGAACTACCAGTAGGACAAACTTTCACAAATAATACATTTTATTAACCACCTGGCTACTTAACCCTACACAAAAAGATCTGTTTCTTTAAATGGGCATGCTGAGCACCATGACTACCAAAGCCCTTTCTAATGGCTCTGGTGAAAGCATGATCCTGTCCTCCCTTGGTCATGTATCAAATTATTTTAAATGGTTAAACACAAATCACATTTCTTCTCAGCTCCAGTGGTCTGGCATATTGTTTTAATACAGAAGTATTACATCATCATGTTCTAGATAGGCAACCTTTGGCACTCCAGATGTTGTGGACTACATCCCCCATAATGCTGTTACACCCATGAAGCATCATGGGAGGTGTAGTCCAAAACATCTGGGATGCCAAAGGTTGCCTATGCCTGTTCTAGAACAAGGTTAGGCAACCTTCGGCATTGCAGATTTTGTGGACAATATCTTATTTGATGATTTGCCAGCATTATGGCTGAAAGAGCATTAAGAAAGCTGTAGTCTATAACATCTGATGTGATGACGGTTGCCTAACCCAGTTCTAGAATGGGCTAATGAAATTTCTTTAAAACACACAGCGGTGCAAGCATGTGAGCTTTCTGGTTTTCTACTGAACTGTCTTGTTTTGTTCTCATTCCATCTAAAAGAGATTGCGCCTCCAAAAAATAGAACATGGTAAAATAATGTATCAAGTTAAATAAATGGTTGTCTCTGCCTCTATGCGATTTGGTAGATTGCTAGCAGATTTCTTTTACCTATTTATTTTCGCAGTATAATTATTTTTTCAGCACCCCTGCCGTTATTATGTCATTTGCTTTTGCTTGTTGCTCTAGATAGCACTATGCATAAATGATTAAATGCTACTTCCCTGGAGGATCAACAAGCTTTTTAACATTCTGTAAATTATTTACACATTAAATTAAGCAAGTGAAACAACCTATTTATGCATGCCATTTTATGTGTGTTTATATTTGCTTCACATATGCATGTTTCAAAGCCAACACAACAACATACAAAGTCTAAAGAAAAAAATGCAGATTCTCCCCAACAAAGCAGTCACAAACGTAACTCAAAATTACATTTTCTTTGATAGAAAATCTACTAAAACCAGCAATGCCTAAAAATAACACATGGATAAAGCTGTAATAAGAAGAAAAAAACAATAACAAAAAAATGAAAATAAAGTAGGGGATGTGTGATAAATAACATATGTGAACTGAAAACCCCACAAGGTCATGTTTAATGCTCAATTCTCAAAAAATGTAGCTAAAGGTAAGCTGTTTGGGAGAAGCTGCAAAACAGTGAAACTTCACATAGGAGTGTCTTTTTCAACCTATGCAAAGTGTTCATCTTCTTTATCCAATAACTTACACTCATGCTTAGAACCTGTAATTAAGACATGCAAAGCTTGCACAGTCACTTTAGAAACCAGCTAATAATATAAGAGCCATTCACTGTGCTCAGTGTAATACCCTCAGCGTAAATATTAAAGTAACTTTCATGCACAGTTTTAAATGTACACAATATAATAATATTAAAAGGAACTCTAGAAGCTCAGTTGTAGTGGTTATGTTACTTAGCATCACGGCCTTATCCCCGGTGTTTGAAGCATTTGTATTGTGGGAATTAATCTACTAAACTATTAACGTCAATGTCATCCAACCTGGATGGCGGTGTTTTGGTGCAGAAGGTTGTTTAGCCTATCAACGAAGACTAGGTTGGCCAAAATAGACTTTAATAACAAGGAAGTGTAAATTACATACTAGACGTATGACTAGATTTCTGGTTAGTATGGAGAGTATCTAAATGGCTCGACATAAAACAGGGAAACAGCGGCCAAAGACCGTAGGCAATATACACCAAGCAATAATTGTCATGCTGCTTAGAGTATTGCTTTAACCCCTTAAGGACCATTGACATACGAGGTACGTCTGACAAGAAACGGTCCTTAAGGGGTCGAGGCACTCAGTTAAAGTAAATAAAATAAATGAATTACTTTTTTTTTTAAACCCTACCCTCCCTCCCGTGTGTGTGTGTGTATATATATATTATAAATTGAAAAACAAAAGAACAAAACATTTATAAAAAACAAATAAAAACCCTAACGTTGGCCAGCATTTGTGACTAAGTGGCTACTAGAAAAGACTGGACATACCCCATTTTGAATACCGTGAGTCCTCTACTTTTAAAAATGGTATGCTATGATGGGGTTAATTTTCATTGCTTGACTGCTGTACAGTCTCAAAGGCAACATAGGCCCAGCAAACCAATCTGTCAAATTTCAATGGGCAAACATGAAAAAGGGGGAAGCCCTACATTTGACCCCCTTTAAGTTTGCAAAAACCCATAAAACCTGTACATTGGGGGCGCTGTTGTACTCGGGAGATGTTGATGAACACATATTGAGGTGTTCTTTGTCAGTAACACATACCAGGAACTGAGAATCCATGCCCAAAGTACAATGTGAGAGAAAAATAACACAAAGAAAATGACTACCCCAAAGTTTGACAAAGACTAGTTGTAGAACTAGTGCATGGAAAGTGTTAAAATACCACCATTTGAAATAACCTAGGGTGTCTACTTTTCAAAAATATATGGTTTGATGGGGTTAAATTACATTGGCCGGCTTCAAAAATGTCCCAAATAGGACATGGGTGCATTATGACCATCTGTGAAAATTCCAAGTTGGAAAACTGGAATGTGCACCCTCCAAATAAGGTATTTTAGCCCCCAGAGAACCCGACATACCTGTACATTGGGGGTATCACTGTACTCAGGAGATGTTACTGAACACATATTGGGGTGTTCTTTGGCAGTAAACCTTAAAGTTCTCAGTACATGTATTTAAGAATTGCTGTATGTGTCAAAAAATATCACCAATTATTTTTTTATTTTTTTATTTGGCATAGATTGGTGGTAAAATGGTTGCTTGAAAAGAGCATGAAAAGAGTCGAAATACCCCAAATTTAATACCTTAGGTTGTCTTATTTTTAAAAAATATATGCATGTGAAGGGTTATTCAGGGATTCCTGACAAATATCAGTGTTACAATGTCCTTGCGTTAATTTTGGGCAAAAAATGGTTTGGAAATAGCAAAGTGCTACTTGTACTTATTGCCCTATAACTTTCCAAAAAAAAGCTAAGCACATGTTAACATTGGGTATTTCTAAACTCAGGACAACATTTTAGAAACTATTTAGCATGGGTGTTTTTTGGCTGTTGTAGATGCGTAACAGATTATGGGGGTCAAAGTTCGTAAACAAGTGTGTTTTTTAAAATATTTTCATCATATTTTATAATTTTGTTTATAGTAAATTATATGATATTATAAAAATAATAATATCTTTAGAAAGACCATTTAATGGCAAGAAAAACAGTATATAATATGTGAGGGTACGGTAAAGGGGTAAGAGAAAAATTACAGCTAAACACAAACACCGCAGAAATGTAAAAACAACCCCGGTCCCAAACGGTAAGAAAATTGAAAAGTGGTCTGGTCACTAAGGGGTTAAAGTATATAGCACTTTACTCCTACATCAGTTAATATATACACTCTTTCATGTTTACTGTATGTTGCCTCTTCAATGGCAGAACTCACAGCTGATTCCTTGGACACCAAATATTTAACAAACAGTAGCCACTTCATAGAATTAAGCAGGATGAATGTTTAATTCTATGGGGGTTTTAATAACACAGTTGCACTTCACAACCAAAAGCTACAGCCTGCTATATATAACCCCTTTGCTTTAGATTGCATAAGTAAAAAGCAACGAAGTACACCATAAATTTTGAATTTCTTAATTGGTGCAGGTTTTTTTAAGAAACATTCTGTACGTCATATTGGATTTTCTCATGAATCAAGTTACAGTGATCTACTTCTCTTGCATAGAACTTACTCTTCTCATTTGTTCCTCTTAAATGAAAATCAATACCAGATTTTCTTTCCTGTTAGTGTCAAATGTCTCAATAGATTCCTACATTCTACACACTGACTACCACATCGTTACTGTGCACACTAACTTTGAATTTAGGATATCTTCAATAGTAGTCCATAATGTTCTCAAACATAACCACATAGTTACAGTGGTGTCACCTGATGCAGTAACACATGGACTGACTCCTGTACCAGACCAGCGAGGATGTCTGACAGCTTCTCTGTAATGTATAGTGTGGGTATGTGTGTGTTGGGGGGGGGGAGGGGGTAGGGGGGGGGAGAATAGTGTGGTATATTTGTGCAAAGTGGTTTAGTGTGTATAGATGTTACAAGGAGTGTGGTAGGGAATTAATTCATATATTTAAAATGGCAATGTAATAATTATTGTAAATAGATGTATTTCCCCCTTCCTCTTGTTACCTTGAATCATGGGGGAAACATTCAGATACCTATGGTCAAGTCGGTTGCATCTCCTCTGGATACAGACCATGAGTACTAACCTGAGCTCAGTCACTTATAGAATTAGAGTGCTGCCGCAGTTTACTGTGGCAATGCTCGGACACAAACTGCATGAGCCTCTGAGAAATAATCATGGTCTGTACCCGGAGGAAATGCAGACTAAAAATCAGAGGCTGTCTGGCTCTCCCATCTCCCTGGTATTAGGGCCACCATGCAGCAATAATGTTCACAGGTCCATTAAGGGACAGAGAGCCCGTTTTGGGTCAGAGTTTCCCTGCATGGGCCAGCAGCGGTGATTCTTTGATGTTGATCGACTTCATCTGGTGGCAATAATGCCCCACCAGGCATCTGTATATGACACAAAAGGACACAATTGTTTGGTGAACAGAACTAATTAAAAAAAAAAAAAACACACACACAACTTCCCTGGGTAACATCCCAGGTAATTACCAAATAAACAAGTATGAAACAGCTGTGTAATCTGGAGAGAGTATATTAACAGAACCTAGTGTGATATTGTCACAAATTGGCAAAGTGACACACTTATTAAATTGCACTCACACAATGTGTAGTTTAAAATCGCCTTAAAGGTGCCTCCTCCGATGACAGTGGGGGCTACACAGACCTCCTCACTTTCACTGATGTTTGAATCCAAGAATCCTTAAGGCGATTTTAAACTACACATTCTGTGTGTCACTTTGTGTCACTTTACCAATTTGTAAAACACTGTTATATGTTATGTTAATATACATTTTTCAGATTACACAGCTGTATCCCATTTCTCTTTCTACATACCCACCAGACATCTGCTTCAGTTTTTTTTTTAGGTGGCCAGTACAGGCCTAGAAGAGGCACATTGGATGTCATCACCTCAGATGGTATCAGACATGCAGTTCGCATCTCTCTAGTGACACCGCTGCATAGTTACTGATAAGACACTGGAAGCACATCTGTAATACTGTATTGGCTGACACTACAATCTGGTGTTAACTGAATAAAGCTTTCTATTGACTCAGATTGTATTACATTCTTATGTGTACTTGTCTCAATCACAGTGGTAAAAAAGAGACTATGTAGGATCTAATTTTACAATTTAATGGATGCAACTTTGATTTCAACAGTTTTACAGACCTTTTCTGTAGACAAATGCTTGCTAATATTCCATAAAATGTCAAGGTCAGATAAGTAATGCTTGTGTTGAAAAAAAAATCTAAACGTAAATTACTGTGCACTTATTCACTATACAGCAAGTTGGCAATCAACTAGCCTGTTTAGTGAATAAACACTTCTAGTGTGAAGACAGTGCTACAGAGATTCATACCTCTCAAGTGTGGGAAGTATGAATTAAGATAGGTGGTGGACGGGCCTAAAGAGGCATTCCAGTGATGCTACTCGAGTCACTGGCAATGCCCAAAATCGATGTTCTGCCAGAAATGAATATGCCAGTCTCTGATGACTGCTACCAGACCGACAGTCGCTCTGTTCGACCCTACTCAAGGTAGACTGTACAGAAAGCACTGCTGAATCATACTGTGCATTGTCCTAGTGCCCAAACAGTAATCAAATATCGTGTTCCCACAGTGCTTGCTGCAGACATTTCCCTGGAGATGAGGGAAACCAGTGAATCAAGTGAGGACAGTTGTACAGTACTCTGAAATCAAGATGTCCTCCCAGATATGAAACTGCTGGCTGGTATGGAGTTGCATATGAAAGTATGAAGAGCAATATGTATGATTTTAATATTTCACTCCTACCAAAATAGACATAAAAATCAAGTGCGTTAAAAAAGAAAATTTAAAAACAACAAAATGAAACCTGGATTTATTATCTAATTTCCATTACTAATTTCCATTACTCCACAAGGAGTAAAAATAATAGAATATTAGTAGTAGTCACTACAACAGTACTTTTCACCAGGTTGGCCCAAGATTACACTTACGAATGGCTCTGGTTGCCATTTTAACGACGGCAGCTGAAAAAACATTTGCTGTAATCTATAAGACAGGCCGGTCATTACCTGGAATAGTCCTACAGGCTTACTGCACTAGAGCTGAATCATAAATTCTAGTAAATGTGAGAGGGATTAAAGTGTTAAATAAAACTGAGCTACATTATAGTTTTTACGCTGTCTGCACTATATATGTAATTTGCTTTCTTGCATGTACACAATTTGGAGTCCCTTTAAAAGGGACTACACCTGAATATTTGAAATAACTACCTTACTTAAAATATTGGAAAAATTCACAGTACATGCAATATAACAGCACTCAAGCTTTAATGTTATTCATATACTTTTTGGTTTGTTTGTTTTTAACATAAAAAATACATTGAAGCAAAGCATGTATTAGGGGAAAACAAAATCATCTTGGAGTTTTGGACACAATTATTACAATGTCTCTGGAAAAATGACATTATTTTACCTTAATATGTGGTTCACTGTTACATACCCTTATGTATGTATCCAGAATCCCATGATGACATTAGTTTTATTATACATGCTTCAGCATTATGCATCTCTTTTATAACATAATATTTTTAGGTTGGTGTAACTCCCACTAATCTTAGGAAGTGCAGGACATGTACAGCCCATAATGGCCAAACCTAGGACCCACAGCATGCACGAGGGTGGGGTTATCCATTCCATACTTTTTTACCTGTTCATTATGGGTGATAATTGCACTAATAACATCACTATCCATAAATTATATGAGTATATACACACTTCCTGAGAAGTTGGGAAACCATCCAACATATATACAATTTGAATCTGTCAGTAAAATAACATCCTCACTTCTTTCAAAAACATCTGTTTCTGATTGTATTTTTTTTTTTAAACCATGAACCTCCTATTCAAGTAAAAGGACAAATGCTGTACACAACTGCTAACCTTTATTATATACACGAAAATGCAAGATTATGTTGTATAATATGGTGTCTTGTGCAAGTAATAGTTATGGTGAGTTAACAACTGGCTTGAAAAATGTACCGAAAAAAAAAAAATCACACTCCATTATTTTAAGCTACATTTTGCAAGCCAGTTATTAAGATCTATGGAGTAACCCATAAGATCCTCAATAGAAAGAGCTAACTTCTCTACAGCTGTCAATGGTGACAGCTGGGGGACATGACACAGCTTGACATTAGTAGCTCCGCCCAGGTTCAAGCAGTGTCAGGCGGATGAAAAATACTTTGACAAAGGAGTCCCTACTTTGTCTCAGTATACCTTTTAAAAGGGTTGGAATTTAAGTGAAATGTCAACACAGTCTATGAGTATTTTATAAAGGTTCTAACTTTCTAAAATATTAATTGTCACCAGGACAGAACAAAGGAACAGACGTTATTGAAAGGCAGACCCTGTCGTCTCCGTGTAGCTCAACGCGCATTTTGGCGCCAATATGCGCCTTTATCCGTGTAGCTCAATGCGCGTTTCGGCACATCTTGGCGCATCTTGGCGCCGAAAGCCGCATTGAGCTACACGGAGACCACAGGGTCTGCCTTTCAATAACGTCTGTTCCTTTGTTCTGTCCTGGTGACTTGGGAGGGGGGTTTCGTTACCTTCAGCTATCCGTCAGGTCATAGGCATAATACTCATCCGCAATCTGAGCTATCACTCTACCACCTAGGAGCTGATAGGAGCTGTTAGCCATATAATAACCCTCTCCTGATTGGTCTCCCCAAAAGCCGTACTGCCCCGCTACAGTCTGTAATGAATGCTGCAGCTAGACTGATTTTCCTATCCAGTCGGTCCTCTCACACCTCGCCCCTCTGCCAGTCCTTACATTGGCTCCCTGTATCCTATAGAAGTCAATTCAAAGTGCTAACCCATACATTTAAAGCACTGAACAATTCCAACCCCTCTTATATCTCTTCACTGATCCAGAGGTATGCCCCTCCTCGTACCCTCCGCTCTGCCCGCGACCACCTCCTGACCGCTGCTCGCACCCGTACGGCCAACTCACGCTTGCAGGACTTCTCACGGGCGGCTCCTCTCCTATGGAATAACTTGCCTACTGCCATCAGACTCTCCCCTAGTCTTCAATCATTTAAGAAGGGCCTTAAATCCCATCTCTTCAGGAAAGCGTTTGGCCTCCCAGAGTAATCTCTCCCTTACATACCTGTCTCTTGCTCTCCTATGGGATAGTGCTTTGCTCTCTCCTCCAGCTCTGCTTCACTCCTACTTGATATTTCCTATCCTAATGTTTCTAATACCCCACCTCCTATAGACTGTAAGCTCATTTGAGCAGGGTCCTCTTCAACCTATTATTCCTGTAAGTTTTCTTGTAATTGTCTTATTTATTGTTGCATCCCCCCCTCTCAAAATATTGTAAAGCGCTACGGAATCTGTTGGCGCTATATAAATGGCAATAATAATAATAATAATAATTATTAGACTAGCAGACGAATATTTAACTCTATAGTGGTTTACTAATATGTTTTGGCAAGACTAACTCAGATGATACTATACTAGATAACAATACTAGTGTTAAATGACTAAGACTTGACATAAGTACGTGTGACTAAGAGAGCATATAGTTGACTGCATTTTGGGTCTGGTTGGACTCTCCCTGACACGCAAGCTCCTCTTCTCACTATATCTTCTTTCAGCTGTAACTAAGGGGTGTTTTCTTTTTGAGCATCAAAATAGGGGTTGTTATATTGTTTTAATGGCTAGTACCCTGGTTTAGTGATACTACCATCTATTCACCCCAGACGCTCTATTCTCCCCCTTCAATGTTATTTTTACGGCTAAAACTCCCAACCATTTGTTAGGAATAAGTGCCATACACTTTGGAGGGGTAATTATACCCAGACTAGGCAGGGTTTAATCACCCAGTGGCCAAAAGTGGCACTTATTTCTTCTTTTCTTTTTAAGTTATTTCTTTTTAAGTTATGTCACTTTGGTTGGTCAAATATTGACCCTGTTAGATCCACACATAAATGTATACTGGTTACTGAGACACTGTTGCACTATCTGTATCAGCAACAGTGTAGACTTTCATTTGCAGTTGCTACAAACAGGAGCTCCTAAGTGTGGTGTATATATTATCTAACAATGAGAACAGCAGACGTTTTCACTTTATTTTATTTTATTGTAAATACACTTTAATAAAGACTTTTTTCACTTAATCTTCTCCCCCAAGGGGGCTCAATAAAGGTTTATTAATTTCATGTACAAATTTTCCTACGTTCAAAATTGGCAATTTATTGCCTTATAAAAGTGGAACAACTTTTCTTAAGGGTATAGGGACTGATATTTGGGAGAATATCCCTTATTTTCAGTCTCCTCTCTTTTTACATTTATATTTCTGGGTTATGCCCTGATACCCTACAACCCACTCAACTCCAGTGGAGGTGGGATTTTTTTCTCTCCTTCACTTTGGCTGTGTTTTTCCTACATATCCAGATACAGACTGCCTGACAGACATACACACAGAGATACTCAATGCAGACACACACACAGACAGGGCTGCCACCAGAAATGTTGGGGGCCCCTTACACATCTCAAAGCCTGGGCGCCCAGGGCCTCCTTCTGAGTGGGCTCACAGGACCTCCACTGAGTCCATCCCCAGAGCCCACAAGGACGCAGTGTGTGTGTGTGTGTGTGTGTGTGTGTGTTTGTGTGTGTGTGTAGATATATATATATATATAGAGAGAGAGAATTTCTAAGGGAATATAGTAATCTATAAAAGAGTAAACTATCCTGGCACTGATGCAATGGCAGGGAAGCCAACATGTTGGTGTCATGAGGGAGGTGCACATTGCTTGGCAAGCGTTTCCAAGCAAGGTCTATCAAGTAGAAGGTGGTGTAGGCAGTAGTGGAGGGGTGAGTATTACAATACAGATAGACTGGATCGAGAAAAATGGCAATGGCAGTCTTAGACAGGAGGTAAATGGCTTCTTAATTGCCGGGTTGGCTACCAAACATATTTTATCTCTGTGATATTTATTGCTTGAGAAAGGTTTGCAATTAAAATGAACTATACATTTTCTCGTCATATATGGGGCTTCTATAATAGAATCATACATATACTCTAGTTCCACCATTTTCATGATGCATGCTGCCCTATGAATAGCCTATATGCCAATGCCAACTAAATGCCATTGTTACACTTGGAGATTCATTTAGTTATGAATTACAGTTTGTCCTAATTTGTGCCGATCAGGTGATACTATGAATTTTCAAACTCCAAGCCGAAATGTAAGCATATCACAAGTACAAATAATCACTTTGAATTGTGATTCAGAATTCCACCCGTAACGGAGATGATTGATGACTAGGGAAAAGCTACTAAATGTTGAGTTTATTATAACAGAAGAAAAAAAAGGAGAAGTAAAAAAAAAATACATTTGTTTTTTAAAAATATTATCTAATTAAAGGGACACTATAGCATGTCTCTGCAGTGTTAGCACTGTACATTGCTTCCTAGAAAAACACCTCTAGGTGCATTCACTCGGATTGCCATTAGAGGTGCTTTCTATCCAGCACTGGCATTCAGCATTTCCACGCTCTGCATGGAGGCACTGAATGATCCCCATAGATGCATTGATTCAATGTATTTCTATGAGGAGATGCTGATTGGCGCATTGTATTGCCTGAAATCATCAAGAACGATGATCCCAGCCATGGAAATGGACCCAGCTGTGGCTTGTGAGAAAAGGTACGTTTTAAGCATTTAATCTCCACAGAGAGGGCAGCCAGGGACCTCAAACAGCAATTCCAGCATTACAAGGTCAGGCATACATGTGTCAGGAATGCTATAGTGTTCCTTTAATAAATATACAAAATATAAATATAATGTTATATTTTTATTACTGCTCTTTTCGGTTGCTTGTTCTTACTTGATCTGTGAACCAAATGGAGTAAAAATTTACCTACCAGTGATGCAAAATATATAGAGAATATTTAGATGATGTTTCCTCTGATTAATTTTCGCAAATCTTTTTTGTCAATGAAATTTGGATGAGCCGACCCACCAAAAAAAAAATATATTTTTTACTGAAATTTTTTTTCGCACAAAAGGGGTTCAGACAAAAACGATTTTTCCACCATGTGTAAGCCTAACCATCAGTGTCAAGCAAACAAAGGGGTCATAAAATACTTGAGATTGATTTAGATGGGCGAATGGGCAAATATACAGACAGAATGATAATCAGAACAGATAGTGCACAACAAATCTATACCATGTTATTATCAGATAATAGTAAAAATTTAAAATAAATCCAGGCACTCCAAATGAATTCCAAGAAAAAGGCAATTTATTGGAACCAGCAGCTACAAAGCGAAGTTTCAACCCCTAAGGGTCTTTATCAAGCTTGATAAACACCCTTAGGGGTTGAAACGTCGCTTTGTAGCTGCTGGTTCCAATAAATTGCCTTTTTCTTGGAATTCATCTGGAGTGCCTGGATTTATTTTCTATTTTTACTATTATATTTGGTCCATTTTGGTACTGGGACATATCCAGTGAAGCACCCTGGATTCCTTTGCAAGGGGTGGAGTGCACTTCCATCAATTTTCTACAATTATCAGATAATAGGCAGAGCAATATAAATGCTATAAGGTAGGACAAAGCATTAAGGAAAAAAGACAATGCAATTTAGCAGCAAGAAAAGCCATAACAGTTAGGGAGCTGTTTAAATATTTTAATAATAGAAGTGAAGCAATAACGTGAGGCTTTAATATGCCTTTCCGTGTCTATATCAGCATATAACAGTGAATGGAAACACCAAAACACAACATAACCACTAATTGCTCCAAAAAATGTTTAATGTGGCTGTTTAAACTACCAGTGCCAGAGATTACATTTTGTTAAGCCCGAAGCACTGCTGATAATAGTTAATTGCAGCTTTGCAGTAAAAGTAAGCCTCGGATATAAAATCTTTGATCAAATGTTTTTTTAGTGATTAAAATTACAGAGTGAATAAACTTTAAAAACCCATTATTTTCAAACAGACTGCAAACATGTGGGGTTTTCCTTACTTTACTTAATACCGCCCACAGTGCTGTGGAGTCTGAAACCAAAATAACTATTTAACCAACCCAACTTCTGATTTCCATAAAAAGGAGAAAGCCAAGATTATGACATCAGACATGTAAATCTAATATAATACTGAATGTGTCAGTGAGCATTACAGTTAGTTTGGCCTCTCTCGCAGCATACCAAATGGTGGCATTAAAGAGATAACTATCTCCCCTCATTTGGCCTTTTCTCTTTTTGCTTGTTGTTCCTTCCTCAAGATTATTCCACACTCCTATTGTTTTACTCCTTCTCCGTAAATATATATATATATATATATATATATATATATATATATATATATATATATATATATATATATATTTATCATGTTACCAGTTACCTACATTTTAGGCTTAGGAAGCTGGAAAAACTACATGCGTTGTATGACATCCAAAAACGGTTCAAATCCCATCTCCATTGTCTACTGTCCCGTTCTTTTGCCAGATCAGTCCCATGGTTCAGTCTCCTGTCCTTGGATGGATCCCAGGTCCTCTCCCACATGCCTCTCAACCATAGAGGCTGTTCCTATATGCAACTGCTGTACTGGGAAGAAGTGGTTAAACTACAAAGAACCACACAGGGGAGCAAGAGAGAAGAGGCAGGAATGGAGTCATCGGAGTTTGGCACCAGGGCCTAAAGATAGAAGAAAAGAGATGAGGAGACTGGGCCATACTGGCAGTGTGGTGCTCTGCTTTGAGGCTGGCTGTTTTGTCAGCTGCTAAGTTTAAGGTCCCTGAGACTGCAGTATTATCCCTTCCCCAATAATTACTCTATTGGCTATGGAGTAATCATTCAGGCAAAAGGCCGCTGTGTACCAGTAGCTGCCTATAGCAGCTCCAGCATACCAGTGTGGCAGATAACTGAGGGGATAAGATTCTAATCTGTCTAAATGATGCTGGTGGAGAAAGAGGTAAATTTAAGCTCTACCACCCCCTAGAGCCCGGCAGGAAGGGGGGCCCTGAGGGCACTATAGTGCCAGGAAAACGAGTATGTTTTCCTGGCACTATAGTGGTCCTTTAACTTTTAAAAAGCAAGAGTAGTAGAAAAATCAATATATAATTATAATGATGCTACACAGTCAGGCTTTTTAGATGTTTCGGTTCCATTACCGAACATCAAAGTAATGGGATTGAAACACTGACTGCATACTGTTGCACATCTGCATAAAATTAAGCAGTTGTTTAGTTTATTTGAAGTACTTGCAATGTGCACCTTCATGTTAATATTTTTTTATTTTATTTTTTTACACCTCTACACCTTTGTGCTGTTTGTCAAGATGCATTTTAGGGCTGATTTAAAAGAAAAAAAAATCCAGGGCTGCTGTTTATTTCCAGTTCAGCCATGACAGGAGACTGTTGCAGTATACTCACATAGGCCATTATTTCTGCTACAGAAGCTGGGCTGACCAAGCGTGCTGGAAAAAAAGCTAAGTGAAATAAAGTGAGCACTTTTCCATCAGAAAGATTGATAAATCCATTGTGTCAGGTAACAAAAATTAGGGCAAAAAGAAGCAACAGATGATATACTAAAGAAACACAAAAATAATAAATTGTGATAAATATTTGCAGAAAGTTAGCCATAAAATATCAATGAAATTTTGCTAAATCTCCCCCAAAGTGTCCCTGGAAATAGTTTTCAAATGTTGGCAACTATCTCTTTTCTACCACATGGAATTGCAAGGAAGCACTGCAGCCTGTCTTTGTACTCACAGACAGCTTTCTCCTTGCTGCATATAGACCCATACCTATCAGCATTTCAAATGGACGAAAAGGGACACTAGAATTTTATGGTCGCGAGTGTGCAAGGGCAGTGTTTTTAAAACATTTTAGTTGACTTACTAATAATTTCTGTAATTAAAATGTAATTTAGAACAACAACAAAAGTATTTTATTTGCACATACTGATTTCTAAAAACATTTATTGTAGTTTACGACACATTACGGTGAATATTATCGCTGTGGAACATTGCTACACGCAACAAACAGAAACAATATTGAGCTCCTAGAACAGATGGATATTAGGATAGAAAAGAACAGAGGGATTTGGATCCAAAATAGGGACTGTCCCTCCTAAATAGGTACAGGTGATGTGGCCTTCTGGAAAACAGCTACACAACAGCAACAGCTCTGAGAATTGAAACACTTATCTAGATAAAAGGTGAAAGTTGGATGCTGCTTCCTGGATAACAAGTGCTTAAGCCCCCAATACACTTATGTCATTACCTATCCTAATGTACAATTTGAACATAACTAGACCATACAAGAACCTTCCATACAAAAGCTCTACTAGAGATAGGATTTAGAATGCTTCTGCAGGTAAAATCCCTAGTGGGAAGCAAAGAGCTGCATTGTTTTACCTCTACTTATAAAATTCCTAGTTGTACCTTAGCTGTATTGTTTTGCATCATGTTTTTTATAGCATACCCTTTTGCTCCATTTACACCCTGTGAAGTGTCAAACCCGTTGGCAATCATTGTGACATCTATATAAAAAAGGAATACATTGCCTTCAGATCCATTAGTAATATGGCTAATGAATATTAAACAGAGCAGGCCCCAGCAATGAACCCAGAACTACTCCCTTGCAATTTCTTGTACAACATTGACTAAAACAATATGCCTGCTTTCCTTTATAAACTCATCTAACAAGACAGGCACTGCAAATTCTAGGTCAGCTAAATCCATTGCTCATTCTCCGCCTTTTAATGAAGATACGGAAAGCGTTTTCGAAAAAGCTTTTGTTTGATAACTAAACCAATATTAGTTAACCTTACCTTGGCCTTAAAATGTAAGTTGATGAATAACATACTTGCATAAAAAAACGATGTGTAGTAATATAATGTCTCAGTTTATCTATTGACCTGGTTGGAATTTCAGTGAAATTCAAAAACAGTCAAAATTAGTATTTCATAAAGACTATCATTATGAAATACTCATTTTCCAGGGGGCTGGGCAGACAGTGCTGCTTTAAACAATTTTTTTTTTTTTTTTTATTATTTATGAAATATTAGTATTTCAAAATCAGAACACTTCTTTTATAGTAGAATAAATTGCCTCTCTGAACTCTGGAGAGATAGTAGAACTCTGCAACAAACCAATAAATTTTTACATACATTCCCATTCCAAAATCTGGTGTAGTGTCTATAGCAGGGATAGGCAACCTTTGGCAACTTTTTATTGAACTGTAGTAAACTTGTCTGATGCCATTAAGAACCATTGGAAGTTATCACCACAGGAAAAAACTTTGGATATTCAATGTTTAGTGTATTAAAAATGCACCTCAATGTGAGAAAGTTAGAATTCTACCTAAGGATGATGAAATAAAGATGATGTTTTCGTATCTAAAAATTAAAATTACTTTAAACATCAACATTGTTATTACACAAGTAACATTAAATAAAATCTTACATGACACCTACCACAACAGACATTTAAAAAAATTGTTGACAGATTTCAAGGCATTTTATATAGTATTCTCTTTGTGAACACAATTTTTGTACAAGGAAAATGTAGCCATCTCTGTTTTGGGTGGATGTAATTATTTACCATCGTTGGCAAATGGTTAAAAGCAGAGCCATGCATCACCAGCAATTCGCCACAATTACCAGGTACCATGATTCTCATCAAGTAATCTGGTATATTTTGTTCTAGAAATTCACACCTGCCAGGCATGTATATCAGCAATGAGTGTTGTTCTATACACACTGAACTTGCCTACTGTCCTGAGTTCCTGAAATAAGCTGTATTATCTGGGCTGATGATGTAGGGCATCGTTAATTGAGCTTTGTAAAGAACAGTATCATGTATAATTAAATATGTAATAAACAAGGCATCACTTCTGCGGTTTCAATAGCCTTGAACAACCTAAGGGTAGCAAAAAATCAACAAAGTCACCAGCAATTCACTCTGAAGTGTAAGGTAATATTGACAGAACACTTTCATCAATGATATATATATACATATACACACACACACATACACACAGTTCTCTTCTGCAGGGATTATAAACACATTTTATTCTTTATTAAAAATAAACACAAATCTGGCACTGATCATCACTTGGAACTCTCTAATTTTATCATGGATAATAGAAATGTTTGTGGAGAATTAGGGATATTGCTTCGGATTTCCGAAAACCATTTAAAACCGACTCCAGATGCTACAGGTCAATTGATTTCTCCAACATGGGTCATTCTCACTATGTCCTACCTGTACCCATGTGATGAGCTCGTTGGAGTGCAGCATTGACCCTCATCCAATTAAGTGAAAACTACATTTTCAAACAGAGTGGTGTTTTGATTACACTGAGATAGCATCCATCATTTCTTCAAAACAAAACTATATCCTAAACCTGTGCTTAGATCGCCAATAACAGCATTATACATATTTAGATATGATAATTTACTGTTTTCACATGCATAATTTATATATTTTTTTTACTGTTTTTGTTAGAAAGCACAGTCATCACACACTGCATGATGAACAATTTTTGCAGCATCCCCTGTCCACTAGACTCAATAACACAACCAGTAACACAAAGTACAGACATCACTGCTCCAGAAACCTGCCTCTGCAACTACACAAACACAGACACACAATCCCTAAACCCACACAGCCAGAGTAAGTGGAAGGCTCATTGCTCCCTCTAAGCACTCACCCAGAAGATGACATTGAAGCCAAAGATGAAGTACTTGATGCAGCAGCTGACTTCAGGACCCTTGTAATGCTTCCCGGACATGGTGCGGGTGCATGAAGGCAGCTCCCCGGGCTGTATGCGGGGCAGGTTAGGACTCAGAGCCCGTGAAGGAGCCAGCACAAACAGGCCTACAGGCAGGGCACAGCGCGGGCACAATCCGAGCACAGCGCTGTGTGTGTGTCTGTGTGTGCTCCTGTGCTGTGTGTGTTGTATCCCTGTGTGTGTTCCTGTGCTGTGTGTGTTGTATCCTTGTGTGTGTTACCGTGCTGTGTGTGTTGTATTCCTGTATGTGCTCTTGTGCTTTGTGTGTTGTATCCCTGTGTGTGCTCCTGTGCTGTGTGTGTTGTATCCTTGTGTGTGTTACCGTGCTGTGTGTGTTGTATCCTTGTGAGTGTTACCGTGCTGTGTGTGTTGTATCCTAGTGTGTGCTCCTGTGCTGTGTGTGTTGTATCCCTGTGAGTGTTACCGTGCTGTGTGTGTTGTATCCTAGTGTGTGCTGCTGTGTGTGTTGTATTTCTGTATGTGCTCCTGTGCTGTATCAGCTCCTCCTGCTAAGCAGTCAGTGTGCCTCCAGTATACTGGCTCAGTTAGTGCAGCACCGTGTACACTGTATGTGTATGTAAGTGCAGGCAGCTCTGACAGCGGGGGAGCTTTATCCTATGATGTCCTATAGCTGCTCCCCAGCATTGTGTGTGTATATAATATATGTATACAGGATCCTCTGCCAAGCTATATTTAGCTCTCAATACAGATTACACCGACAGCAATACACAGCCCCGAGCATTGCTTGGTGTGTGAAGCCTAACCAGCCATTCACAATGTGCATTTAATTTACCGTACATTGCACTGTGTGTGTCAGTGTGTGTATACTGTCAGTACTCGTAATTACAGTGACATTGCAGCCTGTGTGCAGGGAGCCCTGTGTCAGCGTGTCTCTGTGTTTGCAGTTAAAATGTCAGACGCACGGTGTTTGTATGTAATCTGTCATGATGTGTTTTGTTTGCCCCTCCTTCCTGCCGGCTGATTAGGACGGCACCAGACTGGGTGACTCAGTCCATCTTGTCATAGGACATGCTCCTCCTCTGCTCTGCTGCCAGCCCTCCATGGCTTCCCTCCTCCCCACCCATCATGAAGGGGCATGTCTCAGCCTCTGCTGCTTTAATTGTTATATTAATTATGTCTCTGAATGTGGAAATCTAGTTGCCATCACTGTCACTGACACCGACAAGTTTAGCTTCCAAAGAGATCTGTTTCTAAATTGCCAAAAAGTACATGTGTAAATACATCTTTTCAATGCTTTCAACTCTGGAGTTATTAGTTTCTATCAGCTTGTTTATCTGAGAAAAAAAAATAATGTTATCCACTAAAGTGAGAATTCAAAGTGGTTTTTAAATTTAAGGCAAGAGTAGCTGATCTGGTAGCTGATCTAAAAGCATAGCTGAGTTAGAGATTGTTTCCAATTCAACTAACAGACACACACACTCTTTGACACTCATTGATTGACGCACACACTCACTGGCAGACACACTCACCGACAAACACTCACTGACAGAAACAAACACACTCACTGACAGACATATGCATACATTATCATAATTATTATTTATATAGCGCCAACAAATCCCACAGCAATAGGTGGACTAACAAACTTGTTATGTAACCAGACAAGTTGGACGCACAGGAACAGAGGGGTTGAGAGCCCTGCTCTATAAGCTCATATGCTAGAGGGAGTGGCGTAAAGGGGCGCTAAAGGTAAGGATAGTATTAGAGAAGTAGATTGGTAGACTAATATTCACTGAAGTCTTCGTTTTTTTTTTTAATGACAGTTGCACGAGATGAATCAGCTGGGAGCCATTAACAGTTTAATTGATACGCTGTTATGAAGAAGTGAGTATTTAATGATTTTTTTTTTGAAGGAGTGGAGACTGGGTGAGCGTCTAACGGAGAAGGGAAGGGAGTTTCACAGGAAGTCTTGAAGGCGAGCATCAGAGGTGGGAGTACCAACAGAGGACAGATGTCGGTCTTTGGCAGAGCGTAGGGGCCTAGACAGGACCAACTTGTGTATTAGGGAGGATAGATAGGTGGGAGCAGCGTTATGTAGAGATTTGAAAGCAAGAACCAGAATTTTAAATTGAGCCCTACATCTTACAGGAAGCCAATGCAGGGACTGACAGAGGGGTGAGGCATGGGAGGTGCGGGCAGACAGGAAGATAAGCCTTGCCGCGCATTCATTAAAGACTGTAACGGGGCAAGTCGGGAGCAGGCAAGACCACTGAGAAGCGGATTGCAGTAGTCATGGCAAGAGAGGACAGTGCATATGGACCAGCACACTCACTGACAGACACACACCAACAGACACACTCACTGACAGACACACACACACTGACACACACTTATGACGTCGTATTCCGCATTAGAGGACGCGTGAGGGAGAAGTAAGGAACTGGAAAATCAGCGCTCTTTCGCTGCTGACCCCGGCTTCCTGCTTCCTCTCTTCCCACCCACGCCCCTCCGGCATATATCGGCAGAGTAGGCATCTGCCATCTAGGTAAACAGGTACCTACTCTGCCTTACTGAATTAGCGCCATATCGGGGGTGCCCTAAGACTGTGATAGGGCCCCTTTCTGCGCCCCTCACCTTCAGACTCCTGGGACGCACTACACCCTAAACACCCACCCAAGATCGGCATTGTAATCAGGTGTTGGGCAAAGCTGAGATTTGAACTCATCGGAGAAGATGACCTTACTCCAGTTCTCTAAAGTCCAATCTGTATGGTCCTTTGCAAACCTCAGTCTTTGCCATGGCCTAGAATTGAACCCTTCTTTTCCTCACTCAAAACCTTTCTTTACTACTCTTTTCGCATGGTCAATATAAATTTATTTCTATTAATTTTGAGGTACTACTAGTACAGTTTATGCCACCCAGCTGGTGCTATTGCAAGAGTATAGTGCTGTTTTTATACTTTCCTTGTGAAATAAAAGTTTGTGATTCGATGATCACTTTTTCCCAGAGCTGTATATTTATTAACAGTATAATTAATTTGCCATATATCATTTGATAATTATATGCAGGTTTATGGATGCCATTGAGCTTGTAGCAGAGTTCATATATACTAGCTGGATATCTCTGCTGGAATCCCTTCTTAGCTGGAAGAAGTGCTGTTCAGTGAATATAGCCCTCTTGTCCCAGTAATCAGACGACACATGATTCTGGAAGTATAACTGACTTTAGTGGAACCAATGCACTCTTTTATACATGGACCCACAGCATGGGGTCTCAATACAAAGCATAGGTGATGCCACCCTGACATCTCTTTGTTTGGAAGAAAATTAGGTTATCCCTCGCTTAAGTCAATTATCTCCCAGACACAGACAGCCTAACATAAAATACCCCACCAAAACACAATTAAACAGGCATAAACCTCCACATGATACATGCCCGGATAGCTCTGATCCGAGCGTTCATGTTGACAAAATAGCACTGGATCCATGCAGAATTGCCAAATCACCACCGGGATAAATATTTGACTGGCTGCTATCAAGGTCCATGCCGAAAAGAGTTCCACAGCAGTTGTGGTTTTTGCTGGTCAAATATCGGGAGCTCCTGTGAACTGAAAATGGGGCAATCACCATGGTTCTCCAGGAGCGATTGTTCAGCAAAGTCTCTTGTTCCTCCCCTCCAATTAGTGCTTTTCTAGCTGGCTGGGAGGTGGGCAAAAAGAGGTTGAAGTTGACTGGGCGATGTTGGTACCTGCGGCTGAGCCAGAGTTCCAGGGAAATATGTCTCCCTGAAGTCCTGTCAGGGTATTTATATCGGCAGACATATTGTGCTATGATAGAAATTAAAGTGTATATTGCCTGAATAATTCTGAACAGAGCAGACTCCATTTTGTTATTTTCAAACTAACAAAAGACACAAGATTTCTATCCCTTCTGTAAAACTAACCACTTTGCCAGAAGCTAAGGAATGCTTAGTATATACAAACCAAATTGATAAGAAATGAGATCGGGGGATGGACAGACTGTCTAAATGCTAATGGAATATAATTAATTCTAAACCCAGACATTTGTGACAGAGAAGATTAAATAATTTAATTTTACTTTCGATATTGTATAACGTCCCATTGTAAGTTTAGGGGTCATACTTAGTTATAACTGTCATATTAGAAATTGTAGCAGAATTGCCAGACACACTGTCTGAAGAAAATTCAGCCACCAGGAAAAGTTTTAACTCTTTCCTGGATAGGAATGTTTAGTGGGACGAGACTGCCCTCTATAGACCAAATACTTAAATTGCTATCTGGAAGGTAACCACACCTCCAGTTTTCTATTGGTCTATCACCTAGTGAATTTTCCCTTTAAGAGTTAAAAAAAGCAAGAGAAAGGAATGCAAAGGAAGCAAAGAAGCAAGGAGGTGAGCAGTCGGGGGCAATGCAGAGAAATCCATGACAGATATCCACACCAGGGCACTCAGAATTTCTTACACACCAATCACACATCCATTCAGTTCCAGAGACTACCTACTAATCTGATGAAAATATCTACTCAACTGGTAATTATACTGGTTTCATTTAATTCATCTAAATTAATTAAAATTTTCTAATAGCATGATATATGACTGGAAAAATTACGATCAGATTTCTATATTTAGAAATCTTAGTTAAATAAGAAGTACATAGTTATAACCATTCCATTCTGCAGATAGAAATGAATAATTATATATATATTAATGTGACATATCACATGTTAGCATATCGTGAAATTTATCCAGGTGTATTGATTTGCTCTAAAATAAGATAAAATATCTGTTTTGGCAAGTTGAAATTCTGCTTATAGAACATGGTAGATTACTCTTATTGGATGGTTCCAGGAAATGACTAATGAGCTGGTTTAAATGTTATTTTATTTAAAATTACATGAGAATAGATCTTAATTACCTAGGAGGTCTAGCCAGCATTGAAAGGGTTATTCTAACTGTCAGCTAAAGTTTTATGGCCTTATGCTGCAAGCTGTGTGTGTGTAAGTTTCACTTTCACTTTTGTTTCTCTGTGAAGCCCATCATAAATCATTGTCAGCCATTGGAAAATGTTTTGCCATTTGTATTGCATACTCATGTTATACTGAATATTCATTGATTATTGTCACGCATGTTACATATTATTATTATTATTTAATTTGTCACAATAAATTGTATCTATTTTTATAACAAATTGTGATTTTATTTATATGGAATACATTTCACTTACACGATAATGATCTTTGGGATCTGAGAATTGAAATAGTGGGCAATTCTCAACTGTTTACTATTATTATCCCATAAATATCCCCACAGTCCATGCGGTCTGCTCCAGCTCTCCTGAATCATTTGCAGGCCCCAGTGAGAGGCGTTCTCTAGTGTTAAGCATGGAGGGGTAGGTAATGAGAGTTAGGGAAGATTTTAGGGATAGAATCATAGTCTGCCACAGAGCTGTTAACCCTTGAAGAACGGAGGCAATTGTACACGTTCTGATCAAAACAAATGTAAACAAAACCTAGAATTTGAGCTATATGTCTGTTAACCCCTTAACGCCGTTACGGCGTTCTATGCCGTCACGGCTTTAAAGGGCTTTAAAGCCGTTGCGGCGGCATAGAATGCCGTAACGGCTTGCAGCCCCTGGAGGTCCGGCGTATTCACCTCCGCCTTGATCCTCTTCTGGGGGGCTGCCTGAGAGCCCAGGCAGCCCCCCTCTGGCAAATGAGGCCCCGGGGGCCATGTGATCGCTCTCAAAGAGCGTTCACATGGCCCCCTATAGCTGGCTATGGATCTGCCAGCAGGGAAACTGTCTAAAATATTAGACAGTCCCCCTGCTGGTAGGTAGTGTAAAAAAAAAAAATATTAACATGTTATAAAATAAATTAAATGCCTTTTTATATATATAATATATGTATATATATTATATATATATAATATATATACATATTATATATATGTAACGTCATACGTAATGTATTTTAATACTAATATAAGTATATATATTAATATTAAAATACACTTAGAATGACGTTACATATATAATATGTATATATATTATATATATAATAGATCTACATATATATATATACGTATAATTACAATAATAAATAAATAAAATAATTAAATAAATAAATAAAATATTGAAACAAAATTTAAAATAAATTATATATTCATATGTAATTTATTCTAACTGTATTTTGTTATTAATATATATATATTGGAAACAGAATACACTTAGAATGACATTCTATATATAGCTATCTATATATAAAATACAAATAACCGCAAATATATATATAGAGCTAAATACATATAATTACATAAAAGATTACATTAGTATACACGTAGAATTTAAATACCTATAAATGCATATATATTAAAATTCTACGTGTATATTTAAGTAATTTTTTAACGTAATTATGTCATTTGATTAATTAAAATGTGATTCACATGCCTGACAACACAGGGAGAAAGTGCAGAGAATTTAATTCACAAGCACTATATTTGACCCTGTAACTCTCCAAGACACCCTAAAACCTGTACATAGGGGGTACTGTTTTACTCGGGAGACTTCGCTGAACTCAAATATTAGTGTTTAAAATTGGTAAATTGTATTACAACGATGATATTTTAAGTAAAAGTGAAGTTTTTTGCATTTGTTTACAAACAAACGGCACTTTTATGGACTATATTATTGTTGTAATATGTTTTACTGTTTTAAAACACTAATATTTGTGTTTAGTGAAATCTCCCAAGAATAACAGTACCCCCCATGTACAGGTTGTATGGTGTTTTGGAAAGTTAGAGAGTCACATATAAGGCTTGCATTTCATTTTTTTGACATTGAAATTTGCCAGATTAGTTATGTTGCCTTTGAGACCGTATGGTAGCCCAGGAATAAGAATTACCCCCATGATGGCATACCATTTGCAAAAGTAGACAACCCAAGGTATTGCAAATGGGGTATGTCCAGTAATTTTTAGTAACCACTTAGTCACAAACACTGGGCAAATATCCGTTTTTTGCTTTTTTCACACAAAAACAAATATGAACGCTAACTTTGGCCAGTGTTTGTGACTAAGTGGCTACTAAAAAAGACTAAACATACCCCACGTTCAATACCTTGGGTTGTCTACTTTTTCAAATGGTATGCCATTATGGGGGTAATTCTCATTCCTGGGCTACCACACCGTCTCAAAGGTAACATTACTAATCTGGCAAATTTCAATTTGAAAATGGAACGTTCTATATTTGACCCTGTAACTTTCCAAAACACCATAAAACCTGTTAATGGGGGGTACTGTTCTACTCGTGAGACATCGCTGATTACAAATATGTGCATTTTTTTGCAGTAAAACCTAACAGTATTATGACATTTACAGCTAAAATGTGAAGCGGAACTACAAATTTAAAAAAAAACATAAATTTCTCACAGTTTTTTTTTTTATTTTATTCATAATAAATTATGTTTCATATATAAATATTTTATATGAAATGAAAGCCCTGTTTCTCCTGAACAAAATGATATATAATAAGTGTGGGTGCATTTAATATGAAAGAGGTGAATTACGGTTGAACAGACATATAGTGCAAATTCCAGTTTTTGTTTACGTTTTGTTTTGATCAGAACGTGTACTATTGACTCCGTCCTGAAGGGGTTAAACCATATTTTACCTCTTTCATATTAAAGGGACACTATAGTCACCTGAACAACTACAGCTTAATGTAGTTGTTCAGGTATTAGCTCCCTGCAGGCAATCTAATGTAAACACTGTATTTTCAGAGAAAATACAGTGTTTACATTGATTGATAGGAATACCTCCAGTGGCCGTCACTCAGACGGCCACTAGAGGGACTTCCTATCACGCAGGGCCCTAAAAAGGCCCTGTACACATCAGACGTATTAAAATATGTCTGACGTGTTCAGGAGAGAGAAGGCACTGTGTGCGCGCCTTCTCTCTCCAGGCTGTCAGCGGAGGAGGGGGGCGGGCAAAGACCGCGAGCTGAGCTGTCACTCAGTTCAGCTTGCGGCCGCGCACACCGCGCGCATGCACGGTAGTGCGCTCAGCACTTCAGAGGGCGGCATGAATGCCGCCCTCTGAAGTATGTGTGCATGTGCGGCGAAGCCGCGCATGCGCACAAGGGAGCAATGACGCTTCCAAATGGAAGCGTCTGATTGCTCCCTGCTCGCGCCGCCTATTTCGTCATTTTGACGAAATAGGGGGCGCGGCTTCACGAGGCTCCCGGCGCTGGAACGAGGTGAGTAAAATCTCCTCCCTGGAGAGTCCCTTTAAGTGCACCCACACTTATTATACATTATTTTGTTCAAGAGAAAAGGGGATTTCATTTCACATCAAACATATCTGTATGGAACATAATTTAACATGAATAAAATCTAAAAAAAGTTTGAGAAATTAATAAATGTTATTTTTTTAAGTTCTGCATGACATTTTAATTGTGAATGTCATAATACTGTTAGCTTTTACTGGAATAAATTACACCTATTTGTGTTCAGTGATGTCTAATGAGTACAACAGTACCTCCCGTGTATTGGTTTTATGGTGTTTTGGAAAGTTACAGCGTTGTGGGGCTTTTCTCTTTTTCAGTTCTTACACATTGAAATCTGCCAGATTAGTTATGTTGACTTTGAGACCGTATGGTAGCCCAGGAATGAGAATCATCCCATCATAGCATACCATTTACAAAAGTAGACAACCCAGGGTATACAAATTGGGGTATGTCCAGTCTTTTTAGTAGCCAATTAGTTACAAACCATGGCCAAAGTAATTGTTCATATTTTTTTTAATTTGACACAAAAAACTGCCTTTTCACTGATGATATCATTATCATTATATGTTATACTGCTCTAAAACACTCATATTTGTGTTCAGCAATGTCTCATGAGTGAAACAGTACCTCCCATACAGGTTTTATAGGGTTTTGGAAAATTACAGGATCAGATATAGGGCTTTGCCATTTCAGTTTGCCAGATTTATTTGTTGGGCCTTTGAAACCATATGGCAGCCCAGGAATGAAAATTACACAGCATAAGTGTGAGATCTTAAGGCCTTAAAGGGACACTGTAGGCACCGAATAACCATGAGGAAGTCTTGTGATAAGACAAGTCGCTTTGGGACTATTTCTGCTACCTTTATTTGTTTTTATTCTTATTCTATGTTCTGGTGTTACGTTTCCATTCCCTAGCAGGTGGACAAATCTCCAAATCTCTTTTATTGGATTGGGGACCATGGGTACTGGTGATGTGTCTGTTTTTATAACAACTTTGTAAGTTCAATTTGTGCTTTTAAATTTCATGCTTACCTACTGCCTTCTGATCATATTAATTTATTTGTAATTCCTTCATATTGTTGGGTGGAGGTCACTTGTACCAGTTCTCTCCTTTTTTGTTTATTACTTCCTGTTTCTTGGGTTGTTGTTAGAAATCACACTCACTAGAGAGACTGATTGCCTATTAGGTGTGTACTGAGAGTCACGTTTTTATTTGCGTTCTAACAAACAGGATGTAGGGCTTCCTCAGGCTGGGAATTAGAGCATTGCTGTGTGTCACGACTTACCTCCGCAACCTCCGCTCTTTCGCTGCTCCGACGAAGGTACACAGGTCGCGGCCGTCTGCGTGAATGAGCGAATGCAGGAGGCAGACCGCAACCGGTGAACTCCAATCGAGTCATGTCTCCCAGGCAACGATAGATGCCTGGGAGACGTGTGCAATCATTCCACCCCACTGGACAGCACGGTTGGATTTAATTAAGTTAATAATACTCACCACCATGTCACACCCCAGCAGATATACAGCCCCATACACCAATACGGTGTTATGGAGGCTTGTTAAGTAGGTGTGCCTTTAAACCTGGAGCAGCTGAGCTTTCATTGTTCAATTGTTCTGTGCTACGTTGCTAATACTAACTGCGTTCCTGCTATCCTGTATACCTGTTTTACCTGACGTTGGACTGCCTATTTGTTATTAAACCTCTGCTGCCTGGATTTTGCCCTTTTGGGTTGTCTGGCCTTGTTTCCTCCTTGCCCCTATTGGATTATCCGCATCGGACCTTTGCTTTATTATTTTTTCTGCAAGTACAAGTACTGCATTCTGAGTTTCATACAAGTTGTACCTGATACTGTGATCCACTACAAGGAGCGATTGAGATCAGATTGTGTGCGCCTGCAATCTCCCTAGCCCCCCTTCATAGCAGTCCACAGGTTTACTTGATGACCAGCCAGCGTGCTGGTATCAGAGACATTATGTCTCTGATGTGGCTCCACACTAGATTGGCACCCAATGGTGGCTACCCTCCAATCGCTTCACCTCTGATTAATAGTACCTTCAGTGTCCCTTTAATGCAAGGCAACCACCAAAGCTGTGTGATAGTTCACAGAGGACAACCTTAGCATAATGAGCTGGTTTTGGTGTATATAGTGAGGCAAAAAAGGTATTTGATCCCCTGCTGATTTTGAACATTTGCCCACTGACAAAGAAATTATCAGTCTATAATTTTAATGGTAGGTGTATTTTAACAGTGAGACAGAGAATAAAAAATAAATTTAAAAAAATGCAGTAAAACACATGTCAAAAAAGTTATAAATTGATTTGCATGTCAATGAGTGATATAAGTATTTGACCCCTTCAACTTTGTACTTGGTGGCAAAACCCTTGTTAGCAATCACAGAGGTCAGAAGTTTCTTGTAGTTGGCCACCAGGTTTGCACACATCTCAGTACGGATTTTGTCCCACTCCTCTTTGCAGATCCTCTCCAATTCATTAAGGTTTCGAGGCTGACGTTTGGCAACTTGAACCTTCAGCTCCCTCCACAGATTTTCTATGGGATTAAGATCTGGAGACTGGTTAGGCCACTCCAGAACCTTAATGTGCTTCTTCTTGAGCCACTCCTTTGCTGCCTTGGCTGTGTGTTTTGGGTCATTGTCATGCTGGAATACCCATCCACGACCCATTTTCAATGCCCTGGCTGAGGGAAAGAGGTTCTCACCCAAGATTTGACTGTACATGGCCCAGTCCATCGTCCCTTTGATGCGGTGCAGTTGTCCTGTCCCCTTAGCAGAAAAACACCCTCAAAGCATAATGTTTTCACCTCCATGTTTGAAGGTGGGGATGGTGTTCTTGGGGTTATAGACAGAATTCCTCCTCCTCCGAACACGGTGAGTTGAGATGATGCCAAGGAGCTCGATTTGGTCTCATCTGACCACACTTCCACACAGTTCTCCTCTGAATCATTCAGATGTTCATTGGCAAACTTCAGATGGGCCTGTACATGTGCTTTCTTGAGCAGGGGGATCTTGCAGGCGCTGCAGGATTTCAGTCCTTCACGGCATAGTATGTTACCAATTGTTTTCTTGGTGACTACGGTCCCAGCTGCCTAGAGATCATTATCAAGATCTTATCGTGTAGTTCTGGGCTCATTGAAACTCCATGAGGTGAGATCTTGCATGGAGCACCAAACCGAGGAAGGCTGGTAGTTATTTTGTGTTTCTTCCATTTGCGAATAATTGCACCAACTTTGTCACCTTCTCACCAAGCTGCTTGGCGATAGTTTTTTGGCCCATACCAGCCTTGTGTAGGTCTACAATCTTGTCCCTGACCTCCTTGGACAGCTCTTTGGTCTTGGATATGGTGGAGAGTTTGGAATCTTATTGATTGATTGCTTCTGTAAACAGGGGTCTTTTATACAGGCAACGAGCTTCGATTAGGAGCACTCCCTTTAAGAAAGTGCTCCTACTCTCAGCTCGTTACCTATATAAAAGACACCTGGGAGCCAGAAATCTTGATAATTGATACGGGGATCAAATACTTTTTTTCACTCATTGACATGCAAATCAATGTAAAACTGTTTTTTTTTAATTCTTTATTTTATTTGTGCAAGGAAAAGACACATCAGGCCTACAATGCCACAACAGCAAGGGTAAGCAGTTATTCTCATGGTTTTACATTGGTTAGGCATTAGAGGGTATTGCACTTTTTTTTATATATTTATGAACGACGCTCTTCAAGTATTTACTCCTGAACTGCTTATCAGAGAAGGTGAGGTGCAAGGTTAGTTAGAACAAGGGAACATAAGTAACATGAAATAACAGGAGATTAGTTCTAAAGGTAAGAGCGTTGTTACTCAGGCTTACAATACTAACACAACTTAGGTGGGCAGTTATTCTAGCATGGTGTTGCCTTAGTTAGGCGTTAGAAGATATTGGCCATTTATGTATATATATGTTGATGTCGCTTTTCAGGGTACACAACTAGCCAGGACAGGATACCTTACAACAACATATGATCTGCGCTAAAGATTATGGTTAGTCAGTTTTAGGCTGTCAGGCTTATAGAGTACAGGCTTTCCTGGTCGTTAGTGACTTTAGCATGCATTAAGGTTCACACTTAAATTACATGTGATATAAATGAACATAACACATTATAAGGTGCTGCGCAAAGTCATGTTAGGAGTGCGTTTTAGGCAAAACTAGATCAACAGTATCTGCATGAGAGAGTCCCAGTGCGAGTGTGTAGGGCTTGTGTACCAGTCTCCCGACCTGCCTGCATCTCGCGGTGGGGGGGCTGGTGCCTTGATGGTGTGGTCAGTTCAGCCTATGCCCCGCTTGTGCAGGGGTGTTATAGCTGGAAAAGGTGTCTGATTCTGAGCCGCTTTTGTCGTCAGCGTGTGAGGCAGGTCAGTTACTTGGGTATGAGTTCTCAGGGGTGCTGTGGGAGTGCGGCAAGGTTCCGCTTTATGTCTCCGCGGTCTCTTGTGTGGGTTCTCCACATGGTGGGTGCTGGTCTTCCGGAGTGTGGTGAGACTGCAAAGTCCCTGTTTGGGGGTAGGACGACTCACCGCTGGTCTTGGTCTGCTGTGTCGAGGTTTGTGTTGGGTCGTTAGCCTCCTCTTTCCCGCCATTTTAGCTTTGCCATAACCCCGGATGGGAGCCGCAGATCTCTGCTGGTGGGGTCTCCACTTCTGTGCCCCCCTGGTGGTATATTTTGTCCCAAAAGGCGACGAACAGGCGATCCAACCTTTCTTCCAGAGGGGGTAGCGGGGCGCTATTCAGATGGTTACAAGTGGTGACCGCCATGGTTGCTGGTGCTGTTCCGGCTGTGTGGATCAGTCACCGCTGTAGTTTTGCTGCTGTGTCTCAGGCTTTAGTTGCCAGGATATCCCTCACCGGAAGGGGGGGGAGGGAGTATGCCAGGGAGACCTCCAGGTGAGTGGCTGCAGTCAGCGTAGGGATCGGCCGCCTCCCTCGCTTTGTCAGAGTAGGCCTGTGGTAGGCCTAAGGTCTATCCCCGGTTAGAAGCCGCTGATTTTGGTCGGGATGCTTGTCGCTTGGTTCTGCGGTTTAGGGCTCCCTTCTCCAGGTCGCCTAACCATCGATTTGGTGGGTTTTTGCCCCGATTTTGGCTGATTGTGAGCGATTTTGCACGGAGCTCTTCTGATGTGTGACCGCTCAGCATGGCCGCTTGGCTCCGCCCCCCAATGTATAACTTTTTTGACATGCGTTTTTCTGGATTTTTGTTGATGTTGTTATTCTGCCTCTCACTGTTAAAATACACCTACTGTTAAAATTACAGAAGGATCATTTCTTTGTCAGTAGACAAACGTTTAAAATCAGCAGGGAATCAAATATTTTTTTCCCTCACTGTACATCATGCCCCTGGAGTCTCACTGCTCAGTTCTCTGCCATTGTATTCACTGAAGTAAGAAATGTTTGGAATTCAAAGTGAATTTCAAATTTATGCCCAAAGTAGATGAACTGGAAGCTTAGCTGAATGGAGAATGTATTTAGTTCAGCTATTATTTATTTATTTATTTGACTTTGAATTCTTGACAATTCTTCCTGTTAATAATTGGATGAAACATGTTAGGGATATTCAGTCTATTAAAGAGTTGATTCTCCCTTCCAGTTTGTATTTTTGTCAGGAGCTGAGACTTGGACAGGTAAGTACAGGATTCCAAATGCAGTATAGGTAAACAGACAAGGGACGCAAGAACAGGTTAGCAATCCTTAACTAATGGAAAATACGGAGATAGAAAGGAATATTAAAATACCTTAGAATGGCTGGGCTTAACATGAAATGCAGACACAAGAACGGTGTAAAAAAAAACAAAAAAAAACTAAGACTAGGCAATATCTCAGGTATTCAGACAAGCCAGAGTCAGTCACAGGAAATAGAGTAATTCTCAAAAGACCTTCCTCCACCTTTTTTTCCCTTTTGTTTTTGTTCATGCTTTCTGCCCCTTCCTATTTTCCATTATTGTTTTTCTCACTTTATTTGTTTTTGTCTATATTTAGAGTTTCTTATCTTTAACTTTCCATATGAAAGATGTTGCGGTATATAATTTTATCAACAGTTTTATTTGGTCAGTGTGTACATTTATTTCAGTTGATGGACATTTTAAATCGTAATCTTATTTTCATAATGGCAAAAAGGCATGCAGCCATATCTTTTAAATTTCCTTGCAGCATTATCATAATAAACAAGGTAGCTATAAGGATTTCCTGCTGATTCCTAGACAGAGAATCTTGGCAATACTGCTAATTTCCCCATATTCTCTATCTATGTATTATAAACAGGATCACACTTGGCTATATAATCTCAAAGTTTGACTGAAAACCAGATTGTTATGAACTGAGAAATTACAATTATTTCCCTGCATGAAAACACTTACTATTACATATATAACCCCACCATATACACTTTGGGGGGTTAGTGCAATTGACCACAAAGATCTCCTGAACACAGAAACTCATAAATATCTCTTAATGTACACTTTATCATTGTGTATATTTTATATTACATGATATCTTAGGGTAAGGTTTAGTGTTAGGGCTAAGGCTGTTTATACAGTCCCTTTCCCAATAAGTCTCCAAGAGTTTGAAGAAACTTGAATTTAATTGAGCCATGCTGGTATTTCATAAGTAGTGTCTTCACATTTTATAAAGGGCAGGTTGTAGCTAATATCTGACCCTTTATTATGCTTTTCTTATTCATTTAAATTTTTCATGTCACTAGAACAACAAGTAGCATAAACACAAAATGTCCACCTTTAGATAAGGACGATTAAATAAGATGAGATCAACACTTCACTTTAGGGCTACTGTGAATAAGTTCCAAGAAAACTGATCTTTACTGAAGGTATTCATTCTTTTTTCCAAGCTTAATTTATCTTTCCAAGAGTTGTGGTAGAGGATTGCAGCCAGTGTGGTATCTCCATGCCACTACAGAAGCACGGGGAAACAGGGAAGCCCTTGCATTGACCTCTTTGAGCCAACACCACTTGATCAGTACCTATCTTGCATATTACAAAATCACGCAAGCTGAATAGTGGAGGAAACAACAAAACGCAGAAAAGCCCGTTTGACCTATTTGACCTTTTGGAAACCGTCATAGGGCCAGGACTGTCCTTAAGTAAGGAACTATAGATAACCAGTATATCATAATACACTCATACATACGTATACACTTAATTATATATGGTTATGACAAAAGATAAGCTTTAATAGAACAACATATTATCAGAGCCTTCACACATTTGATCATGTCTCTCTTTTTCTTTTTTCTTTAGAATTTATTTCTGGATTTGTAGTCCATCTAGAAATGACCTTCAATTTCATCTGGGAAATGTGCTTAAATCATGTGGGTAAATGACATAAAAGAATTGGTAAGATAATGAGCATGTACAAATTAATGAGCTCAGTAGGATTATCTTTATAATTAAGCCAGGTTGGTGTGGACTCAGAAGGTCAAGCAAATACATATCTAAATTAACCACAATGACTAATCATGGCAGTTATATTTTTCCAAATAGAACAAACTACGTATGTGAAATACGTTCTAACATGTTTCAATCACGATAGTGTTTTTAATGTGTATCTAAAAAACACGACTACCATGCTGAGGTTACAAAATAGATCTAAGATATTTACTATTGTGCTACCATAGCACAACCAGGAATTGTAGAAGCCTCCCCTCCAACTCAATTCATTGTGTGGAGGTGTTGCAGCAGGGATGGACCTAAAGTGGCCTGGGCACCTGGACAAAATGCGGCTCTTGACCCCCTGGAGGTAATTTACATGCTATAAAAGGGATGGTCCAGGCTGGTGTACATGTAAAAATGAAACAATATAGCCAAATATTTCACTCCAACATGGGAGAAGAGGTTTCTCATTTTATAGTACAGTATCCATATATATGCAAAATACATTACAAATATGGAAAAATCACATTTATTCTCTCCCCCTTCCTTTTGCACAGTTTATACATTTTCAAAGTGATTTCGCCAATTTTATTACCTGTTTTGTATCTATATGGATTAATAGGTACTAAAAAAATAAAGACGACGTCTATGCTACTCTACTTTTTATTTATTTTTTTCTCCCATGGTGAAGAACAATATTTGGCTATATTGTTTCTTCTTTGTAATTATGTTTACCCTTATATATCCACAAGGAGTTCTGGCAGAAATACTGGTCAAGTATTGGAGCTCCACCACATCTGGTGGCAGTGGTGGGATGCTCTCCCTCCTAGAATGATATCCTGGGCAAAGCAGTGCAGGAAGCTTGAGGGCGAGTGGAAAGGAGCAAGTCAAAAAGTGCCCTAATCGCCTAGCTGATGGAGCTGGAAGCTCAGATGAACCCAAATTTCAAAAGGATGTATAATGGAGTTTATCAACCGGGTAGCTAATTTGAGCAGCAAGTTAACCAGACAGGCTGCTGAGGCGGTGCACGACACAGACATCCATAATTACGAGAAAGTAAAACTCCTGGCATGATAAACCGTAACCCCCAAGGCATCTCAGAGAAAATGTAGGGGGTTGAGAAAGAGGAATAAGGACTCTCATGCCAAATGGGTCTTTTGGATGCAGGAGGTGGCTCAGAACTGGATGCAGGGCTGCCAGGTGGCCACCTTAGCTGAAGCCCTACAGATCATCATCCTGGTGAAGTTCTACGATCATACTGCTCCAGAAATCATGGACTGGGTGAGGAAACGATGATCCACAACCATGAAGGCAGCAGCCAAGCTGGCAGATTAGTTTCAGGACAGCCACAGAATGAAAACAGAGTGGAGTTCGCTTGGTACCAAGATCCAGTGGTAACCCCAGCTTAGCACTTGCCTCCTCATGACCACCTCCCAAAAAATTTATGGAAGCTTGCTACAGTGTGATGCAGCTGCATTTTCAGGTAATTGAGCAGTTGCCTATCCCAAGGAAGGAGTTGGATTAAATGTTTAAGGAAAATGGAAATCTTTTGGCTGCATCAATTTAACTGATTCTTGCACACAGCGTTATAAAACAATTTGCCCCATTACTGAGTAATGGTGCCAGGGTACTCCTGGTTTAATAACCACTATAGCAGGCTGTAGTGGTTATGATGCCTGGAGTAACTTTTTATACTGAATAAGTAAGTACTGTTATTCATAATCTATTTCACATATATCCAAATATTAGAAAAAGCACTAACTACTTTTTTCTCTTTATCTACTGACGATAAGATATATGGATGTCATTCTTGGTTAATTATCCTTTAAAGAATTCAAAGCAAACTGTAGCAGATGATCAGTGATGCCCACCAACATACCTGGTCAGGAAATTCTTCTAAATGTGCAAGTCCATGGATCTTGGTTGTATTCTCAAGTGGCAGATATAAGAGGTTGCTTATTTTGCACAATATGGCATTGTGTCACCGTGAATGAGTGATGTCCAAAGACGTATGCACTCGGGCGGATGGAATTCCCACTGAGCAAAGAACTCTGATGAAGACACAGCTGGCAACTTCATACTTTCATGAAAATTGTTTGTGATTTGTGTTGGTTATTTCTAACATTACCCTCATTTGTATATGGTATAATGAACACTCTATGCGCAATATTACCACTATAGCCAACTTACCTGGGTCCCCTGGGTGCCAGCATCACATCTGGTCTACAGAGTTAAGCAGGTCTATACAGGACAATGCATATTGCCTAAGTGGTTATGATGTTTGGGGTGTTCATTTAACATTTGTGATTTAATCAGCAGAAACAAAATGTCTCACTTGTAAGACATGTCTCCTTGAAATAAGAAAAAATTTTATCTATTATATAAAAAAATTGTTTAGAAAATATGGCCTTGTGAAAGTTACTCTATTGTGTTAATAATAGTTAAGTTAATACATTTTATTTTCCAGTTTTCCAAATATTACCTTTCTTTCTGTTTCTTTCACTAACTTTGTTAGTGTATGAAATTGCGAGTGCCATGCAAACTTCCATGGCAGTTAAACTCATTTAGCCATGTGAGGCACATTGCAAACACACCTGTTGGGATTATTTGATACATGTTAAAGGGAGACTCCAGTGCCTGGAAAGCAATCCATTTTCCTGGCACTGCAGGTTCCCTCTCCCTCCCACCTCCCAATCCCCAGTTGCTGAAGGGGTGAAAACCCCTTCAGTCACTTACCAGAGGCAGCAACATGTCTCACGTCGCTGCTTCTTCCTCCGCCTTCGCTCCTCCTCTGCATTACGTCGGCCGGTGGGTGAGACTGATCTCGCCCACCGGCCGGCGAGACCTAATGCGCATGCGCGGCAATGCCGCACATGCGCATTAGAGCTCCCCATAGGAAAGCATTGAAAATGCTTTTCAATGCTTTCCTATGGGGAATGGAGCGACGCTGGAGGTCCTCACACAGTGTGAGGACGTCCAGCGACGCTCTAGCACAGGTTTTCTGTGCTATGAAGCAGGAAGTTCCCTCTAGTGGCTGTCTAGTAGAAAAGCCAATAGAGGTGGAGTTAACCCTGCAAGGTAATTATTGCAGTTTATAAAAAACTGCAATAATTACCTTGCAGGGTTAAGAGTAGTGGGAGTCGGCACCCAGACCACTCCAATGGGCAGTAGTGGTCTGGGTGCCTGGAGTGTCCGTTTAACAACCAGTGAAGGAAAGACTATGGCAGATGGATGTGTTTTAACATTTTAGTTAAATGGTGTAGTGCAAGGCCTGCAAATGATGTAAGAGACTGAGGTAGACCTTTCTATCTATAATTAATGATTAAAATCAGACTGATTTAACCATTTAATGATGAGGAAAAATCTTTTGGGTACAGCTGAATTCAGCCACATGTTACTTCATCACCATGATCCAAACTTTTTATCAGCTGTTCAGCTGGAGCCTTGTTAAGGGAAATTTAATGCCTTAACAATTTAATGCCCAAAGAGGCCTTTATATTTTACAAGATAATCTACTGTATTTACATTCTAAAAGCTAGCTGCAAAACGTGGTATTTGGTTGGGACATCTTGAACTTCCCTTAGTTTTCATTATTTTCCTATAGGAGTAATGCACATGTGTATTCCAGATGTTTTTCAAAATAATTCCAAATGAAATTCTTTCAGTTTTTGTCCCAACTTTGCTGAAGGGACTCAATGAGCCATGATAAGTTCATATTCAGCAACATCAATGGTAAGGACAGTAATTCCACAAGTTAACTATGGCCCAGTTTTTGCAACTAAACAAACATTGTGTTATATCACATGCACTGATCAGTCACCTGCCTAATATTGTGCACGTCGTCCCTCGTGCTACCAATCCAGCACTGGTGTGTTAGGGCACGGACTCTACAAGTCTGCTGAACGTGTCCTGTGGTATCTGGCACCCAGGGCCAGTGCAAGACTTTTTGTCGCCCTAGACAAACAACAATGTGTCACTCCCCATATGCTCTACCCACCATGTGACATCACAATGCCCCACCCATATGATTGGCCATATGGGCCAACGCCAGTGCTGCACACTGTGTCTTTTCTCTGAAAAGGCATTGTGTTTACATTAAAAAGCCTGCATGGACAGGCTATAGACACCAGAACCACTACATTGAGCTGTAGTGGCTCTGGTGACTAAAGTGTCCTTAAAATGTGAGGTAAATTAGAGATTAGTGCCACTAATATTATACTGGATTGCCTACTTACCACCAGATGAGGACACGAGGATGATGATGGGTTCAGGCTGCAGTCTGGCTCCATTGGTCTGGTTTAGAACACTGTGTTTGTATGTGTAAGAAACGCAAGGTGTGTTTCTGTGTATGTAATGTAATCTAGTGTATGTGTAAGGGGTGCATTGACTGTGTGAGATGCATTTTGCTTCTGTGTGTGTGTATAAGAGAAGCAGTGTGTCTGTGGGGATGCATTGTGTGTGTGTGTGTGTAGGGATGCATTGTGTGTTTCTGTGTATGTGTAAGGATGCATTGTGTATGTGTGTAGTGTGAAAGAGAGGGTTTGTGGGGTAGGATAGGGGCTGAGAGGGGAGCAGCTCTTTATTTTTATTATTACATTTATTTTGTTAATATATATTTTTTTGTATATTTTTTTCTGTAACCCCTTAAGGACACATGACATGTGTGACATGTCATGATTCCCTTTTATTCCAGAAGTTTGGTCCTTAAGGGGTTAAGTTTTGTGTCTTACATCCCCTTTAGATTCTCTCTTATAAGCCCCTTGTGTGTCTCTTACCCCCCTCTTTGTATGTCTTACTCCCCCAAGCCCCTTTGGGTCTTACTCTTCCCAGCTCCTTTGTGTGTCTCTTTTCCCCCCAGACTCCTCTGTGTGTCTCCCTCACAAGTGACTCTGTGCATCTCTCTCCTGTGCCCCTCTGCGTGTCTGTCTCCCCTACCAGTCTCTCTGTGCTTCACTTTCACTCCTTCCTCATCCTCTCTGTTTGTCTTACACTCACTCCATCCCTTCATGATCTCTTTCACTCCTACCGTCCCTTAGTGGGTTCATCTCCTCTCCTCCCCCTGTCCCTTAGTGGTCTCCTCTCCTCTCCCCTCCTGTCCATTAGTGATCTTCCCTGTCGCTTAGTGCTCTCTCCTCCCCTCCCTTTGTAGTCTCCCCCCTTAGTAGTCCTCTCTCTCTCCCTCCCCCTTAGTGGTCCTCTCTCTCCCCCACCACCTTGGTGGTCCTGTCTCTCTCTCCCCCATCCCCTTTAGTGGTCCTGTCTCTCTCCCCCCATCCCCTTTAGTGGTCCTGTCTCTCTCCCCCCTCCCCTTTAGTGGTCCTGTCTCTCTCACACCCCTCCCCTTTAGTGGTCCTCTCTCTCTCACCCCCATCCCCTTTAGTGGTCCTGTCTCTCTCCACCCCCCTACTTGGTGGTCATCTCCATACCCCCTCAGTTGTTTTATCCCCCCCCCCCCCCATGCCTCCTGTCTATCTTTGTAGCGTGGCCAGGCACTGGACCGCGGTACAGGAACTTCTGTTTCCTGTAAATGGCTGAACTGACAGGAAGTGCTCTCACTTCATGTCAGTTCGGCCTGGTACAGGAAACAGATGCTCCTGTACCGCGGTCCGCCGCACGCGCCGCCTGGATACGCTACACTGAGTGACAGGTAGGAGGGAGTGCTGTGCACCTCCCTGCTTCCGGGTCACTCAAATCTTGCATCCCCCAGACTGGTGCGCCCTAGGCGACTGCCTAAGTCGCCTATAGAATGCGCGGGTCCTGCTGACACCAATAAATTAGCACCTGATCCTTTAAGTCCAAATTGGGAAGTGGGTCCTCCACAAATCAGATTTGTTGTTCCAGCACATCCCACAAATGCTCAATCATATTGAGATATGAGGAATTTGGAGGGCAATGCAAAACCATTCCTGAACAATTTTTGCCGTGCCATGAAGGAGTGTACATGGTCTTCAACAATCTCTAGGTAGGTGATACAAATCAAAGTAACATCCACATGAGTGAAAGAAATGGTTTCCCAGCAGAACATTGACCAGATCATAACACTGCCTCTGCTGGTCTATCTTCTTCCCATAGTGCAACCTGCTGCCATCTCTTCCCGAGGTAAAAAATGCACACGCACCTGGCCAGCCATATGATCTGAAAGAAAACATGATTCATCAGACCAGGCAACCTTCTTCTGTTGCTCCATGGTCCAGTTCTGACACTCTCTCCCCCATTGAAGGTGATTTCTGTGGTGGTGAGTTGTTATCATGGGCACTCTGACCAATTTGCAGCTAAGCAGCCCCACATAGCAAACCTTGATGCACTGTGTGTTCTGACACTTTTCAAGCTACAGTAGCTTTCGTTTCTGAGCTACAGTAGCTCTTCTGTGTGATCGGACCAGACAGGCTAGCCATCGCTCCCCACATGCAGCAATAAACCTTAGAGCTTTGGGAGCCCATGCTTGAGAAAAGGCTCAAGTCCATCAAGTTAACCTTTCAGATATCTTGTTATGTAGTTGAGTTGTTTTTTGTTTTGTTAATTTCCTGTGTTAGGATAGTTAGAATGTGGTTTGATATTGCTCCTATATTATACACACCATCTAAATAGTGACGACCAACATAAAAAAGCATCTAGGATATCCCCCAGGATGTTAATGAAAACAGGTAAATGTACCTTTCCTGATTTAACAAAAACAACTATGAAATAATTGTTATTATATTCCAGCATGACCTTTTTATATAAACCTACAAAAAAAATAACCATTCAGTCTATGCTCTATTAATTTAATAGTAGTCCAATAATTTAGCAGATATTAATAAGAACTAATGGGGTTAATATAGCTAGGTGTAGAAGTACAACATTCACATGTGGACAAAACTGATTAAATTGTTCATTTTTTTACAGAATTCCAACTGCATTGGCTTTCTCATATTTACTAAAGCTAAATGTGGTAGGAATTTGATTAGCCCGAGTGAATCTGCAGCAATCATTTGTATGCATTTGGTGTCTGGATTAAAATTGGTCCTTTCAAGGGAGGTTACTCCACTTCATATGGCCAAAGAACACGGGATTACTGGGAACGACTTGGGAGAGGGGTAGGGGGGTACACCCACATAGGTTTTTCATTGCTGTTGATATCTGGGACCTGCGTGTCCGACATTCCTGTTGGGCCTGCGCGCCCGCCTTATGTTTGATCTTTACGTGTTGAATATGATGCCATAGACCTGCGAGTCTACACGATACTTACCTTTTTTTTTCCCAAAATTCAGGAAATAAAAATCATATTTACAAAAAAAAAAATTGGTCCTTTCACATCCGTATCCTATACAATGTATAGTATTCGGAAGATCCACAAAGCACCGGTTTTAATAATATTTGGGACCGAAAGCGCTCAGCATTGGTTTCATGGAAGTAAAAAATCCTATGGGGTCAATAAGACCCACATATTACAAAAATGGGGACTTGCTGCATGACTGGTGGGGACATATCAATTAACTATTTAAAAATAGGGACTAGGCCATCCCATGGAAAAGAGCCCTCCATGGGCACCAGGTCATTAAATATTTAATGCCTGGTGCGTAGATCACTGCCCAACCCAATCCAACAATATTCATAGGGGACGACCAAGGGATTTCCCTCTCCGGATCCCAATCATCTGCATTGGTGGCAGATGTGGTCCCTAATAGTATTTTTGGAGGCTGAAGATATTAAGAAGAATTTAAAGTAAGAAGTCTTCTGATTATATGTACAATTTTCTTTTTTTAAAACAAGTATTAGTTTAATTCCCTCCCCTCTGTGTTATTACGGTGAAGGGATAAGTAGGCACATTTATTCTTATTGGGGGGTAGCAAAGACAATAGCCAGTATCAGGGCCGGACTGGGAATTCAAAGCAGCTCTGGAAAAAAAATGTATGCCAGCCCCATAAGTTCTTGTGCCATGTAATGTGTATGTGTACACTGTGGTCGCAGCTGTGACCGGGCCCGTCACTCTAGGGGGCCCAGCCACCCTGCAGACCCCTGCGACCGGGTGCCTGCCATCATCATTTGCGACCCCAGCCTGCGCGGCAAACTGCAGCGGCCGCTTGTTAAGGTGCCCTCCGATGGGTATGGATTTTCAGGGGGCCCAGTCAGTGCTGCAGCGTTTTGAGATCATCACACGCTGGGAGGAAGTGACTCCCTGTCACTCATCCGAGCTATCACTGAGAGCTTGCGTGGGAGGAAGCAAAGGGAGTCAGAGTGGGAACTCTGATTGCCATCAACCTGAGCCACCACTGGATCCCGGGGAAAGTCACCCTCCTGCACTTAAAAGGTAGGAAACAGGAGGATGACTTAAATATTATTTGTATGTTTGTTTGTTTGCATGTATGTATGTATGTGTCTGTCTGTATGTATGTGTGTCTGACTGTTTGTATGTATGTGTCTTGTGTGTGTCTGTCTGTCTGTATGTGTCTGTCTGTCTGTGTCTGTATGTATGTGTGCCTGTCTGTTTGTATGTATGTATGTGTCTTGTGTGTGTGTGTCTCTGTTTGTATGTATGTTTGTCGTGTGTGTGTGTCTGTCTGTCTGTGTGCGTGTCTGTTTTTATGTATGTGTGTGTATGTGTGTGTATGTGTGTGCCTGTCTGTTTGTTTGTATGTATGCATGTGTGCCTTGTCTGTATATATGTGTGACTGTCTGTCTGTTTGTATGTGTGTGCCTGTCTGTTTGTATGCAGGGCCGGCCTTAGGCATTTAGACGCCCTGTGCGAAAAATCTTCACAGCGCCCCCCCCCCCCCGTCATCCATGTATGCTGTAATGTTTGTGTTGTCTGTGTATGTGATAGTAGGTGTGATGACTGTGTGTGATATGTATGCTATGTGTGATATTTGTAATGGGTGTATTAACAGTGTGTGATATGCGTGTACTGGTTGTATGTGACACACACACACACACACACACAGAGTCAGACGGCCATACACACACACAGGAAGACATCCACACACACACAGACACACAAAGGCAGACAGTCTCACACACACACACAGACACACACAGGCAGACAGTCAGTCATACACACAGACACAGACAGTAATACACACAGACACACACATAGGCAGACAGTAATACACACAGACACACACAGTCATACACACAGACACACACACACGCAGACAGTCATACACACAGGCAAACACGCAGACAGTCATACACACAGACACACACACGCAGACAGTCATACACACACACAGACACACACATGCAAATAGTCATACACACAGACACACAGAGGCAGACAGTCATACACACAGAGGCAGACAGTCATAAACACAGACACACACACAGAGACAGACAGTAATACACACAGACACACAGTGGCAGACAGTCATATACACACACACACAAACACACACAGGCAGACAGTCTCACACGCACAGACACACACAGGCAGACAGTAATACACACACACACAGACACACACAGGCAGACAGTCATACACACACACAGGCAGACAGTAATACACACAGACACACACAGTCATACACACAGACACACAGAGGCAGACATCATACACACACAGACAGTAATACACACAGGCAGAGAGTCACACTCACCTGACAATCACTCATTGTGGAGGCAGTGCAGCTCCTGGTGACTGTTTGGTGGGGAAGCAGGGACTCCTTCCTGCTTCCCCTGCAGCAGTTTTCCGGCGCTTTTAGCTCCGCCCCCGCCGCACGGTAAGCTCCGCCCCCGCTGCAAATGTGAAAAAAAAATAAAAATAATTTTTTATCCCGGCCGGCTGTGCGGCCGCACGGCGCCCCCTGCTACATGGCGCCCTGTGCGGCCGCACAGCTCGCACACCCCTAAGGCCGGCCCTGTTTGTATGTATGTGTCGTTTGTATGTATGTGTCTGTATGTATCGGTCTGTCTGTCTGTGTGTGTGTCTCTGTATGTGTGTGTGTCTGTCGGGAGAAGGAGATAGAGGGGGGCCCCATGGATCAGTTTCGAACGGGGTCCCCATGGGTTGTGTGTACGCCACTGTATATATATATATATATATATATATATATATATATATATATATATATATGTATATATATATATATATATATATTACACACATACATATACATATACAATTCAATCTTGCCTTGCACTCCTGTGTTAATATAATCACTGTTTTAATACTGGGTGCTAGACTGAGGTCAGAGGTGGCTCTCTAATTAGGCGATTTAGGCGGCCGCCTAAGGCCTCGCACTACTTGGGGCCTCGCAGCCAACTAAATAAACTAATGGGCAGACTGTGTTGGGTCCTCGGTCAGTGACCGAGGACCCGACGCCAGCAGGGGCCCCGGCGGTATATATAATTATTTTTTTCGGAATTAATAATTTTTTTTGTTGCCACATAAATCAGTTTTTCCAATGAAAATAAGACTTTGCTTTATAATGGGAAAATCCAGGGCCAGATTAAGAGCCCAGTGGGCCTTGTGCTGGCAATTATGAGGGGCCTAAGTACAGAATCTTATTGACCAAAAAAACTAAAACAGTCATACCTCTCAAGCATTATGTATCTGGTGTTGCCAGAGGGAAACTCATAGGATGCAGCTATAAGAAAACTCTGATTCTCTTAAAATGTGCTAATCACTCTCTAATTCATGCTTTCATCTTTCAAGTAAATCCATACCCCCTAACAGATGTGTTCAGTGAAGCAAGAAGTCAATTGGCAGTGTGAAAGGGTGGGCCACTGAGGCGGATCATGTAATCAGAACTCCCGTAAGGGATTAACATGCCCAAAAAGGAGGCGTGTCTGCCCAAAGAATTGGAAAGCTAGCTTGGCATAAATGTGTCTAATGATGCGCTCGCTCCATGCTTTCTAAGGACTGTCCCTAAGCACTCACATGTCTTTTTACCTTCTTACTAGTAGACAGGAGTTCCTGGTATACAGTCTGAGACAGAGGAAATGTGGATGTAATGAGTGTAGAAGAAAGGGAACATGCCACAGTGTTAGAGAGACCAAAGTCAGCATACAGTTTGATTCTGCTGTATAGATGGATTGCTCCCAGTGTTTCTCTGTCTCCCAGTGTCCCCATGTCTCCCAGTGCCCCCATGTTATTAAGGGACACTGTGAGACACGGGGACACTAGGAGACTTGGGAACACTGGGGGACACCTGAGACTATATATCACAGTGTCCCTATGTATCACAGTGTCTCAGTGCCCCATGTCTCCCAGTGTCCCTATGTCTCTGTGTCCCCATGTCTCCCAGTGCCCCCATGTCACTAGTGGACACTGAGAGACATGGGGACACTGAGACACCTGGGGACACTGGGAGACATGGGGACACAGACACTGGGAGACATGGGGACACTGGGAGACATTGAGACACTAGGGACACTGGGAGACATGGGCACACAGACACTAGGGACATGGGGAGACATGGGAACACTGAGACACTAGGGACACTGGGAGACATGGGGACACTGAGACACCAGGGACACTGGCAGTGAGACATCGGACACAAACACTTGGGGACATTGTGTTCCTAGTGTCTCAGTGTCCCTATGTCTCCCAGTGTCCACAAGTGTCTCAGTGTCCCCATGTGTGTCTGTTGCCCCATGCCTCAGTGTCTCCATGTGTATCTATGTCCCCAAGTGTCTGTATCCCCATGTCTCCCAGCGTCTCCTTGTGTTTCAGTGTTCCCATGTCTTAGTGTCCCCAAGTTTTCCAATGTGTGTCTGTGACCCCATATCTCAGTGTCCCCATGTGTGTCTGTGTCCCAGTGTCTCCAAGTGTCCCCAAGTGTCTCAGCATCCCCAGAGTTGTGTGCCCATGTCTCTCAGTGTCCCCAGCTGGGAGCTGCTGTCTGGATCAGTGAGTAGTAGAGAGATGCAGGTATATGCTGTAACTTCCTATCCCTGCCTCTCTCCACACACACAGCGACCCCTACTGCCCGGTGCTGGTAATGCAGAGTAATCTCTGTTTATACTGAGAAAAATACCGGCATTTGTATTGCCAGTAATACTGCAATATCGGCATGTCCAGGCAGCCTCAAATAAATAGTACCCAGGTGGCAACCCTAAGAGTAGTGTGTAAAAAAAAAAAATACAAAAAATTATTATTCATTTATTTTTTTAAATCAATGGGCCTATTTCATGGGCATGGGCCTGGAGCTGCAGCTCCATCAGCCCCTATGTTAATCCGGCCCTGGGAAAATCTATTAGTTTGCTCTGCATTTAGAAAAACTATTTGCTTTTAAATATCTTTAAATCTCTCTTTTAGTAAATATTTTGTTGTTACAAACAGTATTTTATATCTCTTCCTTTTTTATGTGCATACAGTTAAGATACATCTGGTATTCCGTTTAACTCTCTTACTGCAGACATTGACAAAGAAGGGGATATAAAGTTTTTAAATAACATCCGATGTATGAGAGTGAATAATTGTTTCAGCAGATCGTGCTTTGTTTTCTTCTCAACACTAGTGCATACTCTTTTGTTTTATATTAATGGTATTTAGTTACATTTAATTCACTTGTTTAAACCCTCAAATGCGTTAGATCTGAGAGTTCGGTAGGTGACTGGACATTTTAATAAGGCATTTTACATTGATTTATTCCTTTAAACAATGTTTGGGGTACATCAATTACTAGTGTGCAAAATCTAGACAATTTTCTAAATCACGTAAATATTTTGTTTTCATTACAGTAAATCTAAAAAATAGGAACTTTACCCCTGACTCTGTGACATGGATTCATGTTCATACTGTTTTAATAAAAAAATTAAAAAGAGGATTTTATTTTTGTGTTTGCACGCGCCATTCCCTAATCAGTATTTTGTATAAATTTCGGACTTTACAGCAGCACCACTGCTGAGAAATGCATGTTTTGTGTGTGTGTGTGTGTCCAATTCATCTTTTTTTTTTTCTTTTATGTATGTTTGGAGTCAGACAAGAATCCTTTTGGGCTGAGCACCCCCTCCCCACCCCCCCTACTCTCTACTTCAGATGCCCCTTTGAAAGTGACCACAGGAAAGGGAGCATTGAGGAGCTTTTGGATAGCAATTTCACCTTAACACTATTTATTTGATATAGAGTAGATTTATTTTATGCATTGTTAATATATGCATACAAGCACTGTCACTTTAATTATTTAGTTATGGCACTACATTTTTTTATTGTTTTTGTTCACACTGTGACAAAAGTACTCCTTTCCTTTGGTACCTTGTCCAGTGATTGGGGTGTTACACAGTCTTTTCACGCTTCAGAGATACTTCACACGCTGGATGAGGTAAAAGAACTTGCTCTTTTTATTGTGGTTCTAAAACTTAACAATGTGCAGTATGACAAATTGTAACAAAATAAAGAAAACAAAATCCTTGCTCTTCTGAGCACTAACTTAACAAAATAATAAACTAACCAGGTTGGACGGCTTGTCCATTTCCCAACATAAATATCCACCTTACTGTTTTATGTTCTTTCAGCTCTCTCTTTCCACAGGAATCAAACACAAGCTCTCATCCTCCTTTGGCAGGTGAGTATTTAATAGCACCTGCAATTAACTATCTTTTTCAGGTGAGGTAAATCAGGGTTGAAACTCTGGAACTGTACTCCTCACCTGCAGTTTCCAAGCAACCTCCAAAATGTGGAGTGGAGCACTGGCCCACCCTACTCTCCAAGTGCTCCACCCCAGGGCCCAAACATACTCATAAATAAAGTGCAATATTAATTTTAACACAACACATTTCCCTGGGGCTAATTACACAAAGTAGGAACCTTGCAAAATCTGGGGAGATATATAGTCTCCCTCCAGCACAATTCCTTGCTTTCGGTCACAACACATTTTGAGTGATATGTATTACCAATGCACCTACAATGGATTAATTAATTTAATTTATATTAATTTAGCCCTGTCACTATTTAAGTAGTTGATGGTCTCCCATGTAAAAATGAGTGTAGGATCCACCAATATTGGAGCACTGTGAAGTAGTAGTTGACTTAACACAATATAGCGATGAGGTGAAACTGGATCCTTGCATTTGTTTGCTGAGATAGGTGACTTTAAGTAGCCTTGTAAAATCTAAAATTGTATTGTTGTGTGCAATCCGGTCCCTTAAGCTTTATTTCATATTATTTTAATGAGTCATTAGAGAAGGCAAATATGACAGATGTAGAACTCCTGAGTACAGTAGGGGAGTTCATAAAGTACTTTTAGCCTCATGGTTTAATAATATTCAAAACATAATACAATAGGCAACATGGTCAACCACTCCCCTACCTCCTCTGGAAGGTTATCACAGTCATTCTAAATCATATACTAGCAGGAGTCAGACATTGTTTAGTTATTTAAGTGCCTTGTTAAAGTGCCCTGCCATTGATTGACCTGAATATCAATGGGTGTACTAAAATGCTATTATTTTTGTTTGTACTTATTGTAACATCTAATAAATCAGTAAACACTCCTAACTCTGTAAAATACCCTATACCAGACAAGAATTTGTCAAGTTGAACCACTGTGGGAATTTTGTTTAATTATATCACAGATATTACAGTAATATGTGGCTTGTACAAGTTTAATACATCCAAGATGTGAGTTAAGGTGGGTACGTGGGTAGTACTGCACCTAGTTTCCTCACCCTTCAAGGATGATTTTCATTGGCTGCATACCTGCTGCTTCTCATTACTGATATCCTCCTAACTAGCCTTTTGACAGTGAAAAGCAAGGATGCAAAAAGAAGCATCAGGAGCTGATAACAGCAATTCTGCATACATAAGACAAAGGAGGTTCCCTGGTCCCTATTGCAGGCAATGCTAGTTTAGGCCTCTGTTCCCTACCACCCCATATTGCCATTGTTCTAGCCAGTGGTGTATTTTGAATTTGTGCTGCCCTAGGCACGACAAAACTCAGCTCCCCCCCCCTAATTTACATTTGCCCCACCCCTTTCTGTCAAGGCCGCACACACTTTGACTGACAGACACTCACTAACTCACTGATGCATGCACTGACATACACTCACTAAAAGATACAGTGAATGGCACACACACTCTTTAGCCAACACACACTTTCACTGACAGACACAGACTGATACACGCACTCACTGACAGACACACTCTCAGATACACTGACATACAATGACATACACACACACACACTCACCAATTTGACACACGCTGACAGACACACACTACTACTCAGACACACACTGACAAACACAAACACACTCACTGACAGGCACACACTGATATCACACACACTCATTGACAGACATTCACACTCACTGACAGACGGACACACACACTCACAACACACACACTCATTCACTGACAGACACACACTGACCGACAGACACACATATTCACTGACAGACACACACACACAGACCGACAGACACACATATTCACTGACAGACACACACACACATTCACTGGCAGACACAGACTCACACCACACACACTCACTCGCAGACACATTCATACACACTCACATACATACTCACACATTAACTACACACACACACACATCTTCCCCAACACTCACAAATTATTATTTATTTAGTTTAAAAAAAAAAATTAATTCCACCCAGCCTCCCTGGGAGAGCTGGAGAGGATTCCTTACGTGGGATCCAGTGGGGCTGCTAGGCTGGTTGTTGGGGCTATTAGTGCTGCTGGGTACCTCCGTTGATGGATGCTCCTAGTGCTTTCCGAGGGCTCCAAGCACTCCACTTGACACCATAAGCACTGCGGACCCCACGAACCGCCGCAGCTTGGTTGGGGTCTCGACGTCTCCTACCCACCCTGGACCTATGACAAGGCTCCAGGTTCCAGTGGGTGAACCTCTCTTTCCCCAGAGAGTGAAGCAGGAACAAGCTCTTACAAGAGCTTAGTGATTATTCAAGGGAGTATGAAGAGCATAGCAATCCCTTGTAGCAGATTCCCCCAATAAGAGACAGGCCTCTAAATTGAGGGTGAAGTAGAACTCTTTTAATGAGCACACAGGACTTTCTTAAATACACATTTTCCCACAAGGTTACCACCCACGTGGACCTTGTGGTACACAGGACACAAAGTTACAACAGCCAATCAACACAGTACAGTACAGTCAGACACTCCCAGCTAAGGCGCACAATCCCTCCCCTCTGTCTGTGATACAATTACTGAACACAATGTGCTAACTTAATTATGATAGGCAGAAAATATACCCCAAAACTCAAAACAGCAACATGTTCCCATAAATCCTACATCTCTGGATAGCCCTAATCTGGGTGAACAACATATTCAAAATCACCCAGATCAGAGCAGGGGTTCAAAAGTTTTATGGAAGTCATATTTGACCGACCACAAGCATGGCTTTCATGCCCAAAACAGTTCCACAGATTTAGGCTGTGTGGCCGGTCTATCTTCTCCTCTATCCTGGAGATAATTGGCTTAAGTGGCTGTAGTATGCCAATTATCTCAAAGTCCAAAAATACATAACTCATATAATACAATGTTTAACCTATATGTCCAACATATGTCCAAGATAGTTTGGATCTGAGCGCTCAATATGTCTGAAAAGCGCTCAGATCCCACGAACATAGTTGGATCGCCATGGGGTTAAACAATAGCAAGGGCTGATGAGAGATTGAGGAGGGACAAAGCAGCCAGTTTCAACTGGTCTGGCAGTGTACCTGGGACAACACCCTGCTGGAGAACAATAGGACAGGGAAAAGGGGGAGGGGAAAAGGCACATTTTCCCATGGAATTAAAGGGGCAGAAAAAAGTGTTTTAAAATCCAATGAGCCTGAATAGACTTTTTAAATGGCAATACACCCCAGGGCCATAGTCATAAGGCAGGAGGCTGGCAATCAGGCTTCTCCAAAAAACAGTGGCAAAGGGCAGTTTGTCACAGTGTGTATGCAGACAGGGGATGGACGGACAATATATTCCGGCTCCCGGCATCACTAGGGAGCAGATGAGTATCCTCATAAAAAGCAAAAGATAAAATAAAAGGTACCGATCCGCATACCTACCCCTGCTTATCAGCTCTACATACTACACTATATACTTTTATTTTGTCTTTTACTTTTTATAAGGATACCCGTCGCTGTAAGGAAAACCTGAAGAATCTGTACCACATTATGTTCATAGGCAGGGATATACTATGTACAATTTTTAATCTTCCTTACTCTATCAAGACGTTTTTAACTTACTACACTATCAGACCTTTTTGTTTTTCCTTTTCTTGTCATTGCATACAATTCCTAAAGGACACTTTATGTGTTGCACCTTCTTTTCCTGTTTTATCCTACGCTCTATCAAACAAGAGAAACTTTGAGGGGCCTTGCTAGCTTATTATTGTATGGATATGTGTTTGGGCTGCTGGCCCACATTTCTATGTTTCTATGTTTATGTAACTCGTATGTGTTGGAATAATGGCTTCCGACATCTCTTTATCATCTAATTGTTATATACGCATGTATTTACCAGTATAGCAATCATTTCTGCTCAGAAATATTTTTTCTTAATCAGTTTGGCTGTAAACTATTACCTTATTGGCAGGATGGTGCTGCCATCAAGTGGCCTAAGAAGCCCATGTTAAAGAAACGGCAATAAAAGATATGGGAAAGTGTAAAAAATACCTTTTATGCCTTCATTAAATTGTCACATTACAGAGAATACAATTACATTTCTCTGCAGAATGTTTTGCTTCTAAGGATAAATATTTACATTTTCTATTGACTATGGGCACCCAACAGCAAGTCTGTAGATTCTCAGGGTTATTCAATAAAGTCCAAATAACCCTGTACCAACAGGCAGACACATCCGGTTGGTTACGTGGCCATTAGGATTACACAATGCAGACCCCATTCATACAATTTAACAATAGATTTTGAAATTCAGGCACCAAAAATGCCTGAATTAGGTTTGGATTTCAGCTGGACCAAAAGCCACTGGACGACTGAAATCAGGACCCAAATGCTTTATAAATACTGACTCCACCTGCCATGTGCCCACCTGCCATGCTTTATAAAAGCTTTTCCTGCTTTAAAAGCCTTATTTGGCATAAGTCCTTGTGGGGTGAATATGGATTTATTTGGTTTTGTTTTCATTTTATTTAAACATTATTTTTTTTGGAGGGGTGGGGATTTTGTTTTTCTCATGGGTTGCATTGCAGGATTATGTTTTTGTTTCATTTTTTGGGGTATATGTGTGTGTATATAAATATATATATGAAAGTCCCAAACGTGGACTAAAACGTTGAGCAGCTATTTTTAGAGATGGATAAATAAAGTTTATAACTGATAACTACTTACTGGAATCTGAGAGTGCTGGTCATTTCCTGTATTGGTATGTGTAATCCCCCCAGATTGCAAACACCTGGCTTAACTACCTTGGAGCCAGTGTGCAAGGATATTGTGGATTTCTTTATATATATATATTTATATATTTATATATATATAGATACACAATGTGTGTATCTCTATCTCAACTGGATAGCACTGTGGTAATGTAACTGACTTTGAACTGGGAGCCACAGGCTACCCCGGTCCAACCACTGCACAAGTAAGTGTCCCTAACGATATATACCTGCCCATCTCAATAATATGAGAGCAACACGAACCAAGAGAGTCATGCTGACACGGACATTGCCCGGATTAACAAGGTCCGCGTCAGATGCTAGGGAACCAGGGCAACCTGACGACAAGTGGGCTACTGGAACAAATCATTCCAGACACAGATCAAAAACCTAGACCTGCTTGAATGCTACTACAACAGCAGACCCAACGAGAAAGGCTACATGAAATGTAAGTCGGAGCTATGGATGAATAAGAGACCATCATCTACCGTAACACAGCTGGTTACACAACGTTTGAACATATTCAAGAAAAATCTAGTGTCACAAATGGAAAAAAATCAACCATACACCATGAGGAGAAATAAATTCCTATGCCCCAAGATGGCAGATATAAGGGAAATGATCCTATAAAAACTAGCAGTCATTGAAGTGGACAAGACTACCGAAGATCACTGGAAGGCAACCACCAGACAGCATGCTAGCTGCAGTTAATGAAGCATTGTCCACAATCGCATCCTGCACCATCACAGAGATGAACAAGCTCATATATGTCACAGCATTAGTGGTCCTCCAGCTACTTGATTACAAGATCAGGCTCAAAGAGAAGCAATGCCCACCGTGGAGACTACGACTGGAAGCCAAGATAAAGACAACACAGAAGGAAGTTAGTAAGCTGGATCAACTCAACAGAGGTGGAAAGATCCAAGACAGATCCTGGCTGCTGCGGAAGTACAGCCCATACCAGAGGCGCTGGAAATGGCTAATCAAAGACTGAGCAGATACACCAGAGAAGCAGAGGCTAAGAGAATCAATACCCTCTTTACCAAAGAATCATCCAAGGTGTATGCACAGCTACAGAGTAACCACCACATCTCCTCGCAAAAACCCACCCAGAGCTGAGACTGAACACTACTGGAAGAATATCTGGGAGAAAGAAGCATCTCATAACATCGAGGCCCAATGGCTACTAGATCTGAAAGCAGACCACTGCATGCTGCCAGAACAGGAACCAGTCACCATCACAGTTGATATCCAACAGAGAGCAGCACACATGAAGAGCTGGTCAGCCCCAGGACCTGACATGATCCACAACCACTGGATTAAGAGGTTAACAGTGATGCATGAATGCCTAGCGGCCCAAATGAACCAGTTGCTAGTAAAAGGCTCCCACAATGACTGGCTAACACAAGGCAGAACAATACCGGTCATCAAGCTCATACAACACCATCCAACTACTGACCAATAACCTGCCTCCCCACAACATGGAAACTTCTGTCAGACATCATAGCCTCCAAGGGCATATGAGTCAATATATAAGCAATACTCAGAAGGGGACTGGAAACAACACCAGAGGATCAAAACACCAACTACTGGTAGACCAAGTAGTCACAAGGGATTCTAAGACCAGACAGACCAATCTGTGCATGGCTTGGATTGACTACAAGAAAGCCTATGGCTCAATGCCACACACATGGATACTGGAATGCTTGGCTCTCTTCAAGTTCAGCAAGACAATAAGAGCCTTCATCAAGAACTCAATGGGCAAGTGGGAAAACAACTCTAGAAGCCAATTCGAGGACAATAACTCAATTGAACATCAATTGTGGCATATCCCAAGGTGATGCGCTATCCCCAATGTTGTTCTGCATAGGCCTCAACCCCATTGGCCAGATCATTAAGAAGAGTGGATACAAATACATGTTCCAGAGTGGAGCCACTATCAGCCACCTACTCTACATGGACAACATCTAGCTGTATGCCAAGAATGAGCGAGACATCGACTCAGTGATACACCTAACTAGGATATACAGCAAGGACATCGGAATGTCGTTCGGACTAGAGAAGCAAATGATAGCAAAAAGAGGGAAGATGATCAGGACAGAAGGAGTTGAAGTTCCAGAAGGCCAAATAGAAGATGTAGAGAACAGCTACAAGTACCCGGGGGTACCACAAACGCATGGCAACTATGAGGAAGAGGCAAGGAGGCTAGCAACATCCAAGTACCTCCAAAGAGTCAGACAGGTCTTAAAGTCCAAGCTCAAGCCATCAGAACAAGATTCAAGCCATCAACACATATGTCCTACCGGTCATCGGGTACCCAGATGGAATAATAACCTGCCCATGAGAAGAACTGGTCACCATGGATATCAACACCAAGAAAATACTCACTATAAATGAATGAAGGAGGTCGGGCCTGATGTGTCAAGGCCACAGTCCTGGATGAAACACTGAGCATCCACAAGTACATCATGAAGATGGTTCCCAAAGATGAACTGCTAAGGGAATGCCTGAGACTTCAACAGATAAAGGATGCAGAAAAAGAGGAGGTTCCTTGGCAAGACAAACCTCTCCATTAGGTGTACCACCGGCAGATAGTAGATGTGGCTCACATGACAAAATCCTACCAGGACTGGAAGACAGCACTGAGGCACTAATCCTAGCAGCACAGGAACAGGCAGTCAGCACCACATCAGTAGAAGCTGGAGTCTACCACACCAGGCAAGACCCAAGGTGCAGACTGTGCAAAGAGGCCTCTGAGACAGTCCAGCACCTAGTAGCCAGATCAAGATGTTAGCAGGTACAGCATACACGGAAACGCAACCAAGTTGCTGGAATTGTGTAACGAAAAATCTGTACGAATATGGATTCTACCTGCCTAAGTCCAGATGGGAGATATCACAAAGGGTAGTTGAGAATGACAGGCTAAGATCCTGTGGGACGTCATGATCCAGACAGACAAGTGCTGGCCGGCCAACCAACCTGAGATTGTGATGGTAGACAAGGAACGGAAGACTGCAGTCGTGGTGGATGTGGCAATACCCAGTGACTATAACATCAGGAAGAAGGAACATGAGAAGGTGGAGAAATACCAATGACTGAAAGAAGATTTAGAAAGGATGTGGAAAGTGAAGGCAGTAGTAGTCCCAATTGTGATAGGAGCACTCGGGGCTGTGACTCCCAAGTTGGGGGAGTAGCTTCAAAGATCCGAGGTGGGACATCTGAGATCGCTGTCCAGAAGAGTGCAGTTCTAGGAACAGTTAAGATACTGCGCAGAACCCTCAAACTCCCAGGCCTCTGGTAGAGAACCTGAGAATGAGGAATGAACATACCACCCAGGAGGGGTGAGAAAATCAATATATATATATATGTATATATAAAGAGATAAACTTGGCACTCACCCTTTTCAAAAAAAATTCCAATATTCTTGCCTGGGTGCAGACCTCAGCGTAGGTATGAGTATTCCAATATTATAATAAGGTGCACTCACAGGACTTTTTTTCAATACCTTACTTTTATTCTGAGAAGTGAATTACATGTGAAGAAAATATCGGAAATCGACGTTTCGACCCCTGTAGGGCCTTTTTCAAGATCTTGAAAAAGGCCCTACAGGGGTCGAAACGTTGATTTACGATATTTTCTTCACATGTAATTCACTTCTCAGAATAAAAGTAAGGTATTGAAAAAAAGTCCTGTGAGTGCACCTTATTATAATATTGGAATATATATGTATATATATATATATATAATACCAAGTAATTTTGCACTCCAACTATCCTCCAAGTAGTGCCCGGTGCTTGGCTGCACAATAAATAGACAGATGAAAAAAGCCAGCACTCTGGGTCTTGTAAAAACTTCTCAGGTTTATTCCAAAAATCAGTCAGTCAACGTTTCAGTTCATCAAGAACTTTCCTCAGGACATGTCCTGAGGAAAGTTCTTGATGAACTGAAACGTTGACTGACTGATTTTTGGAATAAACCTGAGAAGTTTTTACAAGACCCAGAGTGCTGGCTATTTTTAATCTGTCTATATATATATATATATATATATATATATATATACTTCTTAATGAGAAAAATGTGTTTTTTTTATCACACTCGGGTAACATCATATTGACGTTTCAGGAAATATATGTATATTTAACATACAAAATACACAATCCAGCGCACTCGCTTATTCCCTAAACAATGATTTCAAATCTTACAGATTGTAATAGTTTTATTTAAAAACACCTCACCTAGGCAAAAAATAATGGGGGTTTGGTTGCATTATATGATCATATATTGCATAAACCTGCAACAACGTCAATGTACCCCATTCTTGGCAGGTCCTACTCTAGCAGCTTAATGCAAGCATTGTATGTACCTCCAAGCATCAGAGGGTTAAACCTTTACACTTAAGGGGCCCAGCCATGTAATAATGCTCTCCGGCACGCAGAACTATTTGTTTTTATTGGAGACCAGACTATGTTGCAGATGACACTTGCCCCTTACAAGTACAGCCACTCCCTATGGATCTTGAGCACGGCAGCACTGAGAGGTCAGTTCACTTCCTCCTAGCACTATAAGGAATCTGTGCAGGTGGAGAAAAAAAGGCCAGAACAACCAGGGTCAAAGCAACCATAAATTGACAGAGGCGCCCACCTTAGAGCACACCGGCCATGGGGCGCAAGGTATGGGTGGGTGACCAGCAGGAGGAGAGCACACAATGCTCCTGCTCTATCATCAGGCCAGGCAAAGTGGAGATGGACCCCAGAAAAGTGAATGCCATTCTTACATGGCCCATACCCCAGAACAAATTCAACGGTTGCCAATGTAAGCCAACCTCTAAAACACTTTACAAAGCAAGATGTGAATGGAGTTGGTCTTCAATGGCACAAAAGGGATTCATTCGATAATCTGAAACAGTTATTTACTACCACACCCATCCTTAATTTACCCAACCCTTATTTCTTGACGTTGATGCATCTGACTCAGTTACAGGAGCAGTGTTATCACAGATAGATGTCGAAGCAGGGTTTTTACATTCTATAACCTTTTCTTCCCATAAATTGACAGAGGTAGAGTCCCATTATGAGGTAGGAATTGTTGGCTATCAAGAAGACATTTGAAGAATGTCTTCATCAAATGTCTTCTTTTGAAGAAGGGGGATTCCCTGCTCTGGTGCGTATGTCTATGTTAGAGGAAACTTCCCCGAACATAGACGAACGTACCAAAGCAGGGAAACCCTCTAATCTATGCTCGGGGAAATTTCCCCGAACATAGATTAGAGGGATTACCTGCTCTCGTGTGTTCATCTATGTTCTGGGAAATTTCCCCGAACATAGACATGCGCACCAGAGCAGGGAATCCCCACGACGGCTTGCACTTTCGCCTGGTCATAAGTGCGAGTCGTCATAAAACAGGTAGGTTGCTAAATGAGGACCACCTGTACATAAATGTGATAAACTGTGCCAAACAGAACTGAAAAAAATCACACGGGTATACTTAATCTTAACAATAACCCAATAATGTGTAAAAATTGTGTATAAACATACTCTCTCTTGAGTAAGGTGATTTTGTATTTCAGTACCAGGAAAACCTCAAAATAAAACAGAAATACAACAAAAAAATAGGTTAATATGTCTTAATGGTTTTACAGACCGTTAAGTATATAAGTGTTTCACTCACACTTTTATGAGCTACTGAGAGCTCTGCTGTTTAGCGCTTTGACGATACAATCCCTGTCTTGGGCATATTACACAATTTTTTTGTTAGATTTCTGTTTTATTTTGAGGTTTTCCTGGTACCGAGATACAAAATCCCTTTACTGCAGAGAGAGTACGTATAAACATAATTTATTACACATTATTGGGTTATTGTTAAGATTGAGTATGCCCGTGTGATTTTTTTTCAGTTCTGTTTGGCACGGTTTATCACCTGTTGTTTTGTCACACTTCCTTTTTTCGTGACATCTTTCAACAACATTGAATACCCAAATCCATCTTCTCAGATAGAGGAACATAGTTCACTTACCATTTCTGAAAAGCATTTTGTCAGTCCCTCAACATTTCAGTAGACCTATCAACCCCAATCTAACAACAGGACAAACCAGACACTGGAAACATATCTCCGCTGTTATTGCACCCATTTACAATCTGATTGAAATGATTTACTATCCACGGCCGATTTCGCTTACAACTCTAAAAACACACAAGTCACATTTCCAAGGAGTCCTTCACTAACACCAGTACCAGACATCACTGTATATTTACAACAACCAGGGTTATCCTTAACACTGGGCAAAACGGGCAGCTGCCCCGGGCCCGGTCATCCTTGGGCGCCCAAAGCAGCTGCCACTTCAGCCTGCCGTCCGCCATGGTGCGTGCGGCCCGTGTGGAACTACCACCATGGGCCACATGATGAGGGGGCCCATCAGGCGGCCCATGATCAGGGGCCCGGTCAATGCTGTGGCTCTTTAAGAGCATGACCAGGCCCCCGGTGATGATGTCACAAAGATGGGAGGAGGTCACTGCCTCCCAGCATTCACCGAGCGCCGCGCGGCAGGAGAAGAAGGAGAGGAGAAGGGAGTCAGAGCTCACACTCATCAGCCTGAGGCAGCCACTGGACCCCAGTGGAGTCACCCTCCTGCACCTAAAAGGTAGGACATTTTGCATGTTTGTATGTATAGATGTTTGTATGTGTATCTGTTTGTATGTGTCTGTGTGTCCGCGTGCCTATCTGTGTGTCCATATGCCTGGATGTGTGTCCGCGTGCCTGGATGTGTGTCTGTGTGTCTCTGTATCTGTACGTGTGTAACTGTGTGTCTGTAGGCGTATCTGTTTGTCTGCATGTTTATCTGTGTGTGTATCTGTGCGTATTTATTTTTTTGTCTGCATGTGTGTCAATGTGTATCTAAATGTGTATCAAATGTGTGTGTCTGTGTGTGTATCTGTGCATCTGTATATGTATGTGTGTTATTGTTATTGTGTGTCTGTGTATCTGCATGTGGGTCTGTGTATGTATCTGCATGTTATTGTGTGTATCTGCATGCTCTCCTTTACATCATTTCCTTGCCCTGTCTGGTCTTTGTAGCCCGAGAGTGCGTTCTATATTGTTGGTTTTCTGGCCTTATTGCGTTAGAGAAGTGTTTATTTGATTAAACCTCAATGCACATCCTGGGTTACATTATTTCAGCCAAAGGATTTAAAATGGATCCCAATAAACTATTCTCTATCCTTGAGTGCCTGATACCCCTAGCTTTGAAAGCTATACAAACGTTTTACAAATTATTACAGGTGATTTATCAAAAACATTTCCTAGATCATTGCTCCTATAACTGCTATGACCTGGTATATGGAAGCTAAGGCTTCTGTTGCTTACTTAATAAATGTTTTTGCATCTGCCTCTATTTTGGTACATACAGATCCTTCTAGACCTTTTATTGTTCAAGTAGATGCTTCCGAATGCAGTGTTGGCACTGCTCTTTCTCAGAGGGCATTTAAGGATGCACCATTGCATCCTTGTGGTTTCTTTTCACAGTTGTTGAGTACAGCAGAAATAAACTATAGTATGGGCCACAGGGAACTATTGGCTATAATTTTAGCTCGAAAAGCAGACCTAGTGGGTCAGAGAGAATAGGGCGCCCCCTAGTGAATATCCATACATATATACAGGGGATAAAACATAACTTTTAATAGTTGCTGTATAAAAATATGCCTATAGTAAGGACACAACAAAAAAACAAACAAAAAAATAATAATAATAAACAGAAAAATGAAAAAATGGGAGGATGTAAATCAGTGTGAGAACGTGCTGGATGGGAATGAGTGACCTAAGGTAATAACCTAAAGGATACTATTTTGATAGTCCCCCCAACATCTATGCTGTGTCTCACACGTACACTGACACCTCTCTGTTATATAATGCGATTGTCCCTCCGTTTGATACCCACTGACAGTGTCCAAATAAAAACGGAATCAGATGGGGTGAAAAAAGTGGCAAACAGTAATCTGCCTGTAAAGGAACTGTAGCAAAAAAAGAATAACACGAGAGATGAGTGTATCATATAATAGAGCCCTGATCTGGATGGTTATAATGTATCTAGAAACGATACAGCTGTTTGAGCACAGCCTCAGGGGGTACGGGAACGAATCCGGCGTGGAGAGAGCAGCCAATACCTGACATGCGGCGCTAGAAGAAGCTAACTAGCCGCCGTACAACGATGTCTTTGGAATTTGGAACACAAATTGCTCAACACACACCACTTGTCCCCTTGTCGCCACCCCTCTTTAAATCCCCTTATATCTCTAATGAAACCTGCTCAAAAATGCTAAGCTTACTAGCTAATCATCCATAGGACCAGTCTCGTAGCATATCCTCCATGACTGCCTGCCTGACACGTGTTTCGGCGCCACTACATGCGCCTTCTTCTGAGGCTAAACAAAAAATGAGCAACGGGAGCCCCTTAAATATCCCTAAACACTGAATCCAAGCTGTGGGCGTGTACACCACTTTCGCGCCCAGACTGGCCGGGATCGAACAAGCTACACCCCTTAGTGACGTGTCGGAATCGAATAGGATTATGCTAATGAGGTGCCCGAGACCTGGTTAACTCCTTCAGTGCCACTGTCATAATGTAAATAAGGCTAATCTCGTCCGTGTATGTGTAATCCTTTATTGTGAAAAACGCTTGAATTTAGAAAGGAGAGCATACAGCCAGGAAGCAGCTTGGTAGTACTTATATTAGCAGATGTCCTGACTGTGTCAGTACTGGAACGAGGACCAATAAAGATGTGACAGAGGATGAGTCTGAATAAAACCTAAACTGAACCGTCAGCAAAACATGTCCTCAAGTGTGAGGGGACTGATTAAGATGCCTAAAGTTCCAGTAAGTAGGTACCAATTCCAGCAGTGACACTGGAGGATTTGACCAACACAGATAAGGGGGTACTTGTTCATAATGGAATGTGTGTGTATATACAGGGTTGAGAAGAGCCCCCGTTGTGAAAAGCTTAAGTGAAACGAAACAAAGTAAAATAAAACAAAAATAAATAAAATAAAATAAATAAAATAAAATAAAATAAAATAAAATAAAAATAGAATGAAATGAATAAAAATAAATAAATTGAATAACAAAAGTATATACAGTCTCTATAGAAAATATGTACATATGTAATGTAATCATGTAGTTATGACCTTGGTGTGTTTATTTATCAATAAAGGGAGTAAATGTGAATCCCTCATTTAAACCGTTGGGGGCCAGAGTTTTGAATCTGTAGATCCAATAACACTCTCTTTTAAGTAGAGTGTTATCCAAGTCACCACCTCTATGACCTAAAGTCACTCGCTCAATCCCTGCGAACCTAACACCTTTGGGGTCTCCAGAGTGTTGGTTTCTTATGTGTCTCGCCACGGGCGTATCCCTCAGATTTCTCACGGAGTGTATATGCTCCATGATTCGTCTTTTAAATGGACGGATCGTTTTGCCCACATATCTGAGGCCACATGTGCAGATCAGGAGGTAAACTATGCCTTTGGTGCTGCAATTAAAAAATTGCTTAACATTGCAGACCACCTGATCGCATGAATCCATGAGGTGTTTGGAGTCTTTGCAAATGTAGCTGCACGCCACACACTTGCCACATTTGTATGTACCCTGTATAGAAAGCCAATTATATCCAGATTTTTTGAAGGATAAATGGCTAGGCACCAATGTCTCTTTTAAATTTCTACCTCTTCGTGCTGTTAGAGATATGTAAGGGGTGACTATCCCTTTAAAGTGGGGGTCCTGTGATGTAAGTGGCCAAAACCTGCCTAGTATCTTTTTTGCCTGATTCCATCCTGAATCAAAATTCGCAATACACCGAATCGGCGTTTGTTCAGTGGGAGTCGATTTGTCACTGAGGAGTTCCAATCTATCGCTGTGTAAAGCCCTCTGGTATGCTTGCTTTAGACAGCGGTTGGGATAACCTCTCTCTTTAAATCTGAGTTTGAGGAGTTTAGCTTGGGTGGTAAATTCCTCCAAGTTTGAACAGTTTCTCCTGAGCCGGAGGTACTGTCCCACAGGGATGCCTCTCTTCAGTGTGGTCGGGTGGTGACTCTCCCACCTCAACATAGTATTAGTTGAGGTGGGTTTCCTAAATAGAGTCGTCTCAATGGTCTGTTTAGAAGTAGTACTGAACGTGCAGTCAAGGAAATTCAAGGAGGAACCCCCTATCTCCATCGTAAACTTCAAATTGAGGTCATTGGAATTCAAGCTCTCCACGAAGGTCGTGAAGTGATCCCTTGTGCCAGTCCAGACCACTAAGACGTCATCTATATAACGCTTCCACATAAAGATGAACTTGGTGTATTCAGTGTTTAAGTTACTAAAGACCACATTCTCCTCCCACCAACCCAGGTGCAGGTTGGCATATGATGGGGCACAAGATGTCCCCATAGCTGTTCCCTGCACCTGGTGGTATCTTTATGTGGAAGCGTTATATAGATGATGTCTTAGTGGTCTGGACTGGCACAAGGGATCACTTCACGACCTTCGTGGAGAGCTTGAATTCCAATGACCTCAATTTGAAGTTTACGATGGAGATAGGGGGTTCCTCCTTGAATTTCCTTGACTGCACGTTCAGTACTACTTCTAAACAGACCATTGAGATGACTCTATTTAGGAAACCCACCTCAACTAATACTATGTTGAGGTGGGAGAGTCACCACCCGACCACACTGAAGAGAGGCATCCCTGTGGGACAGTACCTCCGGCTCAGGAGAAACTGTTCAAACTTGGAGGAATTTACCACCCAAGCTAAACTCCTCAAACTCAGATTTAAAGAGAGAGGTTATCCCAACCGCTGTCTAAAGCAAGCATACCAGAGGGCTTTACACAGCGATAGATTGGAACTCCTCAGTGACAAATCGACTCCCACTGAACAAACGCCGATTCGGTGTATTGCGAATTTTGATTCAGGATGGAATCAGGCAAAAAAGATACTAGGCAGGTTTTGGCCACTTATATCACAGGACCCCCACTTTAAAGGGATAGTCACCCCTTACGTATCTCTAACAGCACGAAGAGGTAGAAATTTAAAAGAGACATTGGTGCCTAGCCATTTATCCTCCAAAAAATCTGGATATAATTGGCTTTCTATACAGGGTACATACAAATGTGGCAAGTGTGTGGCGTGCAGCTACATTTGCAAAGACTCCAAACACCTCATGGATTCATGCGATCAGGTGGTCTGCAATGTTAAACAATTTTTTAATTGCAGCACCAAAGGCATAGTTTACCTCCTGATCTGCACATGTGGCCTCAGATATGTGGGAAAAAAGATCCGTCCATTTAAAAGACGAATCATGGAGCATATACACTCCGTGAGAAATCTGAGGGATACACCCGTGGCGAGACACATAAGAAACCAACACTCTGGAGACCCCAAAGGTGTTAGGTTCGCAGGGATTGAGCGAGTGACTTTAGGTCATAGAGGTGGTGACTTGGATAACACTCTACTTAAAAGAGAGTGTTATTGGATCTACAGATTCAAAACTCTGGCCCCCAACGGTTTAAATGAGGGATTCACATTTACTCCCTTTATTGATAAATAAACACACCAAGGTCATAACTACATGATTACATTACATATGTACATATTTTCTATAGAGACTGTATATACTTTTGTTATTCAATTTATTTATTTTTATTCATTTCATTCTATTTTTATTTTATTTTATTTTATTTAATTTAATTTATTTAATTTAATTTATTTTTGTTTTATTTTACTTTGTTTCGTTTCACTTAAGCTTTTCACAACGGGGGCTCTTCTCAACCCTGTATATACACACACATCCCATTATGAACAAGTACCCCCTTATCTGTGTTGGTCAAATCATCCAGTGTCACTGCTGGAATTGGTACCTACTTACTGGAACTTTAGGCATCTTAATCAGTCCCCTCACACTTGAGGACATGTTTTGCTGACGGTTCAGTTTAGGTTTTATTCAGACTCATCCTCTGTCACATCTTTATTGGTCCTCGTTCCAGTACTGACACAGTCAGGACATCTGCTAATATAAGTACTACCAAGCTGCTTCCTGGCTGTATGCTCTCCTTTCTAAATTCAAGCGTTTTTCACAATAAAGGATTACACATACACGGACGAGATTAGCCTTATTTACCTTATGACAGTGGCACTGAAGGAGTTAACCAGGTCTCGGGCACCTCATTAGCATAATCCTATTCGATTCCGACACGTCACTAAGGGGTGTAGCTTGTTCGATCCCGGCCAGTCTGGGCGCGAAAGTGGTGTACACGCCCACAGCTTGGATTCAGTGTTTAGGGATATTTAAGGGGCTCCCGTTGCTAATTTTTTGTTTAGCCTCAGAAGAAGGCGCATGTAGTGGCGCCGAAACACGTGTCAGGCAGGCAGTCAGGGAGGATATGCTACGAGACTGGTCCTATGGATGATTAGCTAGTAAGCTTAGCATTTTTGAGCAGGTTTCATTAGAGATATAAGGGGATTTAAAGAGGGGTGGCGACAAGGGGACAAGTGGTGTGTGTTGAGCAATTTGTGTTCCAAATTCCAAAGACATCGTTGTACGGCGGCTAGTTAGCTTCTTCTAGCGCCGCATGTCAGGTATTGGCTGCTCTCTCCACGCCGCATTCGTTCCCGTACCCCCTGAGGCTATGCTCAAACAGCTGTATCGTTTCTAGATACATTATAACCATCCAGATCAGGGCTCTATTATATGATACACTCATCTCTCGTGTTATTCTTTTTTTTGCTACAGTTCCTTTACAGGCAGATTACTGTTTGCCACTTTTTTCACCCCATCAGATTCCGTTTTTATTTGGACACTGTCAGTGGGTATCAAACGGAGGGACAATCGCATTATATAACAGAGAGGTGTCAGTGTACGTGTGAGACACAGCATAGATGTTGGGGGGACTATCAAAATAGTATCCTTTAGGTTATTACCTTAGGTCACTCATCCCCATCCAGCACGTTCTCACACTGATTTACATCCTCCCATTTTTTCATTTTTCTGTTTATTATTATTATTTTTTTGTTTGTTTTTTGTTGTGTCCTTACTATAGGCATATTTTTATACAGCAACTATTAAAAGTTACGTTTTATCCCCTGTATATATGTATGGATATTCACTAGGGGGCGCCCTATTCTCTCTGACCCACTAGGTCTGCTTTTCTATTTATACATTTCTGTAAGGGTTATCCCCTAATTTGGTCGCCCCTGGACACACAGTAAGTTGCTTCCCAGTTTAGGAATCCAACTTACTTTTTCTCTTTACTGTTCATAAGGTTTTAATATCTACTTGTGTCCCATAATATATATCCTTGTGTGTGTTGTCCCCAAAATAAATGGGCAATTTTTTGAATCAACTTAAAGATCCGAACCAATGGTGCCTTGACGCCGAAAATGTATTCACAGATAAAGATAGTGTTTTCCTTTCCCAGGACACTAGTGTTGAATCTAAATTTAGACTTGTATCCAATGCTTGTAAACAGCAAATTAGGCTAGGCTGGGAAATTTCTTCTATCCAAAACTACCTTAATAAATCTATGATCCCCAGAGGTCTCAGAATCCAAGTTATGCCCAATATGCAAATGAAGGATACTGCCCTCCTAAAAGAATGGGAGGAAGCAGCTAACTTATGCTCCCGCACCTTCATGAATATTATCTGTAGGTTTGAGAGCCAAAGATTGGAACAGATCAATACTAATGTCAAAGAGGCAGTTGAGGCTGTACAAAATCACAAAGATGATCCAACCTTTGACTCACAAGAATTAAAACTTCAGCATAATTTGAATAAATATAAAGATACGATCAAAAATCGGAAGCATAAAAAGTTCATAAGGGATAATTTGGACTACAAAAACGGTAGAGTGTACAGAAAATTCAACAGAAAAAACATACGTACAGACTCAGACCAGTACTCAACATCGGAGTACGAGACTTCTGATACAGACACTGAAGGTTCAAACACAAGCTCAATACCCTCTAATGTTACCCAAACAAGAGGCATTCTGAAAAAAGGGGTGGCTTTTTTAGGCCAAAACCCCCGAGAGGGGGAACCCCAAGTACAGTACAGGCAAACACGATACAGGGGGAGGGCACACAAACGGTATTAAATCCTAGTAACAAAGTCATCAACTTCTCAGACAAGGCACTCACTGAATCCCAAATCCAGGTTCTCACAAAAGGGTTATCCTTTGTCCCGGTCCCTCTATTCAATAAGTTTGAATGGATAAAGGATATCCACCTTTTTGGGCGGAGACTGGCCCTTCACAAATTCTTCCTCATTGAGAAAGAGAAAAAAGCCAAGGATCTGGGATTCAATATGAGGGAATATCAGTGCCTTAAGGATCTAGTATCTTTACTAGATAAGAATGATGGCCCTGAGTTGCTACCCTATACCGATTTACGAACTAAAAGCAAATTCACCCCTAATATCAGAGATTACAAGAACATCGACATGTTCGTAGATTCGACCTGTAAAATGATACAAGATTTAAGGTTGGACTCCCTCCAACTCCGACCGCATAGCAACCTTTCCAGGAATGAATGGCAGGCCCTCTGTGATTTACAGGGAGATGATGACATCGTCATGAAGCCAGCAGACAAGGGGGGGAACATTGTGGTACAAAACAAAATACAGTATGTACAAATGGCTCAAAATATACTCAAGGACAGTACTACCTATAAAAACCTACCCACAGACCCTTCAGCCAAATTTCTATCGATACTGAAAAACCTCCTGGATAAGGCCTTCGATGATGGAGTTTTGGGGAAGGATGAATACTCATTTATCTACGTTAAGTGTCCCACTGTATCCACATTTTACTGCCTACCAAAGGTGCATAAGCAGTATGAGGTCTTGACCGCTAGACCCATTGTGTCCGGATCTAATAATTTAACATGTAAAGCCAGTATCTACATAGATAAGATCCTTCGTCCCTTTGTAGAAAAGCTACCCTCCCATCTCAGGGACACCAAAGACACCCTAAAATGCCTAGCCTCCACCAGCCTTCCAAAGGATGCCATCCTGTGTAGCCTGGATGTAGAGCAGCTCTATTCATCCATTCCCCACTCCCTTGGGTTAAGACACACCAAGCATTACTTGGAAACACGTGGTCCTAGACATCAATGCCACACCTCTTTTGTACTAGACCTGCTGCAGTTTGTCTTGACCCATAACTTCTTCTTGTTTAACGGACAGTACTACCACCAGGTGCAGGGAACAGCTATGGGGACATCTTGTGCCCCATCATATGCCAACCTGCACCTGGGTTGGTGGGAGGAGAATGTGGTCTTTAGTAACTTAAACACTGAATACACCAAGTTCATCTTTATGTGGAAGCGTTATATAGATGACGTCTTAGTGGTCTGGACTGGCACAAGGGATCACTTCACGACCTTCGTGGAGAGCTTGAATTCCAATGACCTCAATTTGAAGTTTACGATGGAGATAGGGGGTTCCTCCTTGAATTTCCTTGACTGCACGTTCAGTACTACTTCTAAACAGACCATTGAGACGACTCTATTTAGGAAACCCACCTCAACTAATACTATGTTGAGGTGGGAGAGTCACCACCCGACCACACTGAAGAGAGGCATCCCTGTGGGACAGTACCTCCGGCTCAGGAGAAACTGTTCAAACTTGGAGGAATTTACCACCCAAGCTAAACTCCTCAAACTCAGATTTAAAGAGAGAGGTTATCCCAACCGCTGTCTAAAGCAAGCATACCAGAGGGCTTTACACAGCGATAGATTGGAACTCCTCAGTGACAAATCGACTCAATAGAGCTTGGTTGCTTCATCTAAGTGTTGCTTCTAAGTGTGTGTGTGGTTGGAGATATTCTGGAGAGTTTTATAGAAGCTTCAACTGTCTAAGAGTTGTGCTAAGAGTTCTTTTTTACTGTTACAGGTAAGATTCATCTGTAGGAAAAGGTTACTGACTGCTCAAGGTTTGATTTCCTGTTGGTAATTATAAGGCATTTGATTGGATTAGGTAGCTACTTGCTATTGATTGCTATTTAAATTAGCTATTGTTTGCTAATAAGCAGAGGCCTACCCAGGTGTTAAACATTCCTAGTGGGAGGTGATTTTAGGAGTATATAAGGGTAGTTGTCATTAGCTTGGCTAATAGAGCTTGGTTGCTTCATCTAAGTGTTGCTTCTAAGTGTGTGTGTGGTTGGAGATATTCTGGAGATAACCTGGAGGTAATCCGAGGTATTCAGGAGGATAAATAAAAAGTTAAGGTTTGTTTGATTTAAATTATTCACCTCATTGGAATGGCAGACTTAGTTCAGTGTAATAGTTGCTTTGCATTTGTTTCACGTTCCACTTTTTGGAGGTTTGGTTGTTGTCTAATCTGTAGACAGTTCTCTATTTTGCGGCAGGAGATTGTATTTTTGAAGTCTGAGATTTGTAAATTATCTGGTAAACAAACTCAGGCTGGAACTGCTGCAAAGCCACTGCCGCAGAGACATACTAGGAATGGCAGATGGATTACTGTAGGATCTGGTAGACTTGGAGTTGTGGATAAAAGGCATATTGCACAGTCTGTTGCTCTACATAATTCATTTTCTGCACTTTCAGAGTGTAGTGGTGTCGTGGAGAGAGGCACTGAGGCTAGTGGTGTTGTGCAGAGAGGCACTGAGGCTAGTGGTGTTGTGCAGAGAGGCACTGAGGCTAGTGGTGTTGTGAAGAGAGGCACTGAGGCTAGTGGTGTTGTGAAGAGAGGCATTGAGGCTAGTGGTGTTGTGAAGAGAGGCATTGAGGCTAGTGGTGTTGTTCAGAGAGGCACTGAGGCTAGTGGTGTTTTGCAGAGAGGCTTGAAGACTATGGTGAGGCCTAATAGAAAGCAGTTGTTGGTGGGGGATTCCATCATAAGAGGTGTGGAGATGGACAATGGTGGTCTTGTGAGGTGTCTTCCCGGAGCTACTGCTCACAGAGACAGGAGACGTATCGGTAATATTGTTAAGCAAGCAAAGCAGGAAGGGGAATTGGATGTACTTGTCCATTTAGGGACAAATGACTTGGCTTGCAATGAGGTTTCAGAGGTTAAGGAAGTTTTTAGTGTTTTTGCCAATGATATACGGCAGGTTGCTTCCACATTGTCATTCTCTGAAGTTCTCCCTGTGCATAACACTCAGAATGACAGGCGGATGCGTATTAGGGACTTTAACTTGTGGCTTTGTGAATGGTGTCGGGAGCAAGGATTTGGCTTTATTGCTCATGGTAGCTCTGTTTGGAATGGAAATAAACTGTACAAAAAAGATGGTTTGCATCTTTCTCAAAAGGGAACAAATGTTCTCAGTGAGCAGTTCAGAGGTTTTGCTAGGATGTATTTAAACTAGGAGGGGGGGGCAAAAGGGTGATAAAACATCAATCCAATTGTCCCCCAAAACAAGGACAGAAGGTGCCTGTAGCAAGTGTGTTAAAAAATGATAAGCTTAGAGTCATGTCTACAAATGCTCGCAGTTTAGGGAATAAGATCCATGAACTTGTGGCAATAATGGCAACTGATAGTGTAGATTTAGTCGCTGTTACTGAGACATGGTATAATGAGAAAAATGACTGGGACATAGCAATACCAGGGTACTCTTTATATAGAAAAGACAGGGAAGGCAAGAAAGGGGGAGGGGTGGCCCTGTATGTAAAGAATAGCATAAAATCTAGCCTAATAAAGGTTAGTGAGGCGAACATAGAGTCTGTTTGGGTTACGTTAGAATTTGGTAATCACACAGTAACTCGTGTAGGTGTGATTTATAGGCCCCCAGGACAAATTGAAGAGTTAGATAATCTACTAGTTGAAGAAATAGCTAAAATGACAATGAAGGGGGAAGTTATCATCATGGGTGACTTTAATCTTCCTGATATAAATTGGAAAACAAAAATAGCTACTTGTGCCAGGAGCACACATATTCTAAACTCCCTACTGGGATTGTCTCTAAAACAAGTCGTTGAGGAGCCAACTCGTAAAGAGGCCATACTAGATTTAGTGTTAACAAATGGAGATTTGGTATCAGATATTACTGTAGGTGAAAGTTTAGGATCCAGTGATCATCAGTCAGTGTGGTTTAATATAAGAACAGTGACTGAGTCACACCACACAAAAACAAAAGTTTTAGACTTTAGAAAAACAGACTTTTCCAAAATTAGAATATGTGTAAAGGAGTCATTATCAGACTGGAGCAATTTAAATGGAGTCCAAAAGAAATGGGATTATTTAAAAGTTGCACTACTGAAGGCAACAGAAAATAGCATTAGGCTTGTCAGTAAAAGCAAAAAATTCAAGAAACCACTGTGGTACTCCACAGATGTAGCCAAAATAGTAAAAAACAAAAAGTTAGCATTTAGTAATTATAAAAAAACCCAGAGTGAGGAAGACAGAATGACCTATAAGATTAGGCAGAAAGAGGCTAAGCAAGTTATAAGAGCTTCCAAATCACACACAGAAGAGAAAATAGCACAGTCAGTAAAAAAGGGGGACAAAACCTTTTTTAGATACATAAATGAGAAAAGAAAAGTAAAACAAGGATTAGTTAGATTAAAAACAAAAGAAGGAAGGTATGTAGATGAGGATAAAGGTCTAGCTGACTGCCTCAATGAATATTTTTGTTCGGTATTTACAGATGAAAATGAAGGAAAGGGACCTCAGTTAAGAAAAAGGATAAATGAGTCATTTATTACACGTGAGTTTACAGAGGAAGAGGTTCTATTTCAACTGTCAAAAGTAAAGACAAATAAGTCAATGGGACCTGATGGAATACACCCAAAGCTATTAAAAGAGCTTAGTGGTGTACTAGCAAAACCATTAACAGATTTATTTAACCAATCATTGATAACAGGAGTAGTCCCAGAAGATTGGAAGTTAGCGAATGTTGTGCCCATTCACAAGAAAGGTAATAGGGAGGAGTCGGGCAACTATAGGCCAGTAAGCCTTACTTCAGTAGTGGGGAAAGTGATGGAAACCATGTTAAAGGATAGGATTGTTGAACATCTAAAAACACATGGATTTCAAGATCAGAGACAACATGGGTTTACTTCAGGGAGATCATGCCAAACTAATCTTATTGATTTTTTTGATTGGGTAACTAAAATTATAGATCAGGGTGGTGCAGTAGACATTGCTTACCTCGATTTCAGTAAGGCTTTTGACACTGTTGCACATAGAAGGCTTATCAACAAACTACAATCTTTGAGTTTGGATTCCAATATTGTTGAATGGGTAAGGCAGTGGCTGAGTGACAGGCAACAGAGGGTTGTAGTCAATGGAGTATATTCGAAGCTTGGGCTTGTCACCAGTGGGGTACCTCAGGGATCTGTACTTGGACCCATTCTCTTTAATATTTTTATTAGTGATATTGCAGAAGGTCTTGATGGTAAGGTGTGTCTTTTTGCGGATGATACTAAGATATGTAACAGGGTTGATGTTCCAGGAGGGATAAGCCAAATGGAAAATGATTTAGGTAAACTAGAAAAATGGTCAGAGTTGTGGCAACTGACATTTAATGTGGATAAGTGCAAGATAATGCATCTTGGACGTAAAAACCCAAGGGCAGAGTACAGAATATTTGATAGAGTCCTAACCTCAACATCTGAGGAAAGGGATTTAGGGGTGATTATTTCTGATGACTTAAAGGTAGGCAGACAATGTAATAGAGCAGCAGGAAATGCTAGCAGAATGCTTGGTTGTATAGGGAAAGGTATTAGCAGTAGAAAGAGGGAAGTGCTCATGCCATTGTACAGAACACTGGTGAGACCTCACTTGGAGTACTGTACACAGTACTGGAGACCCTATCTTCAGAAGGATATTGATACCTTAGAGAGAGTTCAAAGAAGGGCTACTAAACTGGTTCATGGATTGAAGGATAAAACTTACCAGGAAAGGTTGAAGGATCTTAACATGTATAGCATGGAGGAAAGACGAGACAGGGGGGATATGATAGAAACATTTAAATACATAAAGGGAATCAACACAGTAAAGGAGGAGACTATATTTAAAAGAAGAAAAACTACCACAACAAGAGGACATAGTCTTAAATTAGAGGGACAAAGGTTTAAAAATAATATCAGGAAGTATTACTTTACTGAGAGGGTAGTGGATGCATGGAATAGCCTTCCAGCTGAAGTGGTAGAGGTTAACACAGTAAAGGAGTTTAAGCATGCGTGGGATAGGCATAAGGCTATCCTAACTATAAGATAAGGCCAGGGACTAATGAAAGTATTTAGAAAACTGGGCAGACTAGATGGGCCGAATGGTTCTTATCTGCCGTCACATTCTATGTTTCTATGTTTCTATGTTTCTATGACTCCCACTGAACAAACGCCGATTCGGTGTATTGCGAATTTTGATTCAGGATGGAATCAGGCAAAAAAGATACTAGGCAGGTTTTGGCCACTTATATTACAGGACCCCCACTTTAAAGGGATAGTCACCCCTTACGTATCTCTAACAGCACGAAGAGGTAGAAATTTAAAAGAGACATTGGTGCCTAGCCATTTATCCTCCAAAAAATCGGGATATAATTGGCTTTCTATACAGGGTACATACAAATGTGGCAAGTGTGTGGCGTGCAGCTACATTTGCAAAGACTCCAAACACCTCATGGATTCATGCGATCAGGTGGTCTGCAATGTTAAGCAATTTTTTAATTGCAGCACCAAAGGCATAGTTTACCTCCTGATCTGCACATGTGGCCTCAGATATGTGGGCAAAACGATCCGTCCATTTAAAAGACGAATCATGGAGCATATACACTCCGTGAGAAATCTGAGGGATACACCCGTGGCGAGACACATAAGAAACCAACACTCTGGAGACCCCAAAGGTGTTAGGTTCGCAGGGATTGAGCGAGTGACTTTAGGTCATAGAGGTGGTGACTTGGATAACACTCTACTTAAAAGAGAGTGTTATTGGATCTACAGATTCAAAACTCTGGCCCCCAACGGTTTAAATGAGGGATTCACATTTACTCCCTTTATTGATAAATAAACACACCAAGGTCATAACTACATGATTACATTACATATGTACATATTTTCTATAGAGACTGTATATACTTTTGTTATTCAATTTATTTATTTTTATTCATTTCATTCTATTTTTATTTTATTTTATTTTATTTTATTTTATTTATTTTATTTTATTTATTTTTGTTTTATTTTACTTTGTTTCGTTTCACTTAAGCTTTTCACAACGGGGGCTCTTCTCAACCCTGTATATACACACACATCCCATTATGAACAAGTACCCCCTTATCTGTGTTGGTCAAATCCTCCAGTGTCACTGCTGGAATTGGTACCTACTTACTGGAACTTTAGGCATCTTAATCAGTCCCCTCACACTTGAGGACATGTTTTGCTGACGGTTCAGTTTAGGTTTTATTCAGACTCATCCTCTGTCACATCTTTATTGGTCCTCGTTCCAGTACTGACACAGTCAGGACATCTGCTAATATAAGTACTACCAAGCTGCTTCCTGGCTGTATGCTCTCCTTTCTAAATTCAAGCGTTTTTCACAATAAAGGATTACACATACACGGACGAGATTAGCCTTATTTACATTATGACAGTGGCACTGAAGGAGTTAACCAGGTCTCGGGCACCTCATTAGCATAATCCTATTCGATTCCGACACGTCACTAAGGGGTGTAGCTTGTTCGATCCCGGCCAGTCTGGGCGCAAAAGTGGTGTACACGCCCACAGCTTGGATTCAGTGTTTAGGGATATTTAAGGGGCTCCCGTTGCTCATTTTTTGTTTAGCCTCAGAAGAAGGCGCATGTAGTGGCGCCGAAACACGTGTCAGGCAGGCAGTCAGGGAGGATATGCTACGAGACTGGTCCTATGGATGATTAGCTAGTAAGCTTAGCATTTTTTAGCAGGTTTCATTAGAGATATAAGGGGATTTAAAGAGGGGTGGCGACAAGGGGACAAGTGGTGTTTGTTGAGCAATTTGTGTTCCAAATTCCAAAGACATCGTTGTACGGCGGCTAGTTAGCTTCTTCTAGCGCCGCATGTCAGGTATTGGCTGCTCTCTCCACGCCGCATTCGTTCCCGTACCCCCTGAGGCTGTGCTCAAACAGCTGTATCGTTTCTAGATACATTATAACCATCCAGATCAGGGCTCTATTATATGATACACTCATCTCTCGTGTTATTCTTTTTTTTGCTACAGTTCCTTTACAGGCAGATTACTGTTTGCCACTTTTTTCACCCCATCAGATTCCGTTTTTATTTGGACACTGTCAGTGGGTATCAAACGGAGGGACAATCGCATTATATAACAGAGAGGTGTCAGTGTACGTGTGAGACACAGCATAGATGTTGGGGGGACTATCAAAATAGTATCCTTTAGGTTATTACCTTAGGTCACTCATCCCCATCCAGCACGTTCTCACACTGATTTACATCCTCCCATTTTTTCATTTTTCTGTTTATTATTATTATTTTTTTGTTTGTTTTTTTGTTGTGTCCTTACTATAGGCATATTTTTATACAGCAACTATTAAAAGTTATGTTTTATCCCCTGTATATATGTATGGATATTCACTAGGGGGCGCCCTATTCTCTCTGACCCACTAGGTCTGCTTTTCTATTTATACATTTCTGTAAGGGTTATCCCCTAATTTGGTCGCCCCTGGACACACAGTAAGTTGCTTCCCAGTTTAGGAATCCAACTTACTTTTTCTCTATAATTTTAGCTCTTAAAGAATGTCATCACTTATTAGAAGGTTCTTCTGTACCCCTCATGATACGCACAGAGCATTAGAATTTATCCTACCAAAGTGATGCCAAGAGGCTATCCCCCAGACAAGCACATTGGTCCCTCTTTCTTTCCTGATTTAATTATTTGATATCCTATCGTCCTGGACATCGTAACACTAAGACAGATTCTTTGCTTAGTCAATTTAAAAATCTTGATAAGGAGGAGGAAAAATATGAACACATCATTCCCCCAGAAAAAAATCATCGCCTTAACCATAACTAAGTTCTCATCTCCTCTTCTAGATAACATTCAAAAAGCTCAGGACAAGACTCCATGAAATAAGCCTCTTGGAAAATACTATGTACTTCACCCCCCCAGTGGAAGTGTGTTTCATGATTTTCATAAAAGTAATCTGGCTGGTCATATGGATATATTTAAAACCATTTAATTGGTTTCAGTTCAATATTGGTGGTTGTACCTCAGGAAGAATGTTAAAGGACCACTCTAGGCACCAAGACAACTTCATTTCAATGAAGTTGTCTTGGTGCCAGGTACCTCTAGTTTTTTTTTGTTTTTTTTTAAATACACTGCCGTTTCAGAGAAAAAGCAGTGTATTTTTTTTTCCCTAATCCCACCTACAGTGGCTGTCTCTGAGACCGCCACTAGATGGTGCTTCCTCAATCCTCACTGTTAAAATCACAGTGAGCTGACGTCAGACGTCCTCTTGGACGTCTAACGTCATTCCCTCTAATGCAGGCAGCTCAGATGTGAGCGCGCCTGCATTAGAGACTATGCTGAGATGTGAACGCGCCGAGCGCGTTCACATCTCAGAGATATTCCTCGGAGGCCAGTGTGTGAGAGAGAATCTCTCACAGAAGAAAGGGTGCCGAAAGAAGAATCTTCCCTAACGGAATCTGGCTGCACATTGACAGTAAGTACACTTTTCTAATGTTTTTATTTGCTTATTAATTAATGTAATGTTTTATTAATGTTTTTAATTTTAGTTAGTGATTTATATAATGTTTAATTAATTTATTTGCCTTATTTATTTAGATAAAAAAAGTAGATTTTGTATATATGACCTATGTAATAGATTTACTATTTTAACTGTTATATTTTTTTTTTTACCATTTTGCTATTTCAATTCATATTTACGGTATATATATTTGCTTTTATGTGTGTGTACATATGTATTTTTGTTATATATGTATTTTTAAAAATATTTTTAGAGATATTTTCAATGTATTCATTATTTATAATAGTATATGTAGTTGTATGTCTGCGTACATTGTTGTAATTTATTATTTTACATATGTAGCACCAAAACCACTACATTACATACATACATACATACAGTCGTATATATAATATATATAAATATCCATATCCTTTTGTAATTGTTTAGTTATATATATAAACATTATAACATAGATTAATTTTTAAAATAATATTTATCTTCTTTTCAATTTCAGAACGCAGATTTCAGATTCATTCAAAGCGCAATAGGATTTTGCACAAATTCAAAGTGGTTAAGGTAAGTTTTAATTTGTCTTTATTTTGGGGTAAAGTTTGCCTGGCTCTCTTTGTCTTATTGTATGCTTATACATATAGGATAAAGAGATATGTATGCAAAAAAAGGTTCTGGTGCTGAACTCCATTTCTGTATATTCACACAGTTTCACTGTTGCTTGGCACGTGAAAAGTGCTGCCCTGAATATTACCTTTTCCTTTCTTGGGGCTGCATTTTTCGCCTGCTGGTACACAGTCAAACTCACTTTTTTTTTTTTTTTATTGAGTGTTGTTTTGTGTTTTCAATGTGTGTGTCCCATTTTTGTATGCCATCCTTGGAGCGCAAGAAAAGAGCTGGCCGTCATCTTGTGCTTCAGCGCATAGAAGGCAGGCTCTTCTCCTGTGCTTTGCTTGCAGGCACACATAAAATGGCTTTGTCGCTGAACTCCATTTCTGTATATTCACACAGTTTCACTGTTGCTCGGCACGTGAAAAGTGCTGCCCTGAATATTACCTTTTCCTTTCTTGGGGCTGCATTTTTCGCCTGCTGGTACACAGTCAAACTCATGTTTACGTATCCAACTAATCTTAAACTTGAATTTAAATTTCTTTTTAATCTAATATTGTTTTGTTTTTATTTACAGAGAATTGTTTTTCTTCATCAGAATCATCATCGTGTATGACTTGGATCAAGGTAGGCAATGTTTTTAATCATTAATATTTAATTATAATTAATCAATATTAGTGATCGACCGATTATCGGTCTTTCTGATATTAGCTATTTTCAGCAATATGGGTATCGGCATATAGAGATACCGATATTGCCGTTAATACGCGCGCGCATTCAGCCGGTCTCATAGGAAAGCATTGTCAATGCTTTCCTATGGACGCTTGCGTGCTCTCACTGTGATTTTCACAGTGAGAAGCATGCAAGCGCCTCTAGCGGCTGTCAATGAGACAGCCGCTAGAGGCTTTGGGGGAAGGCTTAACCCATTTATAAACATAGCAGTTTCTCTGAAACTGCTATGTTTATAAAAAAAAATGGGTTAACCCTAGCTGGACCTGACACACAGACCACCTCATTAAGCTGAAGTGGTCTGGGTGCCTAGAGTGGTCCTTTAACAGTGGGAAAGTGTGATATGCATGGAGACACAGAGTTGGTGCTGGCCATGCAAGATGGTGGAGTGCTGCCACTCCTCCTTGAGGTAAATAACGGGGACGCAAGTGGACACAGAGCGTCAAAGTATCCCCCTTGTACCTCAGAAGGATGGACAGTGTATAGATTTACAATGCATCGATGAAAGGTGGTTTCGTAGACATGTTCTTGTGTACGAGCACCCTCAGCATGGGGTTGTTGTTTGTGTGTGTGTGTGTGTATATGTATAATACACATACACTTATACATTTTATAACAAAATATATATATATATATATATATATATATATATATATATATATTGAGATTATATATATATATTAACACTGTATGATTGCACACAGGCTCTATATATAATTTGGGTGCTTGCAGTCCATGGAAAATATTATACATGATTTGTACAGATGACCAGCACTCAAGGTTTTAGTGAAGATTAAAGGACTCATATTAAAAAGTGGATAGATGTGTCAGTCCATGTCTGGGACTTTCATCAGGAACCTTTTTAATATGAGTCTTCATTAAAGTTTACAAATTTTAATCTCCAGTAAAACCGTGAGGGCTGCTCATCTCTACAATAAATATACACACACACATATATACAAACACATCTCTTTCTCTCTCTCTCTCGATATATCTAAGATGCACACAAGGAGCTTCTGTGTAAGAAGTGATTAATTTAATTATCAACCCTCTTCATATTTAGATAGATCAAAATTCAGTATAACAAAAGGTACATACAGATTAAATAGATTATATATATATATATATATATATAGCAATAGATAGATATTGATAAATATGAAGATATCTATAAAGAGATATATATGATGTCTATATATTTATATATATATATATATATACACACATAGATATATATAAATATATATATATATATATAGAGAGAGAGAGAGAGAGAGAGAGAGAGAGAGAGAGAGAGAGAGAGAGAAAGAGAGAGAGAGAGATACAGAAGAAATATATATCGAATATATATATAAATAAAGTCAGAGTAGGACCTGCCAAGAATGGTGTACTTTGATGCAGTTGGCATGCTTATGCACTGTATGATCATATAATGTAACCAAACCCCCATTATTTTTTACCTAGGTGAGGTGTTTTTAAATAGTACTATTTAGGATTTGAAATCACTGTTTAGTTAATAAGCGAGTGCACTGGTTTGTGTATATACACATATATATATATATATATATATATATATATATATATATATAGATAGATAGAAATAGATATATATATAGAAATATATATATATATATAGAAATAGATATATATATAAATATATATAGAAATATGTTTAATCTTGCAACATATGCTTCTAAACCATTCCATCAGGTACCTTGTAGTCTTCCACATCCTTTTCCTCTACTACCTGTTCTTTAGTCACAATTATCCATTGATTTCATTGTTGATAATCTTTTGGTAATCTTTTAAGGGTTTTACAGTCATTTAGTTGTGGTGGATCATTTCTCCAAAATGGCACACTTCATACCTCTAAAGAAGTTGCCTTCTTTCACTAAATTGGCACACATCTTCATCAAGAAATAATTCAATTCCAGGATTAAATGTTGAGTGAGATCATTTGGGAGGGGGGTGATGACGTGCTGACGTGTTGACGCTATGTTCATTGAGAGGAGGGGTCTGACTCAGGGAGTGGAATGGCAGATATAGGAGCTACACGCTACAGGAACAACGGCATGTGCAAATTGATCTAACGAACATAAGCAGACAGCAGTGTGTAGTGAAGTGCGATCAGGATCAGAGCGGGGAGAGACGGGCCGAGAAAACTATGGACGGTGTTGCCCAGCAGGTCCGTGTATGTTGGTGCAGGAACAAACACTGAGTGTGGTGATTTGCAGCTGGACTCGCAGCCTCAAGCTTATTGCAAAGCAGACTGTGGCCACAAGGAGGATGAACACACACCTGATAACAGCCATAAGATAATCAAAGACTTATATTCTTTTCTTGCAGTTTTTAAAAACTACCACTGCTTTATTTGAATTACATTATGTTCCTTGCTGACTGAAAAAGAGTGAAGTTGTAAGAAGGTGAGGGAGGGGTAAAGAAAGAAAGGGAAAGAAAAGAAAAGATAAAGGGAAGGCAAAGAGGGGAAAGAGAAAAGGGGAAGGAAAGAGAGGGAGAAAGATAAGAAGGAAGAAGGGGAGAAAAAGAAAAAAGCTAAAAAAAGAAGGACAAAAGGGAAGGAAAGTAAGGGGAAGGAATGGAAATGAGAGGAAAGGAAAGGAAAGGAGGGGAAGAGAAAATAAAAAAGGAGGAAAAGGTAAAAAAGAAAAGAGGAAAATAAGGAAATAGGAAAAACGGGAAGAAAAGGGGGCTAATATGGCCACAAAAAAAAAAAAAAACCAGCGCAAGAACCTAAATTAATAAATAAAAAAAGATCCTAAACAGGATAAAAGTCTTTCCACTTACTTCTCACCTCAATCTAAAGAATTAACAGATAGATCGAACAGAGAATCACTTTGTCATTAATAGATACAAGAAAAGAAAAATAAGAGGTTACGGTTAATGTCCTTAATGCAAGCCTACAGAATATTCTCGTAGCAATCAAGAAAGAAATATCCTCAAATTCAGTGGAGATCAAGAAAGAAAGAAAAAATGACATAATGAAATTGACAAATAAAATCCAAACTATGGAAGATCTTGTTGGAAATATGGATTTTAAAATAAAATCATTAAAGGACGAATCCATAAGAATGGCAACAAAAATGTCTTAGCTTGAAAATAAAACAAATGATCTTGAAGATCACGCTCGCAGGAAAAACTTAAGATTCCTAAATTTTAAAGAAACAGCCAAACAAGAAAATGTAAAGGCAAATATTAAACGATTACCGTATATACTCGAGTATAAGCCGACCCGAATATAAGCCGAGGCCCCTAATTTTATCCCAAAAAACTGGGAAAACTTATTGACTCGAATATAAGACTAGGGTGGGAAATGCAGCAGCTACTGGTAAATTTCTAAATAAAATTAGATCCTAAAAAAAATATATTAATTGAATATTTATTTACAGTGTGTGTATAATGAATGCAGTGTGTGCGTATGTGTGTGTGTATGAGTGTAGCGTGTGTGTATGAGTGCAGTGTGTGTATGAGTGCAGTGTGTGTGTGCATGAATGCAGTGTGTGTGTGCATGAATGCAGTGTGTGAATGCAGTGTGTGCAGGGCCGGTGCAAGGATATTTGCCGCCGTAGGCAAAACATTTTTTGCCGCCCCCTCCCCCCCCCATATGTCCTGACTTCCCCTCCTCCTCCCTCAGTGGTCCTTACCTCCCCACCCCCGTGTTCCTTCACTCCCCCACCAGTGGTCCTGACTCACCCCTCCCCTAGTGGTCCTTACCCTCCCCTCCCCTAGTGGTCCTTACTTCCCCCTCCCCTCCCATAGTGGTCCTTATCCCCCCCCTCCCTCCCATAGTGGTCCTTATCCCCCCCTCCCTCCCATAGTGGTCCTTACCCCCCCCCCCTCCCATAGTGGTCCTTACCCGCCCCCCCCCTCCCTCCCATAGTGGTCCTTATACCCCCCCCCCTCCCATAGTGGTCCTTATACCCCCTTTTTTTTTATTATTATTTTTTTTTTATTATTTTATTTATATATTTTTTTTTTCGTCCCCCCTCCCTGCTTGATACATGGCAGGGAGGGGGGCTCTCCTTCCCTGGTGGTCCAGTGGCAGTTCAGTGGGGGGGAGAGGGGGGCTGGCAGAGCTGTACTTACCTTTCCTGCAGCTCCTGTCAGCTCTCTCCTCCTCCGCGCGGTCTGTGCAGCTCCCTCTGTCAGCTCCCAGTGTAAGTCTCGCGAGAGCCGCGGCTCTCGCGAGACTTACACTGGGAGCTGACCGAGGTGCTGAACGGACGGCGCGGAGGAGGAGAGAGCTGACAGGAGCTGCAGGAAAGGTAAGTACAGCTCTGCCAGCCCCCCTCTCCCCCCAGTCTGTATTATGGCAATGCAAATTGCCATAATACAGACTCTGACTCGAGTATAAGCCGAGTTGGGGTTTTTCAGCCCAAAAAATGGGCTGAAAAACTCGGCTTATACTCGAGTATATACGGTATTTAAAATCTTTGGGCCTCACATTTAACGGCTATGGAGAAAATATCAACAGATGTCATAGGTTAAATAAACTGTAACCGCTTGCGGTTCCCTTATTTACCTCTATAATGTCTTAAAGCATAGAACTTAGCAGGGCTAACCATACAGATATCTTAGCCATAATGTTATATAGTTAGTAAGAGATCCTCTATTTAACATGTGTAAATAATTGAGAATACAATATAAAATAAGGATTGTCTTGGAAGCCATAGATTTTGTCTTTTAGATATTTATTATATAAAAATATAAATATAGACATATCAAATCCATTATAGCAGAGTTTATAAGATGAAATTAAATGCTTGCAAATATCATTAATAGGTTAACATACCCTTCTGAACATGTCATCATGTCAGCCTCTCAGTCATTTTAAGATGGAGCAGCGTCTGTCTCCAAGTCTCTCCTCTGTGTGTTAACATTTAAAAGTACACCTATTTATACCTTAAGTGTCGTCATTTTAGAGTCACCATAGTTCAAATATGAAAAAGTCCATAACTAAAAGCAAGTGCACACGTCATGGGAAACTCCCGGACCTGGGGAACTTCCATCAAGTTCAAGAGACAAGATGGCTTCCCAAAGTCTGAATAGCTTATCTGTTGTTTATACTAAGACGTAAGTGCACAGTCGTGGGAGATTCCCGGATTTGGGGAAGTTCCATTAACTTGGGGTTACCACAGTATATTGTGTACTGAAAGAGTCGTAGAATAGCCTTGAAGCTTGTTTATGCATTATTGTTATTGTAATTCGTCTGGGACAAAATGGCGCAAACATAATATGCACTGAGGTTATTGCTTAAAGAAACAGTTATGAAAAACAATATGTTCCATTTCTAACACCTTGTCAATTTGCAATATCTCTTAAAGACAAAGTACACAGTTTAAGAAATACAACATTTCATTCTAAAACTTGTAATATTTGCATTTGCCCATAACACCCTCTCCATTAAACTGTGGGCATTGTAGAGCATTTCTTCCTTAAATTAGTGAACCAAAGTTCTCCAACAGTCTTTAGGTTTTTTTTTTTTGCTCCCAGCATCTTTGGTCATTGTTGAAACAGTAAAATATCCGTAGTGTGATCTTTGCCTGTAAAGGTGGTTGATTAAAATGAGCAAAGCTTTTGTCTGGGAAAGAATTGAAAAGAACACCAGGTTCCAGAGTAAGATATTCTTGAATGGATCCGGATACGAATTGTAATCCAAAGTTAAAAGTAGTAATTGTATTTGTAATCCAAAGTCTGTAAAGGCCTGTAGAAGTTTACATTCCTTAGATACATTGCTGGAGGTTGTGTTTGTAGAATACCCGGGTATTTGTTGTAGAGTATAGTTTGTAGAGTCCAGCTTTCCAAATATTCAGCTAGAATTGGTTGCAGATATTGAATCAGCATCATCTGTTATCACCGTGGTGATGGCGTTGGTATTTGTCTTTGTCTTTGCTTTTTATTTAGTTTTTTTTTATGAAATATTTTTACACCATTTATGATGTGTATAGATTGGATATTCTCCGATATTCTTTTACGGAATAAATTAATTGACAGCATTTCCAAGACATTGTCTTAAGTGACATGGATCCCATTATAGTAAATGTTATGTTGATACAGCAATCGAAGTGGATTCTCAAGAACGCCTCTTTTTGCTGGATTGGAATCTTTGTAACATCTTAGTGATAGACATCTCAATGACATCAGGTGCTGTTGTGCTAAAAATGTTAACAGGTAAAATCTGTGGAAAAATCTTTACATTTGTTGTTATACTTTGTATAATAATGATGATAGATGAAATAGTAACATAGTTAATCTTTGTAGTGTTTTGTTTTAAAGATAAACCATTGTATATGATTTAGAGATATAAGGATACTTTGAAGCAGCAAAGTATTTACCACCTTTGTTCACAATGGTATATACAATTAAATTCTATTTAAATGTTGAAAATACTCTTTTATTCAAAATCCCTCAATATATTTAGAATAGTTGCTAATTGGAAATATGACGTTAATTATCTTTCTTTGTCCTGTTAGGTAGAAGACAACTTATTCCCTAAGTTACAATTAGTAAATATAATAACTACAGTTATTAGTGGCTTAAAATACCAGAAACACCCAAAAATTGTCTTAAAAACATTATTTTATTTTATTTCTTTTAAACTAAGATCTGACAGCCATTGTGGAAAGTTACGTTCGTGAGATTGGATGCTTAACAATGAGAATCTTAATTGTTTAAGTATATTTTTCAGTGGCTGTTGGGTGTAACTTAAGATGTTTTGGAATTTTTTATTATTTCTAAAAGTGAGTTAAGAAAGCACTCGGATACAATATTGAAGGTATTTATATTTTAACTCTACCTTTGTATAGGTGGCGTTATGTACCTTTAACCATCACAAACCAAATAACATTTTCTTGGTATTTGAAAAACCGATAAAATATTTCATTACGTGTATTTTAATGTATATACATAGAGGGGTATGGATGTTGAATTTATATTTTTGACATCTTTTCACCTGTTTGCAATAGGTGACCTAAATGATCAATTTCCAAAATCATCATGTATATCACCTGGACGGGTTAATCCATTGACTGGCCTTAGCTATGGCAGACTGAATATTTTTATCATTATAAATAAACTTTATGATAGTTGAAGTAAAGTTTCTGCCTGTCTTTCAGTTACATTTTAACTGATGAAGTACTTCACTTATATTAATTATACCACTCTGCAAACCTAAACGAATATCGAGTAGTTTCTGATTTAATGAAAACATTCCACGTTTTCTTTTAAGGTTAAAACATTATTCATTATTGCAGTTGTTATTGTAATCGTATGATCTTTAACTATCATGATTCAATTATTCATCTGGGTAATTAGCTGTTATGCTCTTATACTTTGTCTAATATATTTGTTTGTAGGCCATACTGCAGCTGCATATGGCATTTTAGCAATAATTTTCAATTGCGTTTCAGATATTCACAAAGTCTATCCACCTTTGTAATTAACACATTATGTGTTTATTTTATACCATTAATTATAGTATCTGTATTATATTACACGTTGTCACTGACACATTTCTGATACAGGGAAAAAAAATAGCATTATTGCTTTAGTAATTATAATTTTTCTGTCCATGCACCACATTCCTGGAAGTCCAGAATATAGCAAAAATCCTTTGTCGTTTGATTCTATGGAGCCATTTAACGTTTTGATTGGTATAGTTATACCAAAAGAGCAAGGAATACATCGGTAGATCACATCTGCAACAGAACCATTACTGATTCCTTGTTGTAGCAATGTCTCTGTGTTTATGTTTACAGGAGTTCCTTGCTTTGCAGGTATGTACATAAGATGTAGAGTTTAAGAAAAGCTGCAAATTGTGCTTTAGTACAAGTGTCCCATGATGTCAGGTTTCTGACAGATTTTGCTGGTCTTTTATATTCCATTCTCTTGGCAGGGCATCTGCCAGGGGTGTATTTGCCGCGAGGCAAACAAGGCATTTGCCTTGGGCGGCATTTTTCAGGGGGCGGCAAAAAAAGCCGCCCCCAAATGCCCAGGGCAAATGCCTTGTTAGCCTTGCGGCTAACAAGGCATGCTGGGCGGCCGGCGGGCTGCTGGGAAGTGCGGGTAGGTGGGCGGCCGGCGAGGGAGCACTTCCTCTGAGCGGTCTGCTCAGCTCCCTCGCGCGCCGCAGAGTGAGGCTGGGAGCCGGAATATGACGTCATATTCCGGCTCCGCCTCCCAGCATCACTCTGCGGCGCGCGAGGGAGCTGAGCAGACCGCTCAGAGGAAGTGCTCCCTCGCCGGCCGCCCACCTACCCGCACTTCCCAGCAGCCACTGGACCACCAGGGAGACAGATATCCCCCCCCCAGCTTTCCCAAAGGTAAGGAGGCTGGGGGGGTTAAATTAAAAAAAAAAAAATGTATTAAATATGTGAGTGATTGAGTGTGTTTGTATGTCTGTTAGTGTGTGTGTGTATGTCTGTTAGTGTGTGTGTGTGTGTGTATGTCTGTAAGTGTATGTCTGTAAGTGTGTGTATGTCTGTTAGTGGGTCTGTGTGTGTGTCTGTTAGTTTGTGTGTGTGTTTGTGTGTGTGTGTGTTTGTGTGTGTGTATGTCTGTTAGTGTGTGTATGTCTGTTAGTGTGTCTGTGTGTGTGTCTGTTAGTGTGTGTGTGTATGTCTGTATGTGTGTGTATGTCTGTATGTGTGTGTATGTCTGTATGTGTGTGTGTATGTCTGTATGTGTGTGTGTGTAGGTCTGTGTGTGTGTATGTCAGTGTGTGTGTCTGTAAGTGTGTGTCTGTTAGACTGTGTGTGTGTCTGCTAGTGAGTGTGTTTCTGTTACCTAGTGTATGCGTATTTGTCAGTGAATGTGTGTGTGTGTGTGTATTTAGAAGGCGGGACGGGGGAAGGGTTCGGTGGGGGTGGCGCGGGTGGGGGGGGGAGGGAGGGTTGGGTGAGGGTGGCGTGGGTGGGAGGGGGGCGCCTGAGTTTTGTCCTGCCTAGGGCAGCACAAAACCAGGATACACCACTGGCATCTGCTCTTAGTAGGCCTGTGTTGTTATTATTTATTAATTGCATCAAGGTTTCTTTCGTTAATTGATATGTTTCTGCCGAATTCAAATTCATATGCCACCAAATGTCATAATAAAGTTCATTGTTACAGAATATTGTTCCAGGATGGTTTTCACTCCAGTAGAAATCTATATTCCTCTTCTTCTGCTCCTTCCTATTAACCACTTTTTCTGAGTTGAAGTTAACAATCTGTGTCTTGTACTGTGAGGTGCTTTGATAGTCAATCAGGTTTTCTCAGTACCATGTTCCATCTTGAGAAACAGCTGGGTGTTGACAGTTACCAGCCTTTATTTCTTTTTCCGGTCATCTTCTGTCTGGAAACATAATAGCAATGTCCAGAATTAGCACAGTCTTTTCTTACATCACCTTCATAGGTGCATCCAAAGTCTTTCACAAGCATCTGTCCCATCTTTTTCTGTTTTCAGCATGCTTTGCCATCATCGTTGAGTCCATTATTAGGATTTGAAATAGTCCAATCACATCTCTCTCATGTATAATCGGTTTTTGGAATGATCTCAGTAGGTTCCTTGTGAAATACCAGTGTATTCATTTCACTGTGAGCTGTGTCTCTCCTTTTGAGATGGTTCTTGGAGTTAGTCCTCACGATCAAAGAACTTGTATAGTGTGCAGTCCAATTCAGTTCAGGTGTTTCCTGCTTGTTAACATAATCCCAATGCAGTTTTAAAACGACAGCTAGGGTTGATGTTATGATGATGCTGCAGATTGAGAAGGAGACACCATAACCAATTTTCTAGCATCCTTTTGCTTATATCTTTGCATTTCTTTCTTACTGTATAAGATAATTCAGGTTCAGTCTGTTTTCTCCAGTCTTTCTTATAATGATGTTGATGATTCATTTTTCATACATTCCATGTTCACTGGAATCTGTCTGTTCATCCTTCTCCTTCACATTTGCAGGTTCAGATGTCAGATCACGATTCAGTCTGTTACGTGGCTATGATTCTGGTGACTTTTCTGTCGTCCTCTATTTGTTTTATCTTGTCATCTTTAATCGCATTCACTGTGTCAGCAGTCAGTGGTTCTGTGAACGTCCTGTTAGTAAAATATCAAAACTTACTGTTCTCTGTTGGCTCTGATTGTTCTCTGTAGTAAAAGTTCTCGGAGTCACCCTCTCCAGGACAAACTGGCCAACAGTAAGAAAAAGTTGGTGGTGCATGGTGAGATGGGCTGAAAAAAAAAATTCCCTAAATTTCTCTAATAGAACCAATGGTTCTAAGCTCTCCCTGGTGCAGAAATATGTTTGTCAGTGAAAAACATGTAACATTTCATATGGTGTCTCACCATTTGTATCATCAGGTATGTTGTGAATGCTCACATGTACCATAGGAATAAATAGATACCACTGTGTGGGGCAAGCAACTAGTAACTTGGTTAATAATCATTTAACCTCAGCATTTTCCCAGACCACAACCCCACTACTTTGGGGGTGGTTGGGGCACTGAAATCCCAAAGTAACCCAAATGTGATTGCCCAGTTTTAGGTTTCCTTTGCAGTAACTGCAGGACCACCATCCAAATGGATGGTCCTGGGATTATCAAATGCATACTAAGGAAGTGAGATTAGAAAACGTGGTATCAGAGGTTGCACTTCGCACAGGATATATCCAAGTAAACCTGGTACATGCATCAACACATACAAAAGCATATTCATAACCATGAGATGTTGGCAAACTTCCAATATATAGTAATTCAAAAAGTACGTTGGATATTAATATTTCAATAAACAGTACATCAGTAATGTGACAATAAGCAAATGCTTGCGATTACTAAACACATGAATTACAGTATTTCCCATATTGGACCACCAATATTCCTTTTCAGGAGTCAGAAGTACATTACCTCTCTCTATAAGAGCTTGTCCTAGCCATGAAAAAGCTTTTAGGGCAAGTCTATCTTTCCTCTATAGGAAGAACAACTAACATATTGCCTTCAATGGTTATTATGTAATTAACCCCTCTAAACGATAGGAGTATTTATACGGATACCAGGTGGATAAGGTCTGGATATCCTTGCAAGCATAAACTCTGCATCATGACTGAGAGATAGGGTATGCTTTTGTGATCCAGTGACCACAGACACATTGCATCAAAGTGCCTGTTAACGGCCAACTATATGAGGAGAGGGCCCATGCTTTGTTATAAGCATGTCCATACACGTATTACAATGCCAGGCTTTCAATTTGTTACCACAAAGCAAAATGCAGTTGTGGATATAAACACACGACGTATCGTAAGAAAAACTGTTTGAACACCAGACTGAGATTCGAGATCAGTTTACAGTGGACCAAAATAGATAAATGAAATCCTATCAATTAATATACTTTCAATATACTTTCTTTAAATTACTTTATCCTCTGTATTAACTATGAAATATTAAAGTTAAAACAATAACATTTAAAAGCCAACTTTTAGTGTGCATAGGAATTACAAGGCCGTTCGTAGTGTGAGATAAAGAACAGCTTTTTTTAAATCCGAATAGTCTGTGAACACAAAATGACCTTGCGCTGAAAATTCACTTGCAGGGGAAAAGAAAAACAACTTTTTTTCTTTAGTAAATTAATTAATTAAACGTAGTTAGAACTTCCCTCAAAGTCCCGATGACTTTGCAAGAAACATGTCGTCCTTAAATACTGGGTAAGTCTATTAAACAGTGAAATAGCATTTTTACCCTGTATATCATGTTGTCACAGCTATACTGTGCAGTATAACAAACTATTTTATGAGTGTTGTGCAAACTGTTCATTAAAAGCCAGTGGTCTAGCGAGCTATAGAACATTTATTTATTTATTCTTTAAAGCTCTGACCTCAATCGGCAAAGCAATATTGCAATGGTGTCCATTGCAATCTGCGATCTGTACTTGCTGCTCTCAAAAATTCTGAATATGTTCAGAGATTTCTCGGGCAATAATAAATCCCCCACTTTTCATTTATGCTAAACCTGCCTGTTGTAAATGGAGTCGGTATATTTCTTGACATAAGTACTTGTACTTAAATCTGTTTAACAAAGCTGTTTATATTGTGGTAAAAATATATATATTTTTTATTATTATTAATTTATTTTTAACATTGCTTAATTTTTAAAGATACCTGCATATTTAATGAAATATCCTTTATATGTCTTTAAGGCATAAATATCTGCAAATTAAGTTTATATACAAAATGCATGTTCTGGATGTTCCCACAATACCTCTTCTATTATTATATTTTTTATTTTATTTTATTTTATTTTAAGTGTGAAATCTGATTCCTCTTAGGATGAGCACCCCTCCTCAGCCCCCCAGTTTCAGAGGCCCCTTTGGAGGTGACCACAGAAAAGTATAGATTCTATAAAATAGATGTGAGGGGGCTTTGGACAGTAAAGTCACTTTAATTATACTTTTCATATAGCAGATATGTGATATGCAATGGGATTTACTATATCAGAGCATTATCACTTTAATTGACACTGCATTTTTCTTTATGCATTATGATTTTTCTTTTTTTCTTAATTTTTAATGTCTGTTTAGAATATTGCTGGCTTTGCAATATCAAACTAATTTTGCAGTATATATATTTACAATGCTCCTACAACTCATTGTTATTAAAATTAGCCTCCTTCAGCATTAGCACTATCTACCACTGGAATTAGTGTAAGATACACCAATATGTGGTGGAACTGAATCCCCATATATGAGATTTGAAACTGTATTTTTATTTCTACGCTGTGCCCTAATCTGTATTTATATACATTGCGGCAGCATGTAGCTTTTAAAGAAGCAATTATTTCACCCATCATGTGTGGTTGACTGTGGATTTTTTTAAAACCTATTTATTTATTTTTTAATAAATTTATAAATCCGTTTCTGGCTCTGAGAGAGCAGGCTGCTGAATGCTCTTATTGCCTGGTCTATATACATTTATTTATAAACAACATTGGTGTATTTATTTTATTTTATGTGTTATAAAAACCTAGTTTATAAAATTCACTGAGATTACATGTGTCTGATCTGATTAGAGTCAGTAGTACAATATCATTGTTCTAATTTCCTTACTGCTAGCAATACAGGTACAGTGGGATAGTACTACTTATTTAAGTAAGCTTTCCCTTTTAAAATTGGTGGATTTTAATCCTGCCATTGCAATAGACTAAAGACTGTACCTGAGTAAGCAAAGTCATTATGTGCAGGAATTGTGCACTTTAAATAGTAGAATACTTATGCTATTCTAGTGAATTGGGCTCGCTGCTTAACACATCATTTAGTATCTTTTGGTCACATTTAAAGCTGTAAATGTATTTAACATTTTATTTAAATAAGCCTTTAATAAGTTCAGTTTAAAAGTTATCAGAGATCCTGTGTAGTTACAATTTTATTTTGCCCTGATTTATCTTACATATATATTATTTTTAATCATTTTATAAATATTTATTTTTGCAGAGCATTTAGGGAAGCAAAGGATGTATAACCACCGGTTGCATTTTTTCTAGGAGGGTAGTATAATTTCAACTCTGTTTAGGAACAAATATGAGCTAGTTAGCATATATTATATAAAATATATGCTGCAGTGTACTGCATTGTACTGCACTGAATGTACTAAAAGCCATGTCTTTCTCTTTATGGCTGTATGTAATAATGTTGTTCATAATTTGGAATATAAACCAACGACTTCTCAATTCCTTGGAATGTTTACATGTCTCTGTATCTCCGCAACCTTGGCTGGAAACTCCAGACTCCAAAAACAGTTATGCTGTTATAATTCCTGATTTTTAATGAACAGCTAGCGTAACTGACAATATGGAAATTATCACTGTTTTATGAAACTTTTCATATATAGTGGACATTAGAATCCAGAACGCAGTAATTCAATAATTAAAAGTCCTGTCTGTCTGTTGCATGAATGTTTTCATTAAGCCATAATGCAATTTTCTATGCATTCTTGGAATTAGACTTCAAATTCATCGCTCTGTCTTATCACTTTTCTTTTGACAACATTTTGCATTAATCTTTTTCCTGCGCATGCATACTACGCAGCTACAAAGAGAACATACCCCTCTGCCTGCAATCCACTGTCCTGGAACTAATGGGCAATGCTGTGCTGGTGTATTAGGCATATCAGGGAGTTTACCAAATATGTATATTTGCTCTCTTATGATATTAAGATCCACAATTTCAGCATTGTATGCTAATTACAATGTACCTGTCACCAGAACTTAAAGCACATTGTACAAGTTCACATTAAAATCATCTCTAATGATGAAGATCTCTCTCTGAGTCTGGGCTGCAAATAGCTCAATAGATTCTTGATATTTCAAGACTTGTGCCATGACAAAGTATTGTGTCTTCTCTTACGTATAAGAGGTTACCTAGGTATTTATTATTTTTTATTTAACGCTTCCAAGTACAAGTCCCTTCGTGGTCGCCAACTGTAACCGCTTGCGGTTCCCTTATTTACCTCTATAATGTCTTAAAGCATAGAACTTAGCAGGGCTAACCATACAGATATCTTAGCCATAATGTTATATAGTTAGTAAGAGATCCTCTATTTAACATGTGTAAATAATTGAGAATACAATATAAAATAAGGATTGTCTTGGAAGCCATAGATTTTGTCTTTTAGATATTTATTATATAAAAATATAAATATAGACATATCAAATCCATTATAGCAGAGTTTATAAGATGAAATTAAATGCTTGCAAATATCATTAATAGGTTAACATACCCTTCTGAACATGTCATCATGTCAGCCTCTCAGTCATTTTAAGATGGAGCAGCGTCTGTCTCCAAGTCTCTCCTCTGTGTGTTAACATTTAAAAGTACACCTATTTATACCTTAAGTGTCGTCATTTTAGAGTCACCATAGTTCAAATATGAAAAAGTCCATAACTAAAAGCAAGTGCACACGTCATGGGAAACTCCCGGACCTGGGGAACTTCCATCAAGTTCAAGAGACAAGATGGCTTCCCAAAGTCTGAATAGCTTATCTGTTGTTTATACTAAGACGTAAGTGCACAGTCGTGGGAGATTCCCGGATTTGGGGAAGTTCCATTAACTTGGGGTTACCACAGTATATTGTGTACTGAAAGAGTCGTAGAATAGCCTTGAAGCTTGTTTATGCATTATTGTTATTGTAATTCGTCTGGGACAAAATGGCGCAAACATAATATGCACTGAGGTTATTGCTTAAAGAAACAGTTATGAAAAACAATATGTTCCATTTCTAACACCTTGTCAATTTGCAATATCTCTTAAAGACAAAGTACACAGTTTAAGAAATACAACATTTCATTCTAAAACTTGTAATATTTGCATTTGCCCATAACAAAACCTCTCAATATTGCATCCGAAGTACCCATATTAGCGTCTGTTTCTATTCATTTGAATTGAAGGAGTAAGTTTTTGAAAGCCAGTAGAGGAAAAAAACATAAAAAGATAGTCTATACACCAACATTGTGGCACTTCCTGACCTATCTTACAACACAAGCTTTAAAAAAAGAGCGTTTGCACCTGAAATTGTCATCCTCAAAACACATAATATAAGATTTAGATGGGGTTTCCCTTTCAAGTTGATTATTATAATTTATGGTAAAATGGAGATATTTGAAAACCCAGAAAAAGTAAAGGAATTGCTTAACAATAAGAAGCTAGATTGAAGTATTCTAATCAATGAACAAGGGAGGTGAGGTGATAAGTAAATGGTTAATAGCTGGGCGAAAAAAGTGGGGGGGGGGGGGTTTGTGTGTGTGTGTGTGTGTGTGTGTGTACAGTAAATATTTAATCTAGAACATGTAGGTAATGCAAATTGAAAATTTAAGCAGAATACGCCAACACTTTTTGGAAAATATTTGACCCATTATAACACTGATAGTCAATTTAACTTTATGAAACACTCAAGTAGGTTAAAGTTTTTAAGAGAATCACTTATTAGAGGACATTAAAGTGTCACATTAAATAACACTAGATAAAGAAAATGGTTAAAGAATAGGCAAGTAACAGAGAAGGTATAGATAAAATAGACTAATAATTCTCACTATGTGTACAAACTTTTCTCTAGGCTTGGGTATTTAAATCCCTATGGAAATTTGGAAATATAAATTATAAAATGTATTTATTTATTTTTGTGTGCAAAAAAATATGTAATATTGAATGGTGTAGGTAAGGCAAATTGGAAATGTAGGCGTAATACGCCAACACTTTTTGGGAAAAAAATATGACTCATTTTAACACTGATTGTCAATACAATTTAACTTAATGAATTATTCAAGAATGTTAAGTTTCAAAGATAATTACTTATTAGAGGACATTACAGCATATAGTGTCATGTTAAACAACACAAGATAAAGAAAACAGATTACTTTGGCTTTCAAGTACATCCTGGGGATGCTACCTTGACATCAAGGGGTTGTTACTATTACCCAACTTAATGGTACCTCGGAAGGATGAAGTCAACCTTGCCAGGATTTGAACCTGCGAGGGTTTAACAGTTTCTACTGATGATGGATTAGCCCACTGAGCTATCTCACTGGTAAAGATTGTGCAAGTAATAGAGAAGGTGTAAAAATGTTTAACTAAGTTTGGGTAATTAAATCCTATGGAAATGTGGAAATATAAAGATATTTACAATTGTTTTTTTTGTTCCCCTTTACATTATCATCCACATTCACTCGTTAGTTTTTAGTCTGTGGTTTAAAGATATTTTCTAAAAAAATTATATTATAATGCAAATCCACACCCACCCCTCTTCATGTGGAAATTCCACAGAGATTCCTAAATTGCCCTATGAGTCATTTAGGAAATCATGGACCTATGTTCCATGATAATGTACTAATGTTTTATGTGAGTGGAGTTAATATATCTCCACCTTTGTTTTTTATTGTTTGTACGTGTGCATTATGTTATGTTATGATCAGCCCAGGATTAATATGTCATAATTTAAAAATGAAAGAGAGAAATGGGAAGGAAAGGATAAGGAAATATTGATGCTTAAATTATTGTCAATTAATTCAGAAGGCTTAAACACTCAGAGGACAAGACACATGATATACGATTCTGTGACAAACTCCCCTCTCCAAGTGAGTTTGCTACAAGCTCCTGGAGGAGCCTGCTTTCCACCCTCCTGCCCACAGACTATGCGCCCTGCAGGGAAACCTGTAAAAGACTACCAAACTTGACCGACTTAGCACTGATTTCCCTTGAACTGTTTTGGGCATAGAACCATGTGCACGGTTGGTCAAAACGATGATTTCTATGAAATTTCTGAGCCCCTGAACCGATCTGGGTGACTTTTGGATATGTTGTTCACCCAGATCGGGGCTATCAGGAGATGTGAACTTTTATGGGGTTTTATTTGTTTTTAGGTACTTTTTGGGGTTTCATTAAATTATACGTTTTTCTGTGCTTGGAGATAATTGAGTTAGATTAGTACAGTTCCTGATTCAATAATCTCCCTAGCACAAAGGAGGAATTATATTGTTTGTGTGTGGAGTGTCTCACTGTATGACTCTGTTTTTATTGGTTTATTCACTTTGTGTCCCTGTGCCCAACAAGGTCCACCTGGGTGTTTGCCTATTGCAAAGGGTAACGCCGCATGTCTCTGACATGATGGGGCTTATGGACTGTGTACCACCAGGACCGTTGAGTTTCATCCCTTCTCCCCAGCAACTAAGCCTGTCATCAGGAGACCTAGGCACCGTACCACCTACTTCCCAACCAGCCCCAGAGATAGAAGACCTTATCGACTGGTCCTGGGAAGACCCCCAGTTGGCAGGTGGAGATGAGACTGAGGTCTCTCCACCGGCCCTACAGGGATGCTGGGCGGCCAGAACAGATCTCCAACCCCAGATGGAAATGTTAGGAGTGGGGACAGTCGGTCCCTCTCCCCAACAACAGAATACAGTCCAGGGAGAGAAGTGTTCCGTCCTTCCTCCCCAGCGACATAGTGTTCTACAGGAAGGGGAGACAACCGGTCTCACTCCCCAGTGGCAGTGTGTGTTACAGGGAGTGGAGACAGTCGGTCTCCCTCCCCAGCGGCCGCCAGAGACACCTTGGGAGGGGATGGTCGCTCCCCCTCCCCAGCAGATGGGGCTGTCGTGCAGGGACCAGCTCCCTAGCATGGACGGTGCATATGGGGCCGAGGTCTCTGCACTAACCCAACAGGGATGCTGGGCAGCCTACCCAGATCCCCAACTGCCCATTCCCAACCATGGTCCCAGTGCAAGAGAGGGAATGAAGGCCTCTACTGACCCCCCTCAAGCAGAAGAGCTGGTATCTGGGCAGAGTGCAGCTGGCCTCTGCCCTACTACCCCTTTGTTCTCGGGCCTGATAACCCACCAACCAACCCAGCTAAACCACTAGCTATGGGACAGAGCGCCGATGGCCACTGCCCATCAGGCACCGATGAGGAAAACTGCACCCTCCATCCCCAGCGAGTACTTGGTCCAACCAGCGGGAAGAGCATCCAGGTTGTTTTCCCGCAGGATACTGGATTTGCAAATGGGCGCTTGTTGCAGGAGGCTGTCTGGACAACTACGCCTTTTGGGAAAGGCCACCAGACTATCACAGACCCAGACTGATTGGAGGTCTGGGGTGTGGATAGGCTCCCCGGAAGGGGGAAGATATGTGACAAACTTAAAATTCATTTAAAAATGAAAGAGAGAAATGGCAAAGGAAAGGATAAGGACAACCCCTATATTGATGCTTGAATTAATGCAGAAGGCTTAAACACTCAGAGGAAAAGACATATGATATACGATTCTGTGACAAACTCCCCTCTCCAAGTGAGTTTGCCACGAGCTCCTAGAGGAGCCTGCTTGCCATCCTCCTGCCCACAGACTATAGACCCTGCAGGAAAACCTGTAAAAGACTACCAAACTTGACCGACTGTTAGCACTGATTTCCCTGGAACTGTTTTGGGCATAGGACCATGTGCATAGTCAGTCACAACTATGACTTCCAGGAAATTCCTGAACCCCTGAATTGATCTGGGTGAATTTTGGATAAGGTACTTTTTGGGGTTTCATAAAATTGCATGTTTTTCTGTGCTTGGAGATAATTGGGTTAGATTAGTACAGTTCCTGATTCAATGATCTCCCAAGCACAGAGGAGGGATTCTATTGTTTGTGTATGGGAGTGTCTCACTGTATGACGTTTTTATTGGTTTATTCACTTTGTGTCCCTGTGCCCAACAAGGTCCACCTAGGTGTCACCCTTGTTGGGAAACTTGCATAAAAGGCCAGTGTGCCTCCATTAAAATTCTATTCCAGCTTACACTCCAAAACTGTGTGTCGTCCTGTTATTAGAGGGAAAGAAGATTTACTCCTGTATCTGCTGTTCCAGCTTGCAGGGGATTCACCGGGGAAAGCCCTTGTAAGGACTAGAGCTAATTCCCCATTTGGCTCCAGGAAGGAGCGGTTCCAGGGCCCCAGTCCAGCCATGGCGACTGTGGGCATAAGTGCTGCGGTTTGTCCCCTGTTCCAACTAGAAAGTGGTCCCTGGCAGAAGTACCCAGCCAGGGTACAGGGAGCTCCGTTACAGATTCCTTTATCAGAGATAAAATACAGATAGGTTTCAATCAAGAGACACACTGGAAGCGATCGGAACCACAGAATGGAATGCCATTTATCAGGCATCCCTAGAAAATATTTTTTTTTTTTAAAAGAGGGGTGGCGATTGTTTTCGATGTTAATCTTAAATTAGAGGTCTTGTTTCAAGATTGACCCGTCAGGTAGATTTTTAATATTGGTTTGCAAGATAGAGGAAAAAATATATACTTTTGTAAATGTCTAATGTAAATCCGATGTCAATATTCTCAAAAATTATAAACAGAGTGGAAAAAATATCAAAAGGTATATTAAACATCGCAGGTGATTTTAACTGTCTTTGATTTACCAATAGATTAAAAAAAAACATCCCACTCCCAACTCGTCTGATAAAGCAATTTTAAAACAATCCAAGAAACGAAATACTATATGTAACACGTATGGATTATATGATGCCTGGAGGACTATACCTTTTGGAAGGCAGAAACTACACACCTGTCTAAAGTACACAATTCTTATTCTAGAATCGATATGTGTCTAGTTAAAGCCAGCACAATAGAAAATATTAATAAAATACAACTTAAATAAAATACTTGGTCTGACCATAGTTTTGTAATATTAGAACTAGGTAAATAAATGCCACAGGGATTAAACACTTGGAGGTAAGATGATTCCATTTTGAGTTTAACCCCTTAAGGACCAAACTTCCGTAATAAAATGGAATAATGACGTGTCACACACGTCATGTGTCCTTAAGGGGTTAAAAGAAAACCAAAATAATGTGATGGAATTATCTGGCTTCTTTTGGAATGAAAACGCATCTCCAGATATTTTAGATTCCAGATATGGGCTACTTATAAAGTAGTAATGAGAGGATAAAATATCAAAATAGAAAAACATTTGAAAAAATGAAAAGGTAAAGAACTTGATGATGTATATATATATCATTTTTTAAACTTTCCAAATTAAATAAAATTCAACCTTCCAAACAGAATATGATAAGGTTAACCGAACTTCAGAACAAAAGCTATGATTAAACACATATTATCAAGGTAATAGAGCAAACAAGAATTGACAAAAAAACATATCGGATAAACAAAATGATAGATGACCAAAATATATATTGGTAAAAAATTTCATGAATATTACAGCAGTTTATATAATCTTGAATTGAACCTCGAAAGAAATAAAATAATGGGATATTTGGGAAGTACAAACATTCCTAAAGTATCAAGATCTGAGTTAACTGCTCTAAATACCAAGTTTAATGTATAAGAACTAGAAATAGAAATAGATAGATTAGAAGCATTTAAAACCCTTGGCCCTGATGGGTTTAGTAATCATTATTATAAAACTATGAAAAAAGAAATAGTATATCCATTAACTGCTTTGTTTAATGAGATGGCAAGTAGTTCTAAGGTTCCTAAAGAAAACTGCAAGCAAATCTTTTATCAATATTGAAACCAAACAAGAATGAAACTGACGTGAGTAATTATAGACCTATCTCACTGATAAATGTAAATATGAAATTATATGCATCAATTAAAGCGGCAAGAATACAACTTATAATTGACAAAATAATCCATCCTGACCAAGTAGGTTTTATTCCAGGAAGATCTTCTGAAAACTGTTCCAAAACATTTAGAATTCTTCTGGAGCCATCAGATTATCACAAATTTCCCCTGCTGACCCTGCCATTAGATGCTGAGAAAGCGTTTGACAGGGTCAGCTGGAATTTTTTTAGATATAGTCTTAAGTTCTTTTGGATTTGTGGGCTGGATTCAAAACGCTATTATGGCATTGTACTCTGAAGCTATGGCTAGAACAGTAGGCGTTAATATTTCTGCAGGATGGTTTGATTTACATAATGAACAAGACAGGGATGCCCCCTGTCTTCCCTTCTTTATGTTTTATCAATAGAACACCTGGCAATTAACATTAGAGTGAATAAAAATATAAAAGGTTTTCATACTAAAAATATAGAATCAAAATTTTCCCTTTAGGCTGATGACATGTTGTTGTCATTAACATCCCCAGAATTTTCTCTTCCCTGGTTGATCCACCAAATAGATAAATATAGCGGTGTCAAATTACAAATTAAATATATCTAAACCAATCGCTTTGATTAAAAATATAAATAATGCTATTATCAAAGATCTGAAGGAGAAATATAATTTCACCCGGACAACGAAAAAATGTAAATATCTAGGAGTAATAATTTCAGCCCAGATAGAGAATATGATGGAAATAAGTGTTCTTAGCCTATTAAGATATACCAACAAGTCATTAAAAGAATGGCAATTACTAGAATCCTTCTGGACAGGAAGGAGCAACACGATGCTTACATTATCCCAAAATGGTCCTACTTATTAAAGATGTTACCATTTAGAATGCCAGAGAGTTGGTAACGTATACAAGTTACAAGCTGATACATCAAAAAATGAAACGTGGTTGTAATGGTATTTATTAATTAATGACTTTACATCATAAAGAAAGCATAGTGAGTTTAATGCTTTGGAGACACCACTAGGGGCAGTGTTTAGGAAGACATGTGCTTCTGGCCGTGACATCACAGGCCAGCCTACTTAGGAATACACTGAATAAAAACCAGATGTAGGAGGAACTCTGTCTCTTTGCCTTTACCTGACTGAACCTAAGATGTAGTACCGGCTCTGACTTAACCCCAGCCAAAGGGCTGGGGCCTTGTAAGTAAAATGAATCCATTGTAACATTTAGCAACTGTTATAGCCTTTTGTAAGTAATATGTTGTAGTTTTGTATTGTATAATTATTGTAGTAAATTGACTTTCTGTAAGCACCTGTTTACTTATTATAGTTATATTAAATATACATTTAATATTACAACGTTTTGTGTTTTTTCTATCTACATATTCGACCATAATAGCATGAACTATAACAAATATTAATGTTGTTACTTATTGCTTAATTATTATATATTAAAAGATTAATATTCATATTTAAGTCACGGCCACAACATATGGCGACAAAGACATGAGATTATGCTTGAATATTGGGGAAAATATAAATGTTATGCATTTTCCTTAAATCATAAAGTAAATTGTCTGTTTGTATACAAATTAATAAATTGTAATGGAATGAATGCAGATAGCAGATAGGGATTAGATATTTGTTTTAAGGTATCTCTTGCTGTAGAAGATAGTGATGAATTATTGTGTTGCTTGTTACGTTTTACCAATCTTTGGTCATTTATATATATATATATATATATATATATATATATATATAAAAAACTATCTTACTTTTTGTCTGACCATGTGGGTTTCAATCCACCATTGACCACATGGTGTGAATGTGTTGAGGCCTAGTTTTATTGTTTGTTACCATTTGCATAGGAAAAGACTTTTCACTACACCCTGTTCCAAATTATTATGCAAATTATATTTTTCTCGTTTACCTAAATAATTGATGTAAATAACATTCAGCATAATTCTCATGTTATCAAATATTAAGAGTACAATTCAAATTTTATTGAACAAACCTCCTAATGATAATAGTATTTTTTTTCAAACATACTTACAATGCACTGTTCCAAATTATTATGCACAGTAAGTTTCAAAACACTTTATAGGTTGTAAAGAACTGAAAATTGTCATTTGTTGTGTTTGCAGCATATTTACTGAAATCAAAAGCTATTTCAATCAAACTTATAACAACATTTTAACTTTTTAAACATTTTAACAGGTCACGTTACATTTTAACATAGGACCCTTTATTTGATAGCAGCTTCACAAGTCTTGCATCCACTGAACTTGTGAGTTTTTGGACAGTTTCTGCTTGAATTTGTTTGCAAGATGTCAGAATAGCCTCCCAGAGCTGTTGTTTGGATGTAAACTGCCTCCCACCCTCATAAATCTTTTGCTTGAGGATGCTCCAAAGGTTCTCAATAGGATTGAGGTCAGGGGAGGATGGAGGCCACACCATGACTTTCTCTCCTTTTATCCCCATAGCAGCCATTGATGCAGAGGTATTCTTTGCAGCATGAGATGGTGCGTTGACATGCATGAAGATGATTTTATTACGGAAAGCATAGTTCTTCATTCTGTACCAGGGAAGAAAGTGGTCAGTCAGAAACTCCACATACTTTGTAGAGGTCATCTTTACACCTTTAGGGAACCTAACGGGGCCGACCAGCTCTCTTCGCATGATTCCGGCCCAAAACATGCCTCCACCACTGCCTTGCTGATGTTGCAGCCTTGTTGGTAAGGGTGGCTGTCCACCAACCATCCACTACTCCATCCATCTGGACCATCCAGGGTTGCATGGCACTCATCAGTGAACAGGACTGTTTGAAAATTAGTCTTCTTGTATTTTTCTGCCCAATGCAGCCGTTTCTGCTTGTGAGCATTGGTTAGTGGTGGCCAAATAGAAGGTTAATACACAGTTGCAAGACTCTAGAGGACTCTACACCTTGATGTCCGTGGGACTCCAGAGGCACCAGCAGCCTCAAATATCTGTTTGCTGCTATGTAATGGTATTTTAGCAGCTGCTCTCTTGAACCGATGCATGGATCTGGCAGAAATCTTCCTCAATGTGACTTTATCTGCACGAACCTGTCTGTGCTCTGAATCAGCCACAAATCTCTTAATAGTGCGATGATCACGCTTAAGTTTTCGTGAAATATTTAATGTTTTCATACCTCGTCCAAGGCAGTGAACTATTTCACTCTTTTCGGCAGCAGAGAGATCCTTTTTCTTCCCCATATTGCATGAAAATGGTACTCTGCTTAATAATGTGGAAAACACTCCTTTAGTAGTTTTTCCTTAAATTGGGCTCACCTGGCAATCTAATTATCACAGGTGTCCGAGATTGTTTTCAGTGTTCAAAAGATCCCTGAGACACAATGCCATCCATGAGTTAAATTGAAAAACAAAATATTTAATCTTTGTGACACTTAAATAGAATTTGCATAATAATTTGGAACAGGGTATAAACCTGTTCACTAGGTTTTTATTGCTGGTTATTTGACCCTGTTTGTTTGTGTACTAATTTACATTTATTTGGCATTCAAGGATTTGTTTAGTTGAAAAGATATTTAAACTAAACTGATTAAATTCGTAGCAAAACTGTTAGTGTTTTTAAGAAAAAAGATACATTTAGTAAAGCAGATTCTGTGAATAATTTATGTGTGCATATACATAGAATATTACTATATATATAATTTATTTTTTTGACTCATGAAGGAAAGACCACCTTTTTAACATCTGTGTAAAAATGTAGTGTAAATCCTAGTTAAAACAGTGAAGCACATGTTTGGGGGAGAATTTGTCCTTGTTGGGGGCAGGTAGTTTTACCTGTATGAGAAAATAAATAGGGAGTCACTCATAGCTGTCAGAAGTGTTGAACTTTGAGACATATTGACCTACAGTCTTTCATCAGAGGCGGAGGAGATGTTGTGGTTCACTCCTCTATAATATATCCAAAGGGTGGAGAGTTATTAAACATGTTTAAGTTGGCTAGAAATTTGTTTTGTGTAAAAGATGCATTGTTTTTGTAAATATTTTTGTAAATGTAATTTGTGGAGTGTTTTTCAGCTTTCATATCCAGGACTAAGGAATTACAGGACATATGTTCAGGAACTGGTAACAAATGAAGAGAAAAAATGGTAAAATAATTCCTTGTTGTCCTATTTGGCCTGGTTAGAATATTTTAACAAGTTAGCATTTTTAACAAAGTAAGTGTATAGGCTCAGATTGAGATTTATATTCTTTTAGAAGCCATTTATATAACTGATTTTAATATTTACATCCTATGAATATACGTGTCTGGAGAAGAGGGACCATACCCAATAGTTGTTGTGCAGTTCTATCCTGTATTACTTATAAGTAGTCTTTTGTAACTTATTAGTAATAGTTCATATTGTGACGAAATCCACTTTGCCACTGGTTTTTGGAGGGGCCTGTGTGCCAGCCTCCTACCATGGGATTATGGGCTCTGTGATAACCCATATTCAAAAGTACTGTTTCTGCCCCTTGGACTTTTAACTGGAACAGATTATAAACATATGGCGGCGGCCATCTTAAATTGTCCAGCGGTGTTTTGTCGTCGAGTCTATGGAACTGTTTTGGGCATGGGACCATGTGCACAGTAGGGCAAAAATAAGACTTCAGGGAAATTCCTGAACCCCTGAACAGATCTGGGTGATTTATTGGATATGTTGTTCACCCAGATCGGGGATATCAGGGGATGTGACTTTTATAGGGTTTTATGTATTTTTAAGGTACTTTTTGGGGTTTATTGTATTTTGGGGTTTGTAAAAGTGTATGTTTTTTCTGTTCAGAGTTAATTGAGTTAGCACATTGTCTTTGTTAATTGTATCACAGGCAGAGGGGAGGAATTGTGTGCTGTAAGTGGGAGTGTCGGACATTGTTGTATTGTTCTGATTGGTTTGTGCCATTTGTGTGCCTGTGTTCCATCAGGTCCAGTAGTATAAGCAAACCTGTACCAATAAAGCCTCAGACTTGTTCTACCCTTCATGAAGTCTTGGCTCATGCTTGGGGGATTGGAGAACTACACTCTGGGGATTGCTATAATCATTATACTCCCCACAGTTTAATCACTAGCTCTTGTAAGAGCTGTTCCTGTTCCTGCTCTCTGGATTACAAGAGAGGTCTACCTACTGGAAGCTGGATCCTGGTCTTGGGTCCAGAGTGGGTGGACAACGGCGAGACTCTAACCAAGCTGCGGTGGTTCGCGCGGTCTGCGGTGGTTATAGTATATAGTGCAGTGCTTGGAGCCCTCAGGAAGCACTAGGAGCATCCGTCAAACGGAGGTACCCAGTCGTGGTGCCAGGTGATCCGTTACACAGGTCACAGTACTTTACTGTGATCTATTTTTTTTTTTTTACTTTCAAAGATTAAATGTTATTCTTTTTGTTACCCTAAGGGGTTAAATTTTTATATTTTATTTTATTAATTTTTGATTTAGTTAGTTGGATGGGTGGAATTTAGTGGGAATTGGGGAATTTAGTGACAGTAATTTTAGACAGTATATCCCATCCAAAAGATCCCGATATGGGATCAAATTTTATAAATTATGTGAAAGTAACAGTGGCTATGTATACACCTTCCGTGTATACGAAGGAAGGGGATAGCCACTTTGATCCCCCAGGTTTCCCAGATATAGTAGGGACAAGTGGGAAAATTGTCTGGGACTTAATAACGCCCTTACTCAACAAAGGTTATCATTTATATATTGATAATTTTTATAATAGCATCCCACTTTAAAAAATGCTGTACTGCTTCGAGACTGTGGCCTGTGGCACTATCAGGAACAGTCGCACAGGTTTTCCAAAGGCTCTAGCGGGAAAAAAATTTAAAAGGGGGGAAACAGCATCTCTCTGCCAGAATGAACTGATGGCACTCAAGTACCAAGATAAAAAGGAGGTTTTCAAACTAAACACCATCCATGATGAAAGCACTCACAGGGTCGCAGTACATGGCAGAGAGGAATTTAAATGGGTGCCAGTCTGCATTCCAATCAGCATATGGGGGGAGTTGACCTGTCCGATCAACTGATGCAGCCGTATTTAATCATGCGAAAGACCAGGGCATGGTATAAAAAAGTGGGCATATATATATAATGCAGATGGCAATCCACAATGCCTTTGTAATTTTTAAAAAGACAAATGCTGAGATGAAATGTACATTTCTTTTATTTCAGTTTCAGCTCATTTCTGGGTTGCTTGAGTGCCACAGAGGGGGACCATCAGTGGAGCCTAGCAGAAGGCCACTTGTGCTTCAGGATTTCATCAACCCCCAAAAAGAAAACCCCCAGAAAAGGTGCAAGGTGTGTAACAAGAGGGGCGTAATAGATGAGACCAGTTATTACTGCCCTGATTGCCCCTCTCAGCCCAGCCTATTTATTGGCCACTGTTTTAAAGTTTTCCACACCCAGGCCGAATAGGTAGACCAGTTTTGGGTTGTGATTTTGGTCATCTGTCTGATAACTCTGGTTACCGAATCTTGGCTTTTTCTCACGTTTATCCTGTCTTCTCTGATCCTTGACCGCGGCTTGTCCTATCGTTGTTCCGTTTCTCTTTACTCCTTTGACCTCGGCTTGTACCTTGACTATTCTCTGCTTGTATAGCCTGGCCATTCTAAGGAGCGGTATTACAAGTTTTTCTCTCTGTGTTCTCTCTCTTTGTGGTCTATCTGTGTTTTTTGTTTCGGAATCCATGACAGCTTTACCCGGGACGCAGATGACTGGGCACTACCGCCAGATAAGTTACGCCAACTATTCCCCATTTTCACAGCAAATAGTATGCACTTGTTCATAATTTGAATTGATGAGCTGCTTATATTTAAAAATAGATGTGGCCTTTGAGAGGTAATTTGCAATCTTGAGCTTCTAAAATGAGACTAGGCCCCAGCATCCACTTTTGAAAAATATGAAAGTGGTGTGTCTCCAATGTGCCCCTTCAACATCCACATATCCCTTAGAAAGGTACACATGGGGATATTGTTGTACTAAGACGACATAGCTGAGCAACATATTAGGTGTTATACTGCCGTAGCACACATAAGGATTGAAAAAAATACAGTAACATCTCCAAGTGTGTGTCAAAAAGGCAGGAAAAATGCTAATTGTAACTAGACTTGGTACAAACTAACAAAAAAGTAATCCTATGCTTAGGTTTAAAATATGCCTTTTGAAATACCCTGGGGTGTCTACTCTAAGAAATGGTAGGCCTTTGTGGGGTAGTTTGAATTAAAAACCTGCTAAGATGCTCGGAAATTTCACATGGGAGCAGCAGCAAAATTCAAAGTTTGGTAAAAACTGATATGGCTTGACTCCAATGTGCCCCTTCAACATCCACATATCCCTGAAAAAGGTACACATGGGGGTATTGTTGTACTAAGACAACACAGCTGGGCAACATATTAGGTGTTATACTGCCATAGCACACATAAGGATTGCAAAATATACAGTTGCAAGAAAAAGTATGTGAACCCTTTGGAATGATATGGATTTCTGCACAAATTGGTCATAAAATGTGATCTGATCATCATCTAAGTCACAACAATAGACAATCACAGTCTGCTTAAACTAATAACACACAAAGAATGAAATGTTGCCATGTTTTTATTGAACACACCATGTAAACATTCACAGTGCAGGTGGAAAAAGTATGTGAACCCCTAGACTAATGACATCTCCAAGAGCCAATTGGAGTGAGATGTCAGCCAACTGGAGCCAATCAATGAGATGAGATTGGAGGTGTTGGTTACAGCTGCCCTGCCCTATAAAAAAACACAAGAAGCATTCACAAAATGCCTATCAAAAATGTAATCCGTATGAAAAAAAAAAAATTTGTACAGGAATAGCACACACCAACTTTACAAAATACACATGAGAAGTTCTTTGTTAGAAGTTTGTGTGTCAAAATAAAAACCACAACACAATTTTACTCCAATATTTAGCAGAGATTGGCAGTGAAATGGCTATGTAGAAAGTGTCAAAATAACCTTAGGTAGTTGTTTAAGCTAGTTAAAATTATAAGAAATGTACGCATTCCCATTTTCTTACTGCATTGGCAAGCAAGCGAGATTTAACACTCATAAGTCGATGTTAACATATTGAAAACTAAACGTCAACCTAAACTATTGTTCTACTATAAAAACTATAAAAATGTGCCTGTATAACGTATGCCATGACTTGTACTATGTCTACCTATCTTACTGAATATCGCTGTTGTGGCGCATATCGGCTATCTGTTTATTCTGTGCACACCTAAAATAAAGAATTAAAAAAAAAAAATAACCTTAGGTAAATAGCCTGTGATGTCTACTTTTTATAAATATATACTTTTGTGTGGCAATTTGGTTTTCTTTTATGGCTATTAAGCTTACAAGACAAGTAATACCAAATTCTAAAATCACTCCACATTAAAAGTTTATTTTACTTGTGTGTTGTGACCTGTAACTACCAAAAAAAACTTAAAATCCTAGACACATTATATATTCTGTAAATCAGAACAACTAAATTATATTTTTTAAATACTTTCCTTAACCTGCACTAATTATGCACACATTATTATTGTAAAAACTGTAAAAAAGACCTTAACATTTTTCTTTTTTTTTTTTTGCGTTTTTCTGTTTTTATAATACATCAAATTACATCAAATGAAAGCCCTTTCCGTCCATTAAAAAACAGTATATAATATGTGTCGGTGCAATAAATGAGTAAAATGCAAATTGCAGTTGAACGCAAACAAAAAAATGCAAAAATTGCTTGTGTCATTAAGCGTAAGAAAGGCTTCTGAAGCTGTGTCCTTAACCCCTTAAGGACACATGACATGTGTGACATGTCATGATTCCCTTTTATTCCAGAAGTTTGGTCCTTAAGGGGTTAAGGGGTTAGATATTTTTTTCTTTTGTATTCATTTTATTATTAAATTCTAACACTAGCTATGTGTGTATTAAAGATATATACATTATATGTTAAGATATATTATCACTAACACAAAGTCTAACACAATGGATGATCAGTGTAACTGAAATCCATAATCAAATAAGAATTTCTGAATTACTGCTTAACAATTAATTAAATCATGATGGAGTCTACTTCTAATGGAGGTTTCCATTGTAAGACATGAGTTGAACCAGACTACAGCTGTGTCAAGCATTAAAATAATGGCACAATTTGACACCTTCCTGTCTGTTAAAAGCTACAAAACTCCTTTGATTTTGACAGCCACCTATGACCATTTAACTATGAAAATAACAGCTTTTCAACTTATTCGTCATGGATTTTAATTAACCCTTAGGACAAAGTAGTAATTGGAAATAATGATGAAAACAATCATCAAACAATTGTGCCATCTATTGAACAAAATCCATAAAATTGCCCACTAGGATGAGGTCAGCACTCATTATTGTAGTAAACACCCATTTGATCCCATTGGTCACTTTAACCCCTTAAGGACCAAACTTCTGGAATAAAAGGGAATCATGACATATCACACATGTCATGTGTCCTTAAGGGGTTAAAAAGTTGACGTGAAAAAAAGATAATTCCTTGAAAGTAAGAACACACACTTGAAAAAAGTAAAAGCGAAAGTATAAAAAGAAAACAGAAGAGACAGACATACATATACTCTTAGTAATAGAGGCTCAACACTTTTCAAGACACACCTTTTCCCTTTGGAAATCTTCGGACTCTGAATAATTCTTTGTTAGCAGAGCACTTCTGAACTTCTGATCTCACTTTGCTATTCTCATACTAAATTCTCTATATTTAAACAATCCATTTGATTATTCCTCTAGTACATCAAAAGAATATTCTACAAAAAAGATTGGTAATTATATTTTAATTATTACTAAAAACAGAAATATAACTGGGTAATGCTGATTAGATTTCAAAATTGTGAAATCATAATTGGCTAAAAGGTATAGTATAATTCAAGATTTTAGACTGCAGCCAAGTATAGCATATCAAGCTATTATCCAGATATAATTGGCACATGCTTAGTAATTCAGGGATAAGTCTTAATATTGTATCAGATACTAAGAAAGTGCAATGAGTTGTAATTAGTTGTTAAATAACCTCTAGTATCAGGTAATTATATTTGTGTCTATGATGGTTTGACACTGAATTACTTTAGCATTGCTGTGATATTTTCTTGTCTATGTTGATACCATGTCAGGTAAGTTCTAGAGGAGATAAACATTAGTATAATTATTTTAAAAAGTAATTGCTATGTGATGCAACATTGTTATTGATAGCTATTGACTTTTCATGTGTACTAAAATATATACTGTTACTTGCTAACTATACTGACTTCTGCTAGTGGATAATTTCTGAGTGGACTGCTAACTCATCACCCTAAGACAAGTGATTTAGAAATTATCTTTGCTGTGGTTATGGTTACCATAATTTTGTCATATTTTATGCCTGTTGTTATACCAAATATGCACTGATTATTGTCATGCATGTTACATATTATTAATTATTTGTCACAATAAATTATATTTTTATAATCAGTTTTAATTAATGTGTGAAATATAAATCACTAACAAATGTGCTCAAGGGTCTATAAGAGTTTGATAAGAGTTTGAATAGTGAGAAACTCTTAGCTTTAAACCAATCATTTTGGTATTAATAAATATTTTTTTATATATATAATATCCCATAAATATTCTCACAGAACCAAATAGATCGTGTTTGCTTCCAGAGGGGAAGTTTAATATGTATTTCACTGCAGTTCAGCAGCATAAAGCAAAAAAAGTTGGGTTGTTTTTTTGCACACATGCAACAGATATGTCTATCTAGATGGCTGAACATTAGATGCTAAGTAGATAGGTTGCACACTCTTATCACTAGTATAAAAATCAAAGAAAATTGAAAATGAATTTGAAATTTAAAGGGACATTATAGTCACCAGTACAACTACAGCTTACTGTATTTGTTCTGGTGAATATAATCAGTCCCTTCAGGCTTTTTATAGTAAACACTGTTTTTTCAGCCTAGGGATACCTCCACTGGCCACTCCTCCAATGGCTGCTAGAGGTGCTTCCTGGGCTGCACAGTGCTGCACAGTGTCATTCAGTGTCTCCACCCTCTGCTGGAGACATTGCATTTTCCTAATTGAGATGCATTTATTCAATGCATCTCTATGTGGAGATGCTGATTGGACAGGGCTGTGTTTGGCTTGTGCTGGCTCTGTTCCCGATCTGCCTCCTTGACAAGCTCAGTCAATCCAATGATTTCTTATGCAATCAGATCATAACAGCAGCAGCAGCAGACTGAAACAAAGCTAAGATTTTACTATATTTCGGGGGACAAAGGGGGGAGGGGGCTACATAGTGTTCAGGAATACATGTTTGTGTTCCTGACCCTATAGTGTTCCTTTAAGGTCAAAGTAGCTAAACTGGAAGCCTAACTAACTTGGAAAATATTTCCAGTTTGGTGATTTTGGCTATAAGTTCTGCGGGCGCGCGAGGGAGCACTCTCCCATGTGTGCTTCCTCTTCAGCTCCCTCGCGCGCCGCATACTGATACCGGAGCTGAAAGATGACATCATCTTCCGGCGCCGGCATCCCTACGCGGTGCGCGAGGGAGCTGAAGAGGAAACACACATGGGAGAGTGCTCCCTCCCTCGCGCGCGCGTGCCCGCCAGCCAGCCTGCCTACCCGCCCGCCCAGGAGCCCAGCAGCACCACTGGACCCCAGGGAATCCCTTCAGCACTCCAAAAGGTAAGGAGGCTGGGGGATTAAAAAAAAAAAAAACGTGTTAGTGTGAGTGTTAGTGTGTGAGTGTGTGTCTGCTAGTGAGTGTCAGTGTGTGTGTGTGTCTGCTAGTGAGTGTGTGTGTGTGTGTGTGTGTCTGCTAGTGAGTGTGTGTGTGTGTGTCTGCTAGTGAGTGTCAGTGTGTGTGTGTCTGCTAGTGAGTGTCAGTGTGTGTGTGAGTGTGTGTGTGTGTCAGTGTGTGTGTGTCTGCTAGTGAGTGTCAGTGTGTGTGTGTCTGCTAGTGAGTGTCAGTGTGTGTGTGTCTGCTAGTGAGTGTCAGTGTGTGTGTCTGCTAGTGAGTGTCAGTGTGTGTGTCTGCAAGTGAGTGTGTCTGCTACTGAGTGTCAGTGTGTGTGTCTGCTAGTGAGTGTCAGTGAGTGTCTGCTAGTGAGTGTCAGTGTGTGTGTGTGTCTGCTAGTGAGTGTCAGTGTGTGTGTGTGTGTAACGGATCGCCTGGCACCCCGACTTGGTACCTCCGTTAATGGATGCTCCTAGTGCTTCCTGAGGACTCCAAGCACTCTGGCAGACACCACAATCACCGAATCCGAGAAACCTTTTAAATTCTCCCAAGCATATGAATGCTGTAGACCATTGAATAGGAACCATACGAATAGGCTTGTACTCCTAGCAGTCAACTGGAACAGCACTCAATAAATCCTTCCCCCCAATAATGAGATGACACATCACCTGTCATCTCTTCCTCCGAGAAATCTTCCACAGGTTTGCCGCAAGTTTTGCTAAAAACTCCATAGAGACACAAAGTAAAGCTGTAACTTGTAACTTTGGGGCATTCACCTCATTGATCCTTACCCCCCCCCCTGAAGTTCATCATCTTGTTTAAAACGGGTCTGCTACCGGGCTGTTTCAGCGTATACGAATTAACCACTTAATTAATTTCCGTGGATAAAAACCGTATTTGTCTTCCTGTTTGCCACCAAACCTCTACTCTACATCTACATCTATATTTGAGAAATAAGAACTAATTTAAAGGGGCAGTTAACTGGTGCTGCAGTGGAGAGGAAAGATTTTTGTTTTCTCTTTTTTTCATTCTTCCCTTACTCCATATTTTGATAAACAAGAGACAAATAAGTGATAACTTAAAGGGACATACCCGGTATATTTTGATAAATAAGAGACAAATAAGGGATAATTTAAAGGGATATACCCGGTATAGCAACTTGGAAAGGGACACCCGCTAAAACCGACATAAGAAACACTCATTAGCAGCAAACCCTAGCAGAGCATAAAGTCTAAACAGGAAGTCCAGCACACATGCCTGCAAAAAAAGATAAAGTCCAAAACATGGACAAAAAGAAGGCAACTATAGGCACATTTTATTCACCTAAAGTGCCTAGTACAGACTTAGAGAGGCAACGCAAGTCCCTACCGCTAGAAAACGCTCAGCTCTCCGCCCTCCAAATATCAAACATATCAGAGGACGACTCACTATATCTGTCAAAAAACTCGCAGGGTTTGACACAACAACTGCTAACTCAAATGTTGGACAATTTATATAAAAAGATTCAAGCGGATATTGAAAACAACTCTAAAGATGTCAGAGCAGAAATTGCTACTCTCTCAGAAAAATTTACTAACCAGGCAATTATATTACAAAAAATCCAAGAGGAATACGAACAAATTAAAACATCGTATATACAGCTAGAAAAGAGACTGCAGGACACTGAGAAGAAGCTGACTGACTTAGAAGATCGCTGCAGGAGAAACAACGTAAGAGTCAGAGGTATACCGGAATCAATCTCACAAGAAGAATTATACTCGCACCTGATCAGTCTATTTTCTAAAATACTACCTAGACAGACGCTGGGCCCCGAGACCTTTGAAAGATTCCACAGGCTGGCTAGACCTTATGGAACCGATAAATCCTACCCAAGAGATGTCATGATTTGTTTCTCGAGTTTCTGGATGAAAAACCAAATAATGCAGAAGATACGGAACGGGATCCTTGACACGGAAGAATGGAGCCACTTAAAAGTTTATCAGGACCTATCCCAGAAGACAAGACAAGCAAGAAGAACCTTTTCTGAAGAAACGGTTATCCTCAGGAATAAGGACATAAGATATAAATGGCTGTTTCCGACGGCAATTATGGTCTTCTTCAAGGATAAACCATATACTTTTAGAGACAACTTGGCACTAAAACAGAAGATGATAAGCTTGGAACTTATCCCTTAGTCAAATCAAACTCTCCCCTCTCTTTTTTTTTTTGACACTAGAAAAGGTGTTAAAAGGTTTTAGGCACGGTGTAGGTGTCACCCACTCATGTATACAATGTATATAAATATAGAAGACTATATAACTATAGACTTACATACAGCACATACAGAGTAACAAAGGAAGATTTGCATATACACTCACGTAAGGGAATATGAGCATAAAGCATAAGTCACACTTAATCTATAGCATAAAGTATAAGCCACACTTATCGTTACACCATAAAATTTATAAGTACAGAAAGGAATGAATGAAGTGAGTTCCACAATTGACACAAGTTAATGATGATTTGTATATATAGCAATATAAGAGATATGAATATAAAGTATAAGCTACACTTATTAACACACTATAAAACGTATAGGAACAGCAAGGAATGAATGAAACGAGTTTCACAATTGACACAAGTAAATGATGATTTGTATATAGTGTAATATAAGGGATAATGAGTATAAAGCATAAGCTACACCTATGGATACATTATAAAATGTATATATATAGAAAGGAACGATTGATGTGTATATGTACAGAAAGGAACGAATGAGTGAGTTTCACAACGGATAAAAGCTCACAATTACACAAAAGGAGGAGAAGGGAGATTATAGATCAAGACAAGAGCCAGGGAAAGGAGTATTAGAAGACAAAACAGGAGGATAGAATTGCTCGAGGAAAATATAAAAATAATAGAAGGGGGATAGATTTCGTGCAGGATAAAAACGAAAGAATACAACTATGTCTTTAGAAATAGGCTTGACAAAAAGAAAGGGAAAGGGAAATGTAACGGAGAAGGTAGAAAAGGGAAGGAGAAGGGAAGGGGAAGGAAGGAAGGAGATAAAAGAGAAGAGAAAGGGGGAAAAGAAGGGCAGAACAATATGAAGGTTAGAGGGATCATAACAAAGAACAAAAGGCCCACCTTCCTGGTCCAGGGTCCTGGGACGGCAGCAGGGTTAAATATGAAGACTACTCAGAGTACTTCATATTATGGTTTGAATGAGGCATTAGAAAGTTGGAGCTCCACTATGGGGTCCAAATACACAGGACCGACCGGTGGAAGTATGAATGTGGTTGAGTGTCGGATACTATGTGAGGGGAGGATAGAGGGGTGGAGGGCGTGGGGTGAGCTGCGGTAGTATGTCATTAAATATACTAACTATTAACGCAAGGGGCTTAAATTCAGGTCAGAAAAGAGGATATTTGTATAAATTACTGATCGACAATAAAACAGATATTGGTTTCGTCCAAGAAACTCACTGGTCTAACTTAAAGCCCAAACTATGGAATTATAAGAAATTCCCAGTGGTTCACAGATCTAACCTGGTGGGAAAGGGCAAGAAAAGAGGGGTGGCAATCTTTTTTTTCAGGTAGATTAAAATACGAGCTGATACATGAGGAGACCGACCCGGGTGGTAGGTTCCTTATAGTGATTGTTCGTATTAATGATATTTTCTATACCCTGGTAAACGTCTATGCTCCAAACCAATCCCCATATAGGTTTTTGGGAAATCTGATGCAAAAGATTGACCGCGTGTCGTCTGGTAGCTTAATTATAGGGGGGGACTTTAACTGCACCATAGATGATAAAACAGACAGGAATAGAAGTAAGTCAGCTTACATAGATGGTAAGCAAAGAACAGGCTTATCAAAGATGCAGACTATCATGGCAAAAAACTGTTTATATGATGCCTGGAGAACGTCTAATCCAGACGCAAGAGATTACTCGTTTTTTTCACACGTTCACCAGACATATACTAGAATTGATTATTATTTGGTAAAACCTGAAACCCTGGAGCGAGTTAAGAAAGTGTCAATTGGACCTATAACATGGTCCGACCATGCCCCTGTAAGTTTAGTTATAAAAAACAACCCTGAATATAAATCTAGAGATAAATGGAGACTTAATGAAAACCTATTAAAATCAGAAATCAGTGTAGACGCATTACGTACTCAATCTAGAGAATTTTTTGAAAGTAACGACTCAGGGGACGTCTCCAATGCCATGCTATGGTGTACCTTTAAATCATATATCAGAGGATGCCTCATAAAAATGGGTGCTACTATAAAAAAACAGAAAGGAAAAGAGCTTAATGAGCTTTATATCGAGCTGGCAAAACAAGAACGTCTACACAAATTTACCATAGACCATAAAATCTTGGAGGGTATCAAAGAGATTAGGGGAAAAATATTAATCAGAACTCAAGAAAGGATTGACAAAGCTATGTTAACTCTAAAACAGAGATGGTACTACGGAAATAATAAAATAGGGAAAAGCCTTTCAAATAAATTAAAAAACAAAAATAAACTTCAATCTATAAACTATATATAACTGTTGGAAGCAAAAAAATGATTTCTCCAACTCAAATTGCTAAAGCATTTGAAGACTATTATAAAAACTTATATAATATAAAATTTAACGAACCATCCGAGGGTGAAACAAAACAGTTTTTGGATAAATTGAGTTTACCAACTATATCAAGGGAGAAATTAAGCCAACTAAATGCCCCTTTTTCTATTCAGGAGATTAGCAATACCATTAAAGCTTTAACAGCAGGTAAAGCACCAGGCCCAGATGGCTTTTCTTTAATCTTCTATAAAAAACTAAGCGGTATAATCTCTCCATATTTATTAAGAACATTTGAAGATCTCGCTAACCATAAAGCCATCCCAACGGAATTACTCCAGGCCACTATAATACCAATCCCTAAGTCAGATAAGGACCCTACGTATACTTCAAATTACAGACCAATTTCTCTTATAAATCTAGATATTAAGATATACTCAAGAATTCTGGCTGACAGATTAAAACAAATTATACCCAATATTGTACATATAGATCAGAGTGGATTTGTAGAGGGCAGGGGCACATCTGACAATATTAGGAAACTACTCAATGTCCTATACCATGCAGATCAAAGCTTGTCTCCCTTTGCGGTGGTTACCCTCGATGCCGAGAAGGCCTTCGATCGGGTCAACTGGAAGTACATGGAAGAAGTACTGGGGGCCTTCGGCATCGAGGGTTTCTTTAAGGAGAGCACAATGGCGCTATATAAGGATCCGCAGGCAAAAGTATCAGGACATATGTTTCAATCAAACTGGTTCCCTATTAGAAATGGGACGCGACAGGGATGCCCTTTGGCTCCCCTGCTATATATCCTGTCCATAGAACCGTTGGCAGCCGCGATTAGACAGAATGAAGACATCAGCGGGTTAAAGGTGAATAAGATTGAGAACAAAATTGCATTATATGCAGATGATGTCCTACTGACCCTGGCAGATCCTATTAGATCTATCCCAGCCGTATTTCGGCTTATCAACGAATTTGGTATACACTCGGGCTATAAAATAAATATAAAGAAAACACAGATTCTGCTAAAAGGCCTGAGCGGACCAGGTCTAGATAAACTTAAAAAAGATTTTAAATGCGACTGGGAAACAAGTAATATAAAATACTTAGGGGTAAAATTTTCTCTAGATTATAGAGAAACTGGAGAACTCAATTACATTGATATTTCCATCTACTTCAGGAACACCTTAAAAAATTGGCAGGGATTGGAACTCTTTTGGTTGGGTAGGATTGAAGCAGTAAACTTTTATCTCCTTCCTAAGTTGACATACCTATTTAGTAATCTCCCGTTGAGGGTAACATACCAGACGATACGCGGTCTCCAAAGGCAACTATCAAATTATATCTGGCAAGATAGGAGACCTAGAGTCTCACTGGAAATATTACAGAGAGACTGGAAAGAAGGGGGGATCCGTTTCCCAGATATACAGAAATCATATATGAATAACATGGTGGCACACCTAATTAAGTGTGACAACTACACAATGGCTAGACCAAACTGGTTGGATATTGAAAAATCAGACCTTGGTGGTTTGGAACCTTTATCACTCTGGTGGTGCGACAGTGAACTTCTAAAAAATATAAGATCTAGCAACCCAATGAATAATACAATGATTCACACCGTTAAGCACTTGAAAAAGAAATATGGAACAAAACATATATCATTAAACGCCCCACTAACAATCCTAAAATTCTATATAAAGGACATAAATATACAAGAATGGGAAAACGGTGGCGTAGAAAGAATAGCGGAACTTTTAAATAACAATAAAATGCTGCCATTCCCAACACTACAAGCTAAATATAATCTCCCAGCGAAGGAAATTTTTAATTATTTAAGAATAAAATCCTTTACTATGGGGAAAGATTTTTCGGAAAGCTCCCCAATGGACCAATTTGTAGCATCTCATCATAAAAAAAAAATCGCTTCCAGATACAATCAATTCGCAAGAAGCCAAAGACAAATAGACAAAGCGCCAGCAATGTATAAATGGGAGCAAGAACTTGATTTTTCATCCTCAGTGGAGGATTGGTTGTTGGGTTTACAAGCAGTAAAAAGATATATACATGGGGTGAATATACAGGAAGTGTACTTTAAACTAGTATACCGTTGGTACCTGGTCCCTATTCGACTTCATAGATTTCAACCCACACTCCTACCAGATTGTTGGAGATGCGGTAGGGAGTTGGGTACATTCTCCCACATCTGGTGGGACTGTGAGGAGCTGAAACCAGTGAAATCGATCGTAGTGGAACTGGCAGACTCTATGTTTGACGTTCGGACTGAGATTACGCCTCAAATGTTCTTGTTCCACTTAGACCTTCCAAAAAGCAATACAAAAGTAAAAACCCTTTGGATTCATATCTGTATGGCAATAAAAATAGTTATGGCCAGAAATTGGAGACAAATGGGTGGGTTAAACTGGCAGGAGATATGTATACAAATGGAATACCAACGCAACATGGAAGCTGGGATAGTCAAGATATCCAGAGAAAAATATAACGAAGTTTGGGCCCCTTGGGTTAGATTTATTAATCACAACATAACCCCCCCCCCCCCCCACAGAGATAGTTATCCGTAGATGAGAGAATGGGTAGCAGGTATGGTTAAGGTTAAGGTGATATGTATGACATGTATGTCTGTATGAATGTAAGGATGTAAGATGTAAGACACAGCAGAATACTGTTTAATGAAGATGCTTACTAATGCACGGCTTGACTGGTACTTAGAATTATTATTTATTGTACTGTTACTGGAAAATAACTGCTAGAACCGTGTTTAAAAACTATACAGTTGTAAGCTGTGTCTTTACTTGAATGAACTTGTTTTATAAAAAAAATGAAAATAAAGATTTATATATATAAAAAAAAAAAAAAAAAAAAGCATTAAAATAATGGCACAATTTGACACCTTCCTGTCTGTTAAAAGCTACAAAACTCCTTTGATTTTGACAGCCACCTATGACCATTTAACTATGAAAATAACAGCTTTTCAACTTATTCGTCATGGATTTTAATTAACCCTTAGGACAAAGTAGTAATTGGAAATAATGATGAAAACAATCATCAAACAATTGTGCCATCTATTGAACAAAATCCATAAAATTGCCCACTAGGATGAGGTCAGCACTCATTATTGTAGTAAACACCCATTTGATTCCATTGGTCACTTTAACCCCTTAAGGACCAAACTTCTGGAATAAAAGGGAATCATGACATATCACACATGTCATGTGTCCTTAAGGGGTTAAAAAGTTGACGTGAAAAAAAGATAATTCCTTGAAAGTAAGAACACACACTTGAAAAAAGTAAAAGCGAAAGTATAAAAAGAAAACAGAAGAGACAGACATACATATACTCTTAGTAATAGAGGCTCAACACTTTTCAAGACACACCTTTTCCCTTTGGAAATCTTCGGACTCTGAATAATTCTTTGTTAGCAGAGCACTTCTGAACTTCTGATCTCACTTTGCTATTCTCATACTAAATTCTCTATATTTAAACAATCCATTTGATTATTCCTCTAGTACATCAAAAGAATATTCTACAAAAAAGATTGGTAATTATATTTTAATTATTACTAAAAACAGAAATATAACTGGGTAATGCTGATTAGATTTCAAAATTGTGAAATCATAATTGGCTAAAAGGTATAGTATAATTCAAGATTTTAGACTGCAGCCAAGTATAGCATATCAAGCTATTATCCAGATATATTTGGCACATGCTTAGTAATTCAGGGATAAGTCTTAATATTGTATCAGATACTAAGAAAGTGCAATGAGTTGTAATTAGTTGTTAAATAACCTCTAGTATCAGGTAATTATATTTGTGTCTATGATGGTTTGACACTGAATTACTTTAGCATTGCTGTGATATTTTCTTGTCTATGTTGATACCATGTCAGGTAAGTTCTAGAGGAGATAAACATTAGTATAATTATTTTAAAAAGTAATTGCTATGTGATGCAACATTGTTATTGATAGCTATTGACTTTTCATGTGTACTAAAATATATACTGTTACTTGCTAACTATACTGACTTCTGCTAGTGGATAATTTCTGAGTGGACTGCTAACTCATCACCCTAAGACAAGTGATTTAGAAATTATCTTTGCTGTGGTTATGGTTACCATAATTTTGTCATATTTTATGCCTGTTGTTATACCAAATATGCACTGATTATTGTCATGCATGTTACATATTATTAATTATTTGTCACAATAAATTATATTTTTATAATCAGTTTTAATTAATGTGTGAAATATAAATCACTAACAAATGTGCTCAAGGGTCTATAAGAGTTTGATAAGAGTTTGAATAGTGAGAAACTCTTAGCTTTAAACCAATCATTTTGGTATTAATAAATATTTTTTTATATATTTAATATCCCATAAATATTCTCACAGAACCAAATAGATCGTGTTTGCTTCCAGAGGGGAAGTTTAATATGTATTTCACTGCAGTTCAGCAGCATAAAGCAAAAAAAGTTGGGTTGTTTTTTTGCACACATGCAACAGATATGTCTATCTAGATGGCTGAACATTAGATGCTAAGTAGATAGGTTGCACACTCTTATCACTAGTATAAAAATCCCCCTGCGACCAGGTGCCCGCCGCCATGTGCAGAGTAAGTGCGAGGGGGGGGGGGCACGGATCAATTTGCGCACTGGGGCCCCATGGGTCATGTGTACACCACTGCACCTACCCTGGTGTCTGCCGCAGGCTGTGTGGAGGGGGCGAGGATATGAATGCATCATATCCCTGCTCCCTGTGTACCACACAGCGTGGCTGGCGCCCTGTGATGGGGCTGGGCTGCAGGACAGGACTCCAAGGAGCCAGACAGCATGCATCCAGGGGACAAGATTTAACTGATGTAAGTATGTAATTGTGTATGTCTCTGTATGTATGAATGTCTCTGTATGTATGTATGTATGTATGTATGTAGGTCTCTGTATGCCTGTATGTCTTTGTATGTATGTTTCTGTATGCCTGTATGTCTCTGTATGCCTGTATGTCTCTGTACAAAATGTATGTGTCTGTATGTTTCTGTATGCCTGTATGTCTCTGTATGTACAAATGTATGTGTCCGTATGCCTGTATGTCTCTGTATGTACAAATGTATGTGTCTGTATGCCTGTATGTCTTTGTACGTATGTGTCTGTATGCCTGTATGTCTCTGTATACCTGTATATATGTATGTGTCTGTATGACGGTATGTCTCTGTATGCGTGTATGTCTTTGTATGCCTGTATGTATGTATGTGTCATTATGCCTGGATGTCTCTGTATGTATGTATGTTTCTGTATGTCTATGTATGTATGTGTCTGTATGACGGTATGCCTCTGTATGTATGTCTTTATATGCCTGCATGTCTCTGTATGCATGTATGTCTCTGTCTGTGTCTGTATGTCTCTGTATGATTTTCTGTGTTTGTATGAAACTTATTTTAAACGAGGGTGGGGGGCACCAAAATGCATCTTCGCCTGTGTAACTAAAAATCCTAGCACCGGTCCTGACTAGAACCTATAAGATTCTCAATCCATCATTAGACAAAACTCTCAGATGATTTTTTTAAGTCATACTAATTTCACCAAACTGAGGGCTCTAAGTCATGAATAGTATATAGGTAATACACTGCCATATGTATTACCCTGCAATGCCTAATACTGAATTGTCACTCAGAGATTGATTCAAGTTTGGCATCCCACATAGCTCTCTTAAATACTTTCCTGATAACACAATGAGGATAATCTCTTTTCAAAGAGCTTTTCCTGAAAAAAAAAAAAAAATAGATTCTCGAAGGAGAAAGTCACCTCCTTAACCCTAAGGGGTTAAAAAAAAATAAAAAAAATAATTGTTAAATATTTTCTTTATAAAATACATTTTCTCAAATTTACCTTTTATAAACTTCCTGTTGATATAATTATCCAATCTACTAATCTAATGTGCTCCCCTTGCCAGCATTTCACAGATATTTGTGGTAACGCTGCAGCTATGAATGGTGGGTAAATCTGACTTTCGAAACATCAAAATGATCTGTGTAGGTGGAAAGATATACAATGCCCATGTTCAGTTGATGCAGTCTTTATTTTCTACCGCTGACTTTCTTTCTACAATAACCTATATTGTAGCAATTTAGTGTGACATATGAGAGGCAAAAAAGCTTTTTGTAGCAAAATCCTGCCATTAATAAACAGTACATACATCATAAATTAGACTCATGCTAAGATATTTTGAAGCTATGCATAAATTTGCAATGTAAATTGTTAGGAAAGATGAAGTCCAGCTTGCCAACATGTCTTTACATTTATCGCTTTTATATTTATTTTAAGTTCCCAGTCGTTTTTCTGTGTATGTGTGTTTATACATCTATACATAGTCATTCGCAAGTTGCTCCATTTTCTATTAATATGAATTCCCAGAATTCACAACTTTCACTCAAAGTTATTACTATTTTACAGCTACTGTTCTGTACGTATTCCAGTGAGATCAATGAACATAAATTAGTGCAATCATATTTTGTTGTGTTTTTTTCACTTCAGTTTTGCTCAAAGTATCCAACATTTTACAAAACAGATATAGGACTATACTCTATGATATTCTCATAATTTATAACAACTAACACAAACAACACAGATATGATCCTAAGATGGACTGGTTTGGGGCCATGGAGAAAGCTAGTGACTAGAATGAAAAGTTGCCAATTAAGGCAACCATCCAGGGCAGAAATACCCTGGAATTACTTAACATAACAATTTATGCATTTAAAAATGTGTTCACTGTACTCTAGCAATTGGAGACCACAGGAAACCTGGAACAGCAAAGCAACAATCCATATATATTTACAGACTGACCAAACTGGGCACTGTTGGGAAGTTTAAGGTGTGTATAAGAAGTTAGAAGGCTCTAATATTCTATATCTACAGTTGTAAGAGGTTATGACTTTTTATCAATGAGATTAAAGGAAGTACACTGACTTAGAACATAAACCTATAAACGTGTCCTGTGATATCTGGTACCAAGATGTCAACCTACCTGCTTGGGGAGCACCCTAACAAATCTATTGAGATCTTGCCTGAAGCCTATAGCCACTGGGATCCGCGGCGGAGAACTGTGGCCTACAAATGTCTGATTTGGAGAAAGGTGTCTGGTTTCCTTACTCCATGTAGAGCTGTGCAACACTATGGCTCTCCTACCAGCCTCCACCTTTTGACCAGTGGGTGTCCTGATGGTCCCCACTGAACCAACCTGTCCAATCATTCTTATTACAGAAGTCTGCTTCCACCCCCTTTTGTTTCTGCAGTCATGCTGTACAAGAATATCAGTATCTCAGAGGAGCAACGCCGGGAGTGGGGCATGGTGTCCAAACAGAGTTCCTTACTACAAGTAGAATACATTTTTACTCACTTTTGGTTAATAATAGAGGCGAGAACAATGGCAGCACTACCTCTAAATCTCAAGCCTCTCCAGGTTAAAAAGTGGCAGAACCCATGGGGGTCCATGTCGGGTGAAGATCTTAACCACAGCCCGATTCCCACATCACTGGCCCATCCGGGCAGTGGGCCATCCAGAGCTTGACTACACGATGCAGTTTTCAGCGACAGAAGATTAGTGACAGCATGAAGCTACAGCTCAGTGGGTCTTTCTGCTATCCCCTGTGGGGGAGTGGCATGGACTCTGTGAAGTTCTGAGTCCGAGAGTGTAAGTAGTTAGCCCTGAACAAGGTCTGGGGCTGGAGCGGCACTTCATCTTGGTGCCGATGTGTCGATCATGCGAGCCTACATACCCCCTACAGGAGTCGGTTCACTCTCTGTTCACCATAACTTAATTTCCTATTACCTAGGCTTACTGTCCTTGCTCTATTTCATTACTAGTTAATTGCACTTGCTTCTCTTTACAAGATGATTGGTTTCAGTGATATAAACATATTGATATTAATCCTGAGTTCTGCATGTGCTCTAAATTATTTTACATATTTTTCTTTTCTATTCTCCGTTTGTGCACTCTGTTTTTGACCTAGCGAGCATTTTAGACACGTCTGATATTATCTTGTAATGTATTTTAAAAGCCTGTGCATTATTTTTGATCTACTCATGTTTCTTATTTTATAAACAAAATGCAGTATGTGTACTATTCCATGTTTCTCATTCTATATACAAAGCTGGTCTTGATTTCATGCACTGAAAAAAAAAAAAAGAATTGTAAAGATTTTACAGAGTACAAAAAGAAAACAGTAAGTAGGTAATGTGTGATAATAAATAGCACTATTAGAACATCCAGATGTCCTCTGAGCGTCCGTCATCAATAGGACATGCTGCCTTCTAAAACTTTTCTTGCTATCAAAGTATTAAACTCTGTTTGGCTCTGGCAAGTAAAAAACATTTAAAGGATCACTATAGCGTCAGGAACACAAAAGTCTTGACCCTATAGTGTTAAAATCACCATCTAGCCCCCTGGGCCCCTCATGCCTCCATAAATATAGCAAAATCTTACTGTATTCAAGCCTGAAGCTGTAGATCTGCATGCTGTTTGCCTAAAGAAAAAGAAAAAAAACAGTCTGCTGACATCATCAGAAGTGGTAGCCTGATCAAATCACAATGCTTCATCATAGGATTGGCTGAGACTGACAAGGAGGCAGATCAGGTGCAGACCCAGCATGATTCAAACACAGCCCTGGCCAATCAGCATCTCCTCATAGAGATGAATTGAATCAATGAATCTCTATGAGGAAAGTTCAGTGTCTGCATGCAGAGGGAGGAGGCACTGAATGTTTGGATGCATTTTAGGCAGCCATGACCCAGGAAAGATCTCTAACAGCCATCTAAGGAGTGGCTTTTCTCTGAAAAGACCGTGTTTACAGCAAAACGCCTAAAGGTAATGATTCTACTCACGAGAACAAATTAAATAAGCTGTAGTTGTTCTGGTGACTATAGTGTCCCTTTAACTTTAGAGATGCGCCATTACAAAAAAATTGAATTGGTAGCCAGAAGAGAAAGTTAAGAAAGAAAAAAAAAAAAAGTGTGGGTGTTTGCCCTTGTTACCACTGCAGGCCAGCTTGGACACTAATAATGGCAAAAGCCAGAACCATACACAGAGAGGAGGGGAATAATGAGGATAAACTCTTCCTTCTCTAATGAGGGTTATCTTTTGAAGCCTGACAAGCAAAACACTATAGTATTTGAAAGACAGAGGCCCAATCGTTTTTAGACGGTTTAATGGGCTCTTGCAGTTCTTCTATCGTAAGATCAGATTTAAATTGAGTTGTGGCTTCGGAGGTTAAATTCTTGGTTACATGATTTGAAAGGTAGTAATTTTGTTTCCTGTGATGCCGTTTAAACTTAGAAGACAAACATGCCATATACTAAAAACGTTCCACATTGAAAATGAATTTTAGTTTTTTGATTTTGTGACCTTTAACTATCAAAAATAAACTGAAATCTTGGACATATGATGTACTCTGTAAATCAAGTCAAGTACATTAATTTATTTGTAATTACTTTTCTTGAGCTATATTAATTATGGACAAGTTATTATTGCCAAAATGCTGAAACATTTGTTGAGTTAGAATTTATATATGTATATGTCACATCAAAGTAAAGCCATTGTTGTCCTTTAAAAATGTGTTGGTGTAATAAATGAGAAAGATTGAAATTGTTGTTGAACGCAGTTACCAAATTTCATTAATCTGAAATGGAAAAACTGATCAGACCAGGCATGGATCCAGGAGGGCTAGGGCAAGAGTACCCGCTAAACCTCCACTTGTGACACCATCCTCTTGGTGACATGGGAGGTGCTAAAGCCTGATCTAGTAAATACAGGAAAGTGGCTCACTAAGATAGCTGATATTTGTTTAACAGCCATTATACATTATACATAATGTAAGCTGTTAAATCTAGCAAAACGGGGCAGCTGACACAGCACTTAGGAAGGAAGCTCTGCTTCTGAATAAAATGTTGTGGGGCAGTGAACAGGGAGTCACTGGTAGAGATGGAGCCTTGTAGTTTTCAATCCAGTGTGCTCTCTGACCACTCAAACGGGGACCTGGGTCAAAGGTCACAACCCTTCTCCCTGTTATGGATGCAGGCTGGAGGAAACTTTGGGGTTAAACTGTTTAACCCTTTAAGGACACATGACACGTGTGACATGTCACGATTCCCTTTTATTCCAGAAGTTTGGTCCTTAAGGGGTTAAAAATGGTTCAACCCCTTGCCTATGGGGCCTCCTGGCATCATAACTTAATTTAGATGAAGTTGTTTTGGTGAATGGAGTGTCTCTTTAATGGAAATTGGAGAGGGATACGAGTGTTTGGTTACTGTCACTGTTGCCTTTTTGTTGCTCTGTGAGTAGTAATACCTGCAAAACATGATTAATCATGCTGCTCAGCTAAAACCATGAGGTGTGATCAGGCAATGAGTGCATAAACCCCTTAATGACCAAACGTCTGGAATAAAAGAGAATCATGACATGTCACACAAGTCACGTGTCCTTAAGGGGTTAAAATAATCATGACTACTTGTCATTCAGCAACATAGAAGGATATATACACTTTTATGTTGCGATCATATAGTGCAGAGAACTCACTGCGCAACCATGAGAAATCCCTCTACTGATTGTTTACAGCTATAGAATAACGACTATAATTCCCAACAAGTTTATACAGGTAAGTATTTCTTATTGTGGTGATTAGCGTTTTTTATTGGGTTTACTGAGTTTTAAAACAGTACTCTGTAAGCCTCAAAATCCTGCAGTAATGATGCTAGACTACTGTACAGGGTACACTGCACCACATTGCATTACAGTACCATGTACTTCATTGTCAAATGGTATGCATTTATAAAATAGTGTGGATTCATGAGTTAATGTGTCCCTGAAATGCAGTACAGGTCCAGCATTAAAGGGACACTATGGCACCCGGACCACTTCAGCTCATTGAAGTGGTCTAGGTGCCTTGTCCCCCTTAGTCCTGTAATGTAAATCATTGCAGTTTTATAGAAAATGCAATGGTTCCATTGCAGGACTAAGACGGCCTTTAGTGAATATCAAGGGCCACACCTTCTTTCCCTTTTTCTCTGACAAATGAAAATATTGCTGTTTCTGTAGTGCTTATTTATTATAAAAAATGCTGCTTTAGAGGCTGTCAGACAGAAAGCCACCAGACACGCTTGCACCTTTGAAAATTGAAGGTTTTTACATTTGCTCTGCATGATGATTAATGCTCTGCATTAATGCTTCTTAGAGAAGCATTAGATTCATATCTCTCTGAGAAGCACCCAGTTAAAGCAGTGTGGTTATTGCTGCACATGCACCATAAATCTCCAATGAGACAGGGTTTTCTTTTTTACATTATAGTGACAACTGGCTAGAAAGAGATTTTTTTACGGATTGCCTGCTGGCTAGTACAGTCTGTGGGCAAACAGCTTGACCTGTGTTGTGGGCATTAGGTTTAAGCCATTTGGGAACAGCAGAACAGCCTGAAATCTGGTCAAAATTATCACTCAGAGCCAGTAAATTCTTGACAGTGCACATTTTCCCGGACAGATCTGGATGATTTTTGCAAATCCTGAGTGGGGCATTTAGCATTTACTGCATAACACTGTATATGGTGAGTGTGGCAGAAGCAGCCACAAGAGACTGTTACACTAAATGTTATATTGTATTTGAACTGCATGTTACTAAATGTTACATTGTATTCGAACAGCATGTTAATGTAATCGGTCCCCGAACCAGAAACTCTTAGCCGGTTCGGTGTCAGGATCGGGACAGGGATCCAACACGCAGAGTACAAACAGTAGACAGATACGTATACCGGACCTTAGAATGGCTGGACTAACGTAGGTAGAACAGTAGAGAATGGTCAGAGACAAGCCGAGGTCGAGGGAACGAGAAGACAGGTAAGCGAGAGACAAGCCGAGTCAAGGGTAACAGAGATAAGCAGAGTAATACAAACAAGCCGGGTCAGAACCAAAGGGATAACTAGAATACACGAGCACTGAGTGACTAGACAAGCTAGAACCACGACAGGGCAATGAGCAATTGCGGGAAGCTCTATTAAATACCCTGGCTCTAGAGAGTAATCACGCCTCCGACGAGTCCTGATTAGCGGTTAGATACTTGACTGACAGGTCGGTTAGGGTTGGCGTCATGACGTTGACTACTGAGCGTCGTGTTATAAAAGGACCTGGATCCCTCGCGGCCGGCGTGTAAGTGACCGGGAAGACCGCGAGGAACGGAAGAAACAGTCCCTCTGGGAGGATAAACGTCTAAGTCTCTCACCTCTTCTGAGGTGGAGACTACAGGTACCCTGACAGTACCCCCCCTCTCAGATACGCCCACCGGGCGGAAGGAACCGGGACGAGATGGAAAACGGGAGTGAAAAGCCCTGCGGAGACGAGGAGCATGTACATCCTCTTGAGGTACCCAACTCCTCTCCTCAGGACCATATCCCTTCCAGTCGACCAGATATTGTACTCTCCCCCGGGAGATACGAGAATCGATGATAGAGTTAACCTCATACTCCTCCTGGCCCTCCACCTGAACAGAGCGAGGAGAGGGTACAGCGGAGGAAAATCTGTTACAGACTAGCGGTTTCAGCAATGAAACATGAAAGGAGTTAGGGATGCGTAAGGCAGATGGAAGAGCTAGACGATACGCAACTGGGTTAATTCGAGTCAGGATCCTGTAAGGCCCAATATAACGAGGAGCGAATTTCATGGAAGGCACTTTTAACCGAATGTTTCTAGTACTCAACCATACTCTATCGCCAGGAACAAAAACCGGAGCCGCCCTTCTACGTTTATCAGCGTGTTTCTTAACCAGCATAGAATTGTGCAGAAGAATTTGTCGAGTCTGATCCCACAACTTCCTCAAATTGGCAACATGGACATCAACCGACGGTACCCCTTGGGAAGGAGAAACCGAGGGAAGAATGGATGGATGAAAGCCATAATTCATGAAGAAGGGGCTTGAATGAGTAGAGTCACAAACGAGGTTGTTGTGCGCAAACTCCGCCCAAGGAATCAAACCGACCCAATCGTCCTGGTGTTCGGAAACAAAACAACGTAAATATTGTTCAATTTTTTGGTTGGTGCGTTCGGCAGCTCCATTAGACTGAGGATGATAGGCAGAAGAGAAATTTAATTTGATACCCAGTTGAGAGCAGAAGGATTTCCAAAAACGGGAAACAAATTGGGAACCTCTGTCAGATACAATTTGGGAGGGTATCCCATGTAAACGAAAAATTTCCCTCGCGAATATCTCTGCCAATTCGGGAGAAGATGGAAGTTTAGGCAAGGGAATGAAGTGAGCCATCTTGGTAAATCTGTCAACCACAGTGAGGATAACAGTCTGTTTCTTAGAGATAGGTAAATCGACAATGAAGTCCATAGCCAAACAGGACCATGGCTTCTCGGGAACCTCTAAGGGATGCAGAAATCCACACGGAAGCGTATGAGGTTGCTTGGTCTTTGTACAGACCTCACAAGCCCCGACGAAATCTTTAATATCCTTACGTAAAGCAGACCACCAGTAATCTTTAGAGATCAAAGCACACGTCTTGCGAATGCCAGGATGCCCTGCCACCTTGCTGTTGTGGAAACATTGTAATAGTTCCAGTTGGAGAGCAGGAGGAACGAAAAGTCGACCCTCAGGGGTCTGTTTAGGAGCTAGATGTTGTAGCTTTATGATCTCGGCAAGCAATGGAGAATGAATCTTGAGATTCGTGTTAGCGATAATATTGCATTTAGGAACTATAGAGGAAAGAAGCGGTTCAGATATAGTAGAAGGTTCATATTGGCGAGACAACGCATCGGCTTTAGAGTTTTTAGAACCAGGTCTATAAGTAAGCACATAATTGAAGTGAGTCAGGAATAAGGACCAACGAGCTTGCCTGGAGGACAGGCGCTTAGCTTCCCCAATATAGGACAAGTTTTTGTGATCCGTTAAAATAGTAACAGGATGTAAGGTCCCCTCCAATAAATGTCTCCACTCCTTTAAAGCCATAATGACCGCTAGCAGTTCCCTGTCACCGATGTCATATCTGCTTTCAGGCCCAGATAGTTTCTTAGAAAAAAAAACACAAGGGTGTAACGGTTTATCCACCCCTAACCTTTGTGACAAAACAGCACCTACTCCCGTCTCAGAAGCATCGACCTCTAGTAGGAACGGCAGAGTCGTATCAGGATGGACTAAAATTGGAGCAGAAGGAAAAAGTTCCTTGAGAGTCTTGAAAGCAACGAGAGCTTCAGTAGACCAAGTCTTAGTGTTAGCCCCCTGTTTGGTCATATTGGTAATGGGCGCAATAATAGAAGAGTAACCCTTAATGAAGCGCCTATAGTAATTGGAGAAACCAATAAACCTCTGAATAGCCATGAGTCCCTTAGGCAATGGCCAATCTAAAATAGACTGGAGTTTGTCAGGATCCATCTTAAAGCCTTCCCCAGAAATCACGTACCCAAGAAAGTCTATCTGAGACTGGTCAAAACTGCATTTCTCCAATTTACAGTATAAACCATGTTGCAGAAGTTTGTGTAATACCTTTCTGACTTGTCTATGGTGGGTCTCAATCTCTCTAGAGTGTATAAGTATGTCATCCAGGTACACAATAACACAATCATGTTGAAATTCCCTAAGAACTTCATTAATCAAATCCTGAAATACTGCAGGAGCATTACAAAGGCCAAAAGGCATAACCGTGTATTCATAGTGCCCATAACGGGTATTGAACGCTGTCATCCACTCGTGTCCTTGCTGAATTCTCACCAAGTTATACGCCCCTCTGAGGTCTAACTTGGTGAAAATTTTAGAGCCCTTCAGACGATCAAACAGCTCGGTAATCAAAGGAATCGGATAGGCATTTCTGATGGTTATTTTATTCAAACCTCGGTAATCAATGCAAGGTCTTAGCGTGCCATCCTTCTTTTTAACGAAAAAAAAACCAGCCCCGGCAGGAGAAGAAGATCTCCTAATGAATCCTTTTTCTAGATTCTCACGAATATATTCCTCTAGAACTAAGTTCTCTTGAGTGGATAGAGGATATACATTGCCCCTCGGAGGCATAGTACCAGGTAGAAGTTTAATCTTGCAATCAAAGGACCTGTGTGGAGGTAAGGTATCAGCATTCTTTTTGTCGAATACTGCTTTTAAGTCCAGATACAGAGGCGGTATCTGTATATCTGTAGACTGGGCAGAACTACTTGGTGTGTTAATTACACACAATGGGGAAACCTTACGTAAACATCTCTCCTGGCAAGCCTGACCCCATGAGAGTATCTCCCCTAACTCCCAATCAATCCTAGGGTTATGTCTCTTTAACCATGGGTACCCCAGGACTATTGGAACAGAAGGAGACGAAATAAGCATAAGGGATAAGTCTTCCTCGTGTAAGACACCAAGAGTTAAGTTAACGGGTATGGTTTCACGAAAGATAACAGGCTCAAGTAGAGGTCTACCATCTATGGCCTCAACGGCCAAGGGTGTATCCCTTAACTGGGATGGGATAGCGTGTTTAGTAGCAAAGACTTGGTCGATAAAATTCTCAGCAGCTCCTGAATCTATCAAAGCCATGGTCTTTAGTACTCCCTTCTCCCAAGTTAAAGAAACTGGTAGCAGAAGCCTGTGATCTTTATAATTATGAGTAGAGGACAAAATAGAAACACCCAAGGCCTGTCCTCTAGAGAAACTTAGGTGCGAGCGTTTCCCGAGCGGTTAGGACAATTTAGGCGTACGTGACCTCTGACTCCACAATACATACACAATCCCTCCCTTCTCCTGAACTGTCTCTCCTGTTCCGAGAGGCGAGTATTGCCTATCTGCATAGGTTCCGGAAACAGTGAGGTTGTGGATTCAGGACTTTGAAATGCGGGAGCTAGTTTAAAGGAAGGTTTAAGGTTCCTGTCTCTAGTGTTCTGTCTCTCTCTTAAACGTTCATCAATACGAGAAATGAACGAAATTAAATCCTCCAAATTTTCAGGAAGTTCTCTAGTAGCAACCTCGTCAAGGATTACATCTGATAACCCGTTTAAAAATACATCCATATAAGCCTGTTCATTCCACTTAACTTCTGACGCCAAAGACCTGAACTCTAGTGCATAATCCACAAGTGTTCGGTTCTCTTGTCTAAGGCGCAACAGTAATCTAGCTGCATTGACCTTTCTACCAGGGGGGTCAAAAGTTCTTCTAAAAGCAGCTACAAAGGCATTATAATTATATACTAACGGATTATCATTCTCCCATAATGGATTGGCCCATCTCAGAGCTTTCATCCACAGCCCCCTTTAATTAATCCACACCCCCCTTAATTAATACACCCCCCTTAATAAATCCTCACCCCCCCTTAATTAATACACACCCCTCAATTAATCCTCACTCCCCCTTAATTAATACACCCCCTTAATTAATCAACACACCCCTTAATTAACACACCCCCCTTAATTAATCCACACACCCCTTAATTAATACACCCCCTTAATTAATACACCCCCTTAATTAATCCTCACTCCCCCTTAATACACCCCCCTTAATTACTCCACCCCCTTAAGTAAGGTGATAATAAATCCAACCTTTGCCCTATCTGTAGGATAGGAGCGGGGTTGTAATTCGAAGTGGATACTGATCTGGTTTAAAAAACCACAACACTTCTCAGGTGAACCAGCATAACGTACTGGTGGGGTAATACGGGAAGAAGCACCTACAGTGGCTACTTCTAGGCCTGCACCTACAGGGGAAACAGAAGTAGTACGAGTCTCCTCTGGTGGATTATTAGCACGAGATAATAACGCCTGTAGCGCTAGGGCCATCTGGTCCATTCTGTGTTCCATGGCGTCAAACCTAGGATCGGAAGGACCAAGCTGACTGTTTGTACCTGCAGGATCCATTGGCCCTGTCGTAATGTCAGGATCGGGACAGGGATCCAACACGCAGAGTACAAACAGTAGACAGATACGTATACCGGACCTTAGAATGGCCGGACTAACGTAGGTAGAACAGTAGAGAATGGTCAGAGACAAGCCGAGGTCGAGGGAACGAGAAGACAGGTAAGCGAGAGACAAGCCGAGTCAAGGGTAACAGAGATAAGCAGAGTAATACAAACAAGCCGGGTCAGAACCAAAGGGATAACTAGAATACACGAGCACTGAGTGACTAGACAAGCTAGAACCACGACAGGGCAATGAGCAATTGCGGGAAGCTCTATTAAATACCCTGGCTCTAGAGAGTAATCACGCCTCCGACGAGTCCTGATTAGCGGTTAGATACTTGACTGACAGGTCGGTTAGGGTTGGCGTCATGACGTTGACTACTGAGCGTCGTGTTATAAAAGGACCTGGATCCCTCGCGGCCGGCGTGTAAGTGACCGGGAAGACCGCGAGGAACGGAAGAAACAGTCCCTCTGGGAGGATAAACGTCTAAGTCTCTCACCTCTTCTGAGGTGGAGACTACAGGTACCCTGACATTCGGGAACCGATTAAAGTACCGAATGAAAGACCACCCTGCTGTGGTCGTGTGCCTCCCCTTAATGGAAGGCAACAATGTTGCAAATATCCGTAATTGGGTTCGTGGGTGGCCGCCGTTCGCATAACGCACACGTGGCGGCGGCCATCTTAACTCCCGAACAGCGGTGTTTGGTCGTCGAGCGTCTGGAACTAAAATCGGACACTCGACTACCCAGACACCGCTCAGACCTCCAGGACCACAGAAACGTACGATTCAAACTACCAAACTGTCCGCCGTTCGGTAGGATGAATCCCCCAGATTAAGGGATTCATCCGAACGTAGAATTAGAGCCGGATGGCTAAAATGTTCGGTACTTTTTATTCATTGAAATAGACCGACCGCAGGGCCAGAATCCATGGAGCTGTTTTCGGCTACCGAATCCCTGCGGTCGGTCAAAACTTTAACTGTCTGTAACTCCCGAACCCCTGGTCTGATCTGGGTGAATTTTGAGTATGTTGCTCACCCAGACCAGACCTACCAGGGGAACCCTTATTTGTCTCCGTACCCCCTATATTTAGGGGACATCCAGAAACTGGGGAAAACTCTGTTCCCACTAATGAGTTTAATTGCTAATCTAAGGGGAGGAGAGGGAGAGGAGGTGACCACGATGTGATTGGATACTGTAAGTTACCTCCCTTGCATGGGAAAAAGACATAAAAGCAAATGTGTGAATAAAGCTGACAGTTGACCTCCAAGCTATGTGTCGTCTAGTTCTTGGAGGGAAGGGATTGTAATTACGCTACCTGCTTTGTACCTGTCTGGATCGCTGTTCCTGTCTACCAGCGGAGATACCTTGGATCATACCTCTACTCCGCTACAATTGGTGGCAAGCGACGGGATCGTAACTACACAGCTAGAAGTGTTCGGCAGGAATTGAAACGGACTGAATGGAAACGGATTATACCCTCTTGAAACGGGACACACTAAAAGAGTTACTAGAAGCGAGAGGGAGGATAGCAAGCAACAAAACAAAGGCTGTCCTAATCGCAGAGCTCATGGAAGGAGACAGAGTCGCAGCTGCTGCAGCACCTCCAAGGGAGGAGGAGGAATCCGAGTTTGCCAGGGAATATAGGAGCAGGATGGCTCTATTCTCGCCAGCCCTAGCAGAGCAAATGGCAGACCGGGTGTACAACGATGTACAGGCGTACCTCATGCTGCGAACGACGCAGAGGAACCAACAAGCGGGGGAAGGAATCGCAACGTCTGTCCCTACCCCGCCAGCGAAAGCTAAAATACCGTACCAGGTATTCAAAGCATTTATTGATACAGAGGGGGACATTGATGGCTATTTACAGGACTTTGAAAGGTTGTGCCAGCTGCATGCCATCAGCACCGAAGACCAAGTGCCCTTGCTAGCCGGTAACCTATCAGGCCGCGCAGCGGATGCCTACCGAGCCATGCCGGCGGAGGATAGTCGGGACTATCAGAAGGTGAAACAAACCCTTCTCGCACGGTATGCCATTACACCTGAGGCATACCGAATACAGTTTCGGGCACTACGCAAACCGGAAAAAGACTTGCATGCAGAATTCGCACACCGGCTACAGCGTGCAGCTACCGGGTGGATTGAGGCAGCGAAAGCCGTCACGTCCCAAGAGATTATGCAGTTGTTGGTGCTGGAACAATTTTACAAAAGCTTGTTGCCCGACCTACAAAACTGGGTAAGGGATCGTAAACCCTGTACCTTGCAAGAGGCCGCTAAGCTGGCGGATGAGCACCAGAACACCCGGCGGGAACAGCGCTCCTCCACTAAAGTGCAACCCCCACCAACCTTTTCCCGACCTACCCCAGTAGATCCTCCTCGACCAGGAGGGACCTACCAATCCCAACCCCCCAGGTACAACAACAGGGCAAATATCCGGTGCCATACCCAGTGGCGTACTAAGGGAGGGGCGGGGGGGGCGGCCCGCCCCGGGTGCCACTGACTAGGGGGGTGCCATGACGTCCGGTGTCATGTGTCACCCCCCGTCCCCCATCATTACGCTGCGCACAGCCGCAGCACCTTTTGCGGCCCGGCAGGACTTACATGGATGAGAAGGGGAGGAGTGTTGCGGGCCGCGGCGTCGCGCAACGTGATGACGTCGTGCGCAGCACCGTCAGCCCGCCTTCACGGATCTTCAGCGGAAGGATCCGGGCGGTGAGGCACCCAGTCGGTCAAGGCATCAATAAAATGTAAGTAGTAATTTTATGTGATGGGGCTAAATTAATTAAAGGGGGGGGGGGGTGGATAATGGATTAAAGAATTAAAGGGGAGGGAGGTTTAATTAAGGGGGGGTGTGTATTAATTAAGGGGGGGTGTATTAATTAAGGGGGGGTGTATTAATTAAGGGGGTGTATTAATTAAGGGGGGTGTATTAATTAAGGGGGGAGTGAGTATTAATTAAGGGGGGTGTATTAATTGAGGTTTGAGTGAGTATTAATTAAGGGGGTGTATTAATTAAGGTTTGAGTGAGTATTAATTAAGGGGGGTGTATTAATTAAGGGGGTGTATTAAGGGGGGAGTGAGTATTAATTAAGGGGGGTGTATTAATTAAGGGGGGAGTGAGTATTAAGGGGGGTGTATTAATTAAGGGGGTGTATTAATTAAGGGGGGTGTATTGATTAATTAAGGGGGGAGTATTAATTAAGGGGGGTGTGGATTAATTAAGGGGGGTGTATTAAGGGTGTGTGGGTTAATTAAGGGGGGTGTATTAATTAAGGGGGTGTGGATTAATTAAGGGGGGTGTATTGATTAAGGGGGTGTATTAAGGGGGAGTAAGTATTAATTAAGGGGGGAGTGAGTATTAAGGGGGTGTAGTAATTAAGGGGGTGTATTAATTAAGGGGGGTGTATTGATTAATTAAGGGGGGAGTATTAATTAAGGGGGGAGTGGATTAATTAAGGGGGGTGTATTAAGGGTGTGTGGGTTAATTAAGGGGGTGTATTAATTAAGGGGGGGTGTATTAATTAAGGGGAGAGTGAGTATTAATTAAGGGGTGATTGGATTAATTAAGGGGTGAGTGGATTAATTAAGGGGGATGTATTAATTAAGGGGGGAGTGAGTATTAATTAAGGGGGTGTATTAATTAAGGGGGAGTGAGTATTTATTAAGGGGTGTATTAATTAAGGGGGGAGTGAGTATTAATTAAGGGGCGTGTATTAATTAAGGGGGTGTATTAATTAAGGGGGAGTGAGTATTAATTAAGGGGGTGTATTAATTAAGGGGGTGTATTAATTAAGGGGGGAGTGAGTATTAATTAAGGGGGGTGTATTAATTAAAGGGGTGTATTAATTAAGGGGGGTGTATTAATTAAGGGGGGAGTATTAATTAAGGGGGGAGTGAGTATTAATTAAGGGGTGTGTGGATTAAGGGGGTGTATTAAGGGGGTGTATTAATTAAGGGGGGTGTGGATTAATTAAGGGGAGAGTGAGTATTAATTAAGGGTGGTGTATTAAGGGGGAGTGAGGATTAATTAAGGGGTGAGTGGATTAATTAAGGGGTGAGTGGATTAATTAAGGGGGTGTAATAATTAAGGGGTGTGTGGATTAATTAAGGGGGTGTGGATTAATTAAGGGGGTGTGGATTAATTAAGGGGGTGGAGTAATTAAGGGGGGTGTATTAAGGGGGAGTGAGGATTAATTAAGGGGGTGTATTAATTAAGGGGGTGTATTAATTAAGGGGTGTGTGGATTAATTAAGGGGGGTGTGTTAATTAAGGGGTGTGTTGATTAATTAAGGGGGTGTATTAATTAAGGGGGAGTGAGGATTAATTGAGGGGTGTGTATTAATTAAGGGGGGGTGAGGATTTATTAAGGGGGGTGTATTAATTAAGGGGTGTGTGGATTAATTAAAGGGGGCTGTGGATTAAAGAATTAAAGGGGGAGGTTTAAATAATGGGGGTGCAGGTTTTTTTTGATTAAGGGGGTTGCAGTATTCTATTTATTAAGGGAGGATGTGCACTGCAGATTTTTGTTTTTTGTTAAGGGGGTGTGCAGGGTTTTTATAAGGGGGGTGTGCAGGTTTTTTGTTATTAAGAGGGGTTGTGTACGTTTTTGTTTTTTATTAAGGGTGTGTGCAGGGTTTTTTATTAAGGGGGTGTGCAGGATTTTTATGTGTAGGGAGTGAATGAAATTTATGTGATCGGGGTGCAGGGTTTTTATATGAAGGGCGAGACAAGGGGCTTTGTAGAAAGGGGCGGCGCAGGGCAGGAGTTTTCTAGAAGGTTCTCACCAGCCCCTTTCTACAAAAGCACTGGTATTGAAAATATTGAAAAAATATGTGGGTGTTTTCTTACATTTTTATTATGGGGGGGGGGGGTGCCACACTCAGGGTCCGCCCCGGGTGCCAAATGCTCTAGGTACGCCCCTGGCCATACCTGTAACTAGCTTGGTCACGTCCAACGAGACTGTCCCCGAAACCGGGCCAGGCCGTCCTGGACCCCTCAACGACCACCTCCTACCCCTCGAGCAGCAGTTCACTGCTACCAGACAAGAGCATTGGCTCAACCTTCCACCCCCACTCAAATGGAGGAACCCTTAGGCACACTCCATGAAGTAAACCCGGTGCAGGCGGCATCTGACAACCGCCAAGGCCACCGGCAAGTGGTCCATGTAGAGGGAAAGCGGATGGAGGGATTAAGAGATTCCGGGGCCACTATCACTCTGGTACGGAATCATCTAGTAGCCACCGAACATCTCACAGGGGACTGTATTGCAGTACGAGTTGCAGGGGGGGCTATTTACAAAGTGCCCACTGCTAAATTACATTTGGACTGGGGAGCGGGGGCAGGACAAATCGAAGTGGGGATGATGCAGGACTTGCCTGCGGATGTTATTTGGGGGAATGATTTGGGGGAGCTAACCTCCGCTTTTGTTACACGACCCCCTCCACAGGAGGCGTACCCGGTCGTCACCCGTCAACAGGCTCGCACCACGGCACCACACATCGACTCGGAGGCTCAGGTAAGCCCGGCCCCTCCTAATCACACTGTGTTACCCTGGGATGCCCCATTAGAATTTGGTAGCGAGGTCGCCCTGGACCCGTCCCTACAGGTTTACAAGGACCGGGTAGATAAAAACCAGAATGGCATAAAGGGGGAGAGATATGCTTGGGATAAGGGGTTATTATACCGGTATGCAGAAGAGGTAGTAGCCGGATCGATTCCTGTACCCATCAAACAGTTAATTGTGCCTCGAAAGTATAGGCGGGAATTAATGCGAATTGCCCACGACATTCCCATGTCAGGCCACCTAGGGATCAGCCGAACCAAACATCGGCTGCTGCAGAATTTCTTCTGGCCAGGGATATCCCAGGATATTAAGCAGTACTGTAATACCTGTGATACCTGTCAGAGAGTGGGAAAAAGGGGGGACCGATACAAGGCCAAACTACACACTCTACCCATAATTGAAGAGCCCTTTAGCCGGGTAGCGGTAGACATAATCGGACCTCTGAAACGACCGAGCCCCTCTGGCAAGAAATACATATTGACCGTAGTAGACTACGCCACTAGATACCCCGAAGCAGTAGCCCTGACGAATGTACATGCCGAGACCATAGTAGACGCCCTTATGCGCATATTTACCCGTATGGGGATACCCCGGGAGATTATTTCGGATAGGGGTACCCAATTCACGGCCGAGGTCACTCACCAGCTTTGGAAAGTATGCGGGGTCCAAGCTATCCTTAACTCCCCCTACCACCCCCAGTCCAATGGCCTCTGCGAACGTTTCAATGGAACGCTAAAACAAATGATCCGCACGTTCGTAGCAACCCAGAAAGACTGGGAACGGTTCTTACCCCATCTCCTGTTCGCCTACCGAGAGGTGCCCCAAGAGTCCACTGGGTTCTCCCCTTTCGAATTGTTGTTCGGAAGGAGAGTAAGGGGCCCCCTAGATCTAATCAGAGAACACTGCGAGGGGGGAACGACCATTAACGGCACCCCTATCGTACCCTATGTGTTGGAGTTCCGGAACCGCTTGGAGGAATTGACCCAGGCTGTGCGTAACAACCTCCAGGTGGCCCAAACCCGCCAGCGCCGATGGTATGATAGGGGAGCCAGGGACCGCAGCTTTCAGGTCGGCCAGAAGGTGCTAGTCCTACGACCCGTCCCTACTGATAAGCTGCAGGCTTCCTGGCGGGGCCCATTTAAGGTGGTAGAGCAAGTCTGCGATACCACCTATATAATTGGCCCCTGCGCCGGAACCGGAGACAGACGCATGTTCCATGTGAACATGCTGAAACCCTACCGCGAGCGCACAGAGGAAGTATCCTCCATCTGCGCCTCGGCCGCTGAGGACGCAGATAACCTACCCCTCCCGGACATGCTAGCCCGAGAAACCCTGCAAGAGGATCTAGCAGCTGTACAGTTAGGAGAACGCTTGAATCCCCATGAAAGAGCCCAGGCCCAAAGTCTAATTAGGGAAAAAGGAGCCACTTTTTCCAACCTCCCGGGATATACCCCGTTAGCTACCCATCGAGTGGAAACCCTAGATCCGACCCCGCTCCGTCAACCGCCGTACCGCATTCCCGAAACAGTGAGGGGGAACATGTACAAGGAGCTGAAGGAAATGTTGCAGTTAGGGGTAATTGAGCCTTCGGATAGCCCCTGGGCATCCCCAGTGGTACTCGTGCCGAAGCGGGATGGAACTACCCGCTTCTGCGTAGATTACCGGAGGCTCAATGATAAAACCGTGTCCGATGCCTATCCCATGCCCCGGATAGACGAGCTATTAGACAAAATGGCCAGGGGCAAATACTTAACCACCATTGATCTTTGCAAGGGATATTGGCAAATCCCTCTGGGTGAGGACGCTATTCCCAAATCGGCCTTCGTCACCCCATTTGGCCTGTACCAATTCAGGGTCATGCCATTTGGGATGAAGAATGCCCCGGCCACCTTCCAGAGGATGGTGGACCGACTATTAGACGGGTTTCAGGAGTACGCTTGCGCCTATTTAGACGACATAGCCATCTTTAGTTATTCCTGGGCAGACCATCTGGACCATATCGGGGCCGTACTAGACCGCATCAGAGAAGCCGGACTGACCCTCAAACCCAGTAAATGTCATATAGGGATGGCAGAGGTCCAATACCTAGGACACCGAGTAGGCAGCGGCCAACAAAAACCCGAGCCAGCCAAAATAGAGGCCGTAGCTAAATGGCCAACCCCCCACACTAAAACCCAGGTACTAGCCTTTTTGGGGACCGCAGGGTATTACCGAAAGTTCGTACCTAACTACAGCGCCCTGGCCAAGCCCCTTACCGACTTAACCCGCAAGAACCTCCCTAAATTAGTAGTATGGGCCCCAGAGTGTGAACAGGCATTCCAACTCCTGAAAAATGCTCTTGTAAATGCTCCTGTGTTAGCTGCTCCTGATCCAACTAAACGCTTTCTCGTTCATACAGACGCTTCAATGTTTGGATTGGGAGCAGTACTGAGCCAGATCGGAGCAGATGGCGGTGAACATCCGGTAGCTTACCTCAGCAGAAAACTTTTACCCAGAGAAGTAAGCTACGCCGCCATCGAAAAGGAATGCCTTGCCGTGGTGTGGGCCCTCAAGAAACTGCAGCCCTATTTGAATGGGCAAACTTTCTCACTACTCACAGATCACAACCCGTTGGTCTGGCTGAACCGGGTGTCAGGGGACAATGCCAGGCTGCTGCACTGGAGCTTGGCGCTGCAGCCATTTGATTTCAACATCCAATACCGCCCGGGGAAGCTCAATGGAAATGCCGACGGGTTATCTCGACAAACTGAACTGGACAAGTGATCTGTGGGTACTCCTCCAGACATCCCCAAGCCGATCCATTGGGATCAGACTGGGTATGCTGGCTTGGTTCTGGGGGAGAATTGTGGCAGAAGCAGCCACAAGAGACTGTTACACTAAATGTTATATTGTATTTGAACTGCATGTTACTAAATGTTACATTGTATTCGAACAGCATGTTAATGTAATCGGTCCCTGAACCAGAAACTCTTAGCCGGTTCGGGAACCGATTAAAGTACCGAATGAAAGACCACCCTGCTGTGGTCGTGTGCCTCCCCTTAATGGAAGGCAACAATGTTGCAAATATCCGTAATTGGGTTTGTGGGTGGCCGCCGTTCACATAACGCACACGTGGCGGCGGCCATCTTAACTCCCGAACAGCGGTGTTTGGTCGTCGAGCGTCTGGAACTAAAATCGGATGCTCGACTACCCAGACACCGCTCAGACCTCCAGGACCACAGAAACGTACGATTCAAACTACCGAACGGTCCGCCGTTCGGTAGGATGAATCCCCCAGATTAGGGGATTCATCCGAACGTAGAATTAGAGCCGGATGGCTAAAATGTTCGGTACTTTTTATTCATTGAAATAGACCGACCGCAAGGCCAGAATCCATGGAGCTGTTTTCGGCTACCGAATCCCTGCGGTCGGTCAAAACTTTAACTGTCTGTAACTCCCGAACCCCTGGTCTGATCTGGGTGAATTTTGAGTATGTTGCTCACCCAGACCAGACCTACCAGGGGACCCCTCATTTGTCTCCGTAACCCCTATATTTAGGGGACATCCAGAAACTGGGGAAAACTCTGTTCCCACTAATGAGTTTAATTGCTAATCTAAGGGGAGGAGAGGGAGAGGAGGTGACCACGATGTGATTGGATACTGTAAGTTACCTCCCTTGCATGGGAAAAAGACATAAAAGCAAATGTGTGAATAAAGCTGACAGTTGACCTCCAAGCTATGTGTCGTCTAGTTCTTGGAGGGAAGGGATTGTAACTACGCTACCTGCTTTGTACCTGTCTGGATCGCTGTTCCTGTCTACCAGCGGAGATACCTTGGATCATACCTCTACTCCGCTACAGTGAGTTACAAGCAGTGGCGAATCCAGAGACTGATCTCGGGAGGGGCACTTTTATATTATTTAAAGAAATAATCCATGCACAATAACCACTACAGCTCTGTGTAGTGGTTATGGTGCCATGAGTGCCGGGACCCCCTCCCAGAGTAAGTAGTCAAACCGTTTAAGAACAGTTTGACAACTTACCTGGGATCTGCTGGTATATGGGACTGTAGTAGGGCATATGAGCAGTGGTGTAATGTGAGGAGTGCAGTGTGTGTGGGGGGGGGGAGTGGGTGTAGTGTGTGAATGTGTAGGGTGTGTGGGGCAATGTGTGTATGGGGGGCTGTGTATGTGTGTGTGGGGGGTGTGCGGATCCACCAGTGGTTACAGGTATCCTGTAGGTACAAGTAGAAAAATATTTAAATTAAACAAAATCATATGCAAAGAAAATATACATAGATTTTTTTAATGCTCCCCTCCTCTATTGGCTATTTCTTTTTACTTGATTCATGGAAAATATGTCCATCAGTATACTGCACAATATGTACATAATATTTAGATTATGTATTTCTTATGCAGTACACTGCTATTTTCACTCCATTGTGGTTCGTCTGAATGGACTTTTCCGAAATATTCAATTGGCCAAAATTAATGTGAACAAAACAGTGCCTGCATGAAACTTAATTCACTGAAAACTAGATTTCAGACAAATATATTTGGACAAACTTTTTTGCCATGCACAATTCTAAAATTTACCATTGGGCTGACATACTAGTATTTTCAATATTCAGTAATGTATGGGATCCTTGCAGAGATGTTTCTCCGCTGTCTGACACTGACAGTACAATGCAAAACACAATTTTATCAATGCACACACAGGCATACAGTGAATTGGTTAAATGATAGCCTCATGGCATGATTATAAGGATAGCACTTGTCTCCCGTGTTATCAGTTGTAAGGAGACAGAAAGGGAAATACAAGCATATATTGGCAAAGATAGATGCTGCTTCTGCACTGTTCATGCACCAACTATGAATAGCATTTGCTCCAAGTTATTTATAAGTTTTTAAGGCCACATTTAGCTTACCTACCTAAGCTTCTCTAACAGAAAAGGGCAAGCCGTAGTAATAATATTTCTTGACCAGACATGAAATAGTACCAAGGAATAGTGATGTCCCGGACGGTTTGCTGGCGAATAGTTCCGGCGAACATCCGCCCCCTATTCGTCATCATTGAGTAAACTTTGACCCTGTACCTCACAGCCAGCAGACACATTCCAGCCAATCAGCAGCAGACCATCCCTCCCAGACCCTCCCACCTCCTAGACAGCATACAATTTAGATTAATTCTAAAGCTGCATACATTTTTTTTGTCTTTATTATACATTATCCTCCATAGCCAGTAACCTGTGTTTATTATACATTACCCCCATAGCCAGTAACCTGTGTTTATTATACATTATCCCCCCATAGCCAGTAACCTGTGTTTATTATACATTATCCCCCCATAGCCAGTAACCTGTGTTTATTATACATTATCCTCCCATAGCCAATAACCTGTGTTTATTATACATTGTCCTCCCATAGCCAGTAACCTGTGTTTATTATACATTATCCCCCATAGCCAGTAACCTGTGTTTATTATACATTATCCACCCATAGCCAGTAACCTGTGTTTGGGGGGGGATCTAATGTCCTCCCCCCTGGCCCCCACCCGTGTGTGGTGGGTGGGGGCCCTAAACAAAAGTAGGGGGAGGACCTAATGTCCTTCCCCCTGACCCCCACCCCTGAGCAGTGGGTGGGGGCCCTAAACACAAATTGGGGGAGGAACCTAATGTCCTCCCCCTTGGCCCCCACCCCTGAGCGGTGGGTGGGGGCCCTAAACAAAAGTAAGGGGGGGACGACCTAATATCCTCCCCCCTGGCCCCCACCCCTGAGCGGTGGGTGGGGGCCCTAAATACAAATTGGGGGGGACCTAATGTCCTCCCCCTGGCTCCCACCCCTGAGCGGTGGGTGGGGGCCCTAAAAAAAAATAAGGGGGGGGACCTAATGTCCTCCCCCTGGCCCCCACCCCTGAGCGGCGGTTGGGGGCCCTAAAAAAATGTCCCCCCCAGGTGACTAGGGGTCCCCAAACCCCTAGTCACCCCCCCCCCCAAAAAAAAGTATCCCCCTTCCTAACCCCCTCACCCTAAAAAAAATGAGGGGGGGACCTTTAACTAAGAACCTGTAAAGAAAAAGAATAAAAACTTACCATTGGATGTTTTCTTTCCTCTAAAATCTTATTTTTTCAGCCCCAAAAAAGGGCAAATAAAAAAACATAATAACCGATGCAATAAAAAAAAATAAAAAATAACTGAGCACAAAAAAAAAAATCCACCTTCACCCATAGAGGGCTCCGCGCAGACTGAGCTCTGCAGGGCGGGGGAAGGCTTATAAAGCCTTGCCACGCCCTGCAATTAGGCTAAGAACACTCTGATTGGCTGGTTTAAGCCAATCAGAGTGCTCTGTGTCATTTTACACAGCGTGGGGAAGGTCTTTGGAATTTTCCCACGCTGTGTAATTTGACTCATAACACTCTGATTGGTGGATTAAGTAACCAATCAGAGTGTTATGAGTCAAATTACACAGCGTGGGAAAATTCCAAAGAACTTTCCCACGCGGTGTAAAATGACACAGAGCACTCTGATTGGTGGATTTCAAACCAACCAATCAGAGTGCTGTGACAGGTAAATGTAGAGACTTACCTGTCAGTCTCTTCATTTACCTGTCAGAGCACTCTGATTGGATGGCTTAGACCAACCAATCAGAGTGCTCTCAGCCTAATTGCAGGGCGGGGCAAGTCTTTATAAGCCTTCCCCCACCCTGCAGAGCTCAGTCTGCGCGGAGCCCTCCATGGGTGAAGATGGATTATTTTTTCTGGCGCTCGTTTTTTTTTTTTTTTATTGCGTCGGTTATTATGGTTTTTTATTTGCCCTTTTTTGGGGCTGAAAAAAGAAGATTTTAGAAGAAAGAAAACATCCAATGGTAATTTTTTTTCTTTTTCTTTACAGGTTCTTAGTTAAAGGTCCACACCTCATTATTTTTAAGGTGAGGGGGGTAGGTAATACTGTGTGTAATACAGAGATACTGTGTGTAATATAGAGATACTGTGTGTAATGCAGAGATACTGAGTGTAATACAGGGATACTGTGTGTAATACAGAGATACTGAGTGTAATACAGGGGTACTGTCTGTAATATAGAGATACTAAGTGTAATACAGGGATACAGTGTGTAATATAGAGATACTGTGTGTAATACAGAGATACTGAGTGTAATACAGGGATACTGTGTGTAATATAGAGATACTGAGTGTAATACAGGGATACAGTGTGTAATATAGAGATACTGAGTATAATCCAGGGATACTGTCTGTAATATAGAGATACTGAGTGTAATACAGGGATACAGTGTGTAATACAGAGATACTGAGTGTAATACAGGGATACTGTGTGTAATATAGAGATACTGTGTGTAATACAGAGATACTGAGTGTAATACAGGGATACTGTGTGTAATACAGAGATACTGAGTGTTATACAGGGATACTGTGTGTAATATAGAGATACTGAGTGTAATACAGGGATACTGTGTGTAATATAGAGATACTGTGTGTAATACAGAGATACTGAGTGTAATACAGGGATACTGTGTGTAATATATACGGAGTGTAATACAGGGATACAGTGTGTAATACAGGGATACAGTGTGTAATACAGAGATACTGAGTGTAATACAGGGATACTGTGTGTAATATAGAGATACTGAGTGTAATACAGGGATACAGTGTGTAATATAGGGGTACTGTCTGTAATATAGAGATACTAAGTGTAATACAGGGGTACTGTCTGTAATATAGAGATACTAAGTGTAATACAGGGATACAGTGTGTAATATAGAGATACTGTGTGTAATACAGAGATACTGAGTGTAATACAGGGATACTGTGTGTAATATAGAGATACTGAGTGTAATACAGGGATACAGTGTGTATTATAGAGATACTGAGTATAATCCAGGGATACTGTCTGTAATATAGAGATACTGAGTGTAATACAGGGATACAGTGTGTAATACAGAGATACTGAGTGTAATACAGGGATACTGTGTGTAATATAGAGATACTGTGTGTAATACAGAGATACTGAGTGTAATACAGGGATACTGTGTGTAATACAGAGATACTGAGTGTTATACAGGGATACTGTGTGTAATATAGAGATACTGAGTGTAATACAGGGATACTGTGTGTAATATAGAGATACTGTGTGTAATACAGAGATACTGAGTGTAATACAGGGATACTGTGTGTAATATATACGGAGTGTAATACAGGGATACAGTGTGTAATACAGGGATACAGTGTGTAATACAGAGATACTGAGTGTAATACAGGGATACTGTGTGTAATATAGAGATACTGAGTGTAATACAGGGATACAGTGTGTAATATAGAGATACTGTGTGTAATACAGAGATACTGAGCGTAATACAGGGATACTGTGTGTAATATAGAGATACTGAGTGTAATACAGGGATACAGTGTGTAATACAGGGATACAGTGTGTAATAAAGTGATACTGAGTGTAATACAGGGATACTGTGTGTAATATAGAGATACTGAGTGTAATACAGGGATACAGTGTGTAATACAGAGATACTGAGTGTAATACAGGGATACAGTATGTAATACAGAGATAATGAGTGTAATACAGGGATACAGTGTGTAATACAGAGATACTGAGTGTAATACAGGGATACTGTGTGTAATACAGAGATACTGTGTGTAATATAGAGATACTGAGTGTAATACAGGGATACAGTGTGTAATACAGTGATACTGAGTGTAATACAGGGATACTGTGTGTAATATAGAGATACTGAGTGTAAAACAGGGATACAGTGTGTAATATAGAGATACTGAGTGTAATACAGGGATACTGAGTGTAATACAGGGATACAGTGTGTAATATAGAGATACTGAGTGTAATACAGGGATACAGTGTGTAATACAGAGATACTGAGTGTAATACAGGGATATAGTATGTAATACAGAGATAATGAGTGTAATACAGGGATACAGTGTGTAATACAGAGATACTGAGTGTAATACAGGGATACTGTGTGTAATACAGAGATACTGAGTGTAATACAGGGATACTGTGTGTAATACATGGATACTGTGTGTAATGTAGAGATACTGAGTGTAATACAGGGATACTGTGTGTAATACAGAGATACTGAGTGTAATACAGGGATACTGTGTGTAATATAGAGATACTGAGTGTAATACAGGGATACTGTGTGTAATACAGAGATACTGAGTGTAATATAGAGATACTGTGTGTAATACAGAGATACATGCCACAGTCCAGGTGTTAGTCCTCTTGAAACAACTTTTCCATCACTATTGTGGCCAGAATGAGTCCCCGTGGGTTTTAAAATTCGCCTGCCTATTGAAGTCTATGGTGGTTCGTCAGGTTCGCCCGTTCGCGAACATTTGCGGTAATTCGCGAACCGAAAATGTTATATTCGCGACATCACTACCAGGGAATTAAGAATTTTAGGTCATAACAGAGGCTACAATAGCAGATTTGGAAAAATTCTTCAATTAAGTAACAGTCTCATTCAGTTATGCTTTTGAACCCCAATCCCGCCTTTTCGTTTATACTCCTAACCCCCACTTGTGCAAGTTTAATCTCCTGGCCCCTCCATGGCAAAAGAGATAAAGCCTTTAATAAATGTCCTCCCCACATGTTTACGTCATGCGTTGGTCAACATGCTAACAATAAGGAATACAGACCATAAACATACCAGAGAAATTATTAGAAACATGTCACATATACTTATTTTGAGCACTTGAAAAAGTAGTAACTTTCCTTATTCATTTGACTACAAGAGAATGTTTTCTCTGGGAAAGGCAAAAAAAAACACAAAAAAAACCAGACAAAGATCCTCTATGCAGGAAGAACGCAAATATACCTATTTAACTCCAAAGCAAACATACCCTGGAAGTCTGCACCTGAAATGAACACTTCGGTGTTCATGCGTGTTTCTTGATAGAAGTACAAAAGAATAATAGAACAACAACTATTTCTACAGCAATTAGACTTCTTATTATGAATACCTTCAAGGTGCCGCTAGAAGGGCATTTTATATATTCTTGGGGAGTAATATTATAGGTCTTATCTAAAAAGATACAATTAACCAACTACTGGAGAGAAGAGCAAGAGGAACCAGATCTGTCTCCATAACATTCTGAAGGGGTGTAGGCCCAGTTTTGTGTGCTTGGGAAGTCATCTTCAGAGAGTAGGGGTCCCATAAATGATGCACTGCCTATTCTACCAGAAAAGGTACAGAGAATACATTCATTAGATCAAGTGTATCCTTGGCGAATAGTTCCCGGCGAACATAGCGTGTTTGCGTTCTCCACGGCGGGCGAACACATGTGCGGTTCGATCCGCCCCCTATTCGTCATCATTGAGTAAACTTTGACCATGTGCCTCACGGTCAGCAGACACATTCCAGCAAATTAGCAGCAGACCCTCCCTTCCAGACCCTCCCACCTCCTGTACAGCATCCATTTTAGATTCATTCTGAAGCTGCATTCAAAGATAGAGGAGGGAAAGTGTAGCTGCTGCTCATTTGATAGGGAAATTGATAGCTAGGCTAGGGTATTCAGTGTCCACTACAGTCCTGAAGGACTCATCTGATCTCTGCTGTAAGGACAGCACCCCCAAAAGCCCTTTTTAGGGCTACAACATTAGTCTCCTTTTTTATTTTTTTGTGTAATGTAATTGCAGTTGCCTGCCGGCCAGCTTCTGTGTCAGGCTCACAGTGGATACTGTGCCCACTTGCCCAGTGCCACCACTCATATCTGGTGTCACAATAGCTTAAGCTTGCATTTAAAAACCCAATTTTTTTTTCACTATAATAGATTGAATAGCAGTTAGTTGTCTTCCAGCTTCTGTGTCAGGCTCACAGTGGATACTGTGCCCATTTGCCCAGTGCCACCACTCATTTCTGGTTTCACAATAGCTTAAGCTTGCATTTAAAAACAAAAAAAACTTTTCACTGTAATAGATTGAATAGCAGTTAGTTGTCTGCCAGGGTCTGTGTCAGGCTCATAGTGGATACTGTGCCCACTTGCCCAGTGCCACCACTCATATCTGGTGTCACAATAGCTTAAGCTTGCATTTAAAAACAACAAAAAAAATTCACTGTAATAGATTGAATAGCAGTTAGTTGTCTGCCAGCTTCTGTGTCAGGCTCACAGTGGATACTGTGCCCACTTGCCCAGTGCCACCACGAATATCTGGTGTCACAATAGCTTAAGCTTGCATTTTAAAACAATTTTTTTCACTCTAATATATTGAATAGCAGTTAGTTGTCTGCCAGCTTCTGTGTCAGGCTCACAGTGGATACTGTGCCCACTTGCCCAGTGCCACCACTCATATCTGGTGTCACAATAGCTTAAGCTTGCATTTAAAAACCCAATTTTTTTTTCACTATAATAGATTGAATAGCAGTTAGTTGTCTTCCAGCTTCTGTGTCAGGCTCACAGTGGATACTGTGCCCATTTGCCCAGTGCCACCACTCATTTCTGGTTTCACAATAGCTTAAGCTTGCATTTAAAAACAAAAAAAACTTTTCACTGTAATAGATTGAATAGCAGTTAGTTGTCTGCCAGCGTCTGTGTCAGGCTCACAGTGGATACTGTGCCCACTTGCCCAGTGCCACCACTCATATCTGGTGTCACAATAGCTTAAGCTTGCATTTAAAAAACAACAAAAAAAATTCACTGTAATAGATTGAATAGCAGTTAGTTGTCTGCCAGCTTCTGTGTCAGGCTCACAGTGGATACTGTGCCCACTTGCTTAGTGCCACCACTCATATCTGGTGTCACAATAGCTTAAGCTTGCATTTAAAAACAACAAAAAAAATTCACTGTAATAGATTGAATAGCAGTTAGTTGTCTGCCAGCTTCTGTGTCAGGCTCACAGTGGATACTGTGCCCACTTGCCCAGTGCCACCACGAATATCTGGTGTCACAATAGCTTAAGCTTGCATTTAAAAACAATTTTTTTTCACTCTAATATATTGAATAGCAGTTAGTTGTCAGCCAGCTTCTGTGTCAGGCTCACAGTGGATACTGTGCCCACTTGCCCAGTGCCACCACTCATATCTGGTGTCACAATAGCTTAAGCTTGCATTTAAAAACAAAACATTTTTTTCACTGTGATAGATTGAATAGCAGTTAGTTGTCTGCCAGCTTCTGTGTCAGGCTCACAGTGGATACTGTGCCCACTTGCCCAGTGCCACCACTCATATCTGGTGTCACTATAGCGTGTACCTTCAGCGTGTACTCTGACAACCTCTGCAAGTGCACTTTGCCACTCATATCTGGTGTCACGATAGCTTGCCTTTAAAAGGCAAAAACGTTTTTCACTGTAAGCTAATAGCAGTCAGTGTACTTCAAGTGGGTGTCAGGCCTTCAGTGTGTACTCTGCCAACCTCTGCAAGTGCACTTTGCCACTCATATCTGGTGTCACTATAGCGTGCCTTTAAAAAGCAAAAACGTTTTTCATTGTAAGCTAATAGCAGTCAGTATCCTTCAAGCGGGTGTAAGGCATTCAGCGTGCACTTTGCCACTCATATCTGGTGTCACAATAGTGTGGCTTTAAAAAGCAAAAAAGTTTTTCACTGTAAGCTAATAGCAGTCAATGTACTTCAAGTGGGTGTCAGGCCTTCAGCGTGTACTCTGCCAACCTCTGCAAGTGCACTTTGCCACTCATATCTGGTGTCACAATAGCGTGCCTTTAAAAAGCAAAAATGTTTTTCACTGTAAGCTAATAGCAGTCAGTGTCCTTCAAGTGGGTGTCAGGCCTTCATCGTGTACTCTGCCAACCTCTGCAAGTGCACTTTGCCACTCATATCTGGTGTCACAATAGCGTGCCTTTAAAAAGCAAAAAAGTTTTTCACTGTAAGCTAATAGCAGTCAGTGTCCTTCAAGCGGGTGTCAGGCCTTCAGCGTGTACTCTGCCAACCTCTGCAAGTGCACTTTGACACATATCTGGTGTCACTATAGCGTGCATTTAAAAAGAAAAAAAGTTTTTCACTGTTATAGATTGAATAGCAGTTAGTTGTCTTCAAGCGGGTGTCAGGCCTACAGCGTGTACTCTGCCAACCTCTGCCAGTGCACATTGCCACTCATATCTGGTCTCACAGTAGCTTGCACGCATAGTACCACTAATCCAAAAAAAAATGACAGGCAGAGGCAGGCCACCCCGCAGGGGCCATCGTGGTCGTGGTGCTGGAATTCCCTTTGGCCCTAGAATAATGCCCAGTTTTCAGAGGCCACGTACCCTGAACTTGAAAAGTTCTGAGGACATAGTTGACTGGCTAACACAGGACACCCAATCTTCTACAGCTTCCGCTCGGAACCTTGACGCACCATCCTCCTCCAGCTTAGCTTCGGGCACCTCTCAAGATACCACTCACCCGCCTGCCGCCACCACCAACACTAGCACCACAGCAGCTTCACTTGGTATGTCAGAGGAGTTATTTACACATCCGTTTGAAGAAATGAGTGATGCGCAACCATTATTGCCAGAGGATGTAGATAACAGGGCAGGCAGCATTACACACATGGACGTACGGTGTGATGATGATGATGTTGTACCCGCTGCTGCTTCCTTTGCTGAGTTGTCAGATACAAATGAAGCGGTTGATGATGACGATGCGTCCATGGATGTCACGTGGGTGCCCGCTCGGCAAGAAGAAGAACGGGGCGAAAGTTCAGATGGGGAGACAGAGAGGAGGAAGAGGAGACGAGTTGGAAGCAGGGGGAGGTCGTCGCAAGGAGCTAGTGGCAGTCAGACAGCATGCATCCGCACCCGGGGTCAGCCCGACAGCACGCCAATCAACGCATGCTGTGTCCACCACCAGAATGCCGTCATTGCAGAGCTCAGCAGTGTGGCATTTTTTTTGTGTGTCTGCCTCTGACAACAGCGATGCCATTTGCAACCTGTGCCAAAAGAAAGGGGTCGTGGGAAGTCCAACACCCACCTAGGTACAACTGCTTTGCGTAGGCACATGATCGCACATCATAAACGCCTATGGGATCAACACATGAGTACAAGCAGCACACAAACTCAAAGCCGCCATCCTAAGCCTGGTCCAGCATCTTCAGCCACGTCAACCACTGCTGTCCTCCTTGCCCCCTCTCAACCATCCGCCACTCCGTCTCTCGCCTTGAGCAGTTCCCGCTCATCTGCCCACAGTAAGGTGTCTGTCAAGGACATATTTGAGCGTAAGAAGCCAATGTCAGAAAGTCACCCCCTTGCCCAGCGTCTGACAGTTGGCTTGTCTGAACTATTAGCCTGCCAGCTTTTACCATACAAGCTGGTGGAGTCTGAGGTGTTCAAAACATTTGTAGCTATTGGAACACCGCAGTGGAAGGTACCCAGACGAAATTTCTTTGCACAAAAGGCAATCCCCAACCTGTACTCGATTGTGCAAAAGGAAGTAATGGCATGTCTGGCACACAGTGTTGGGGCAAGGGTCCATCTGACCACTGATACCTGGTCTGCAAAGCATGGTCAGGGCAGGTATATCGCCTACACTGCGCAGTGGGTAAACCTGCTGACGGCTGACAAGTATGGAATGTGTGGCTCTGCAGAGGAGTTGGTGAAACCGCCACGACTTGCAGGCAGGCCTGCTGCCACCTCCTCTACTCCTCCTACTCCATCCTCTTCCATAACCTCCTCGGCCGAGTCCTCTTCTGCTGCTGCGTCTTGCTCCACATCAACGGCACCCCCCCAGCTCCCCAGGTACTATTCCACATCCCGAATACGGCAGTGTCACGCCGTCTTGAGTTTGACTTGCTTGAAAGCAGAGAGTAACACCGGACCAGCACTCCTGTCCGCCCTGAACGCACAGGTGGAAAAGTGGCTGACTCCGCACCAACTGTAGATCGGCAAAGTGGTTTGTGACAATGGAAGAAATTTGTTGGCGGCATTGAATTTGGGTAAGTTGACACATGTGCCGTGCATGGCACATGTGTGTAATCTGATCGTACAATGCTTTGTGCATAAGTACCCAGGTATACAGGATGTCCTGAAGCAGGCCAGGATCGGCTTGGGGATGTCCGGAGGAGTACTCACAGATCACTGTTCAAGGTCTGTTTGTCTGGATAACGCGTCAGCATTGCCATTTTACTTCCCAGGGCGATAGTGACTTGTAAAGTCAAAAGGCTGTAGCGCCAAACTCCAGCGCAATAGCCTGGCATTGTCTCCTGACACCCTGTTGAGCCAAACCAACGGGTTGTGATCTGTGAGTAAGGTAAACGGTTGTCCATACAAGTAAGGTTGCAGCTTTTTGAGGGCCCACACCACCGCCAGGCACTCCTTTTCAATGGCAGTGTATCTACTTCCCTGGGCAAAAGTTTCCGGCTTAGATAAGCCCCGGGTTGCTCGCCGCCATCTGCTCCGACTTGGCTCAGTACTGCTCCCAATCCAAACATAGAAGCGTCTGTATAGACGAGAAAGCGTTTAGTTGGATCAGAAGCAGAAAGTACAGGTGATTTAATGAGCGCTGTCTTGAGCTGTTGGAAGGCCTGTTCACACTCTGGGGCCCCATACTACTAACTTGGGGAGGTTTTTACGTGTTAGATCCGTGAGAGGTTTAGCTAGGGTGCTGTAATTAGCTATGAATTTCCTGTAGTACCCTGCGGTACCCAGGAATGCAAGGACCTGGGTTTTAATGCGGGGGGTTGGCCATTTGGCGACTGCCTCTATTTTAGCGGGTTCTGGTTTCTGTAGCAGGCTCCCGACTCTGTGCCCTAAGTATTGAACTTCTGCCATTCCTATATGGCACTTACTGGGCTTTAGGGTCAGTCCGGCCTCCCTAATCCGGTCTAGTACGGCTCCTATGTGGGTCAGGTGTTCGGGCCAGGAGCAGCTAAAAATGGCTATATCATCCAAGTAGGCGCATGCATACTCCTGAAACCCATCCAGTAGCCGATCTACCATCCTCTGAAAGTTAGCCGGGGCATTCTTCATCCCGAATGGCATGACCTTAAACTGATACAGGCCAAACAGGGTGACAAATGCCGACTTGTGGATGGCGTCCTCGGCTAATGGAATTTGCCAGTACCCCTTGCACAGATCTATTGTGGTGAGGTACTGGCCCCTGGCCATTTTGTCTAGGAGCTCGTCTATCCGGGGCATAGGGTAGGCGTCTGAGGTTGTTTTATCGTTTAGCCTCTGGTAGCCTACACAGAAACGGGTCGTGCCGTCCCGTTCCGGTACTAGTACTACCGGGGAGGCCCAGGGGCTGTCAGAGTGTTCTATCACCCCTAACTGCATCATTTTCGCAATTTCTTTCCGCATATTTTCTTTAACTGCTTCGGGTATGCGATAGGCGGTTTGGCGAAGGGGGGTCTGGTCTAGGGTTTCAACTTTGTGAGTGGTTAACAGAGTGTACCCAGGTAGGTTGGAAAATGTGGCCCCTTGGAGTGGGAAATTATCATAATCTTCAGTGGCAGGTGCACAGATCGCGGTTACCTCTTCCGTGCGCTCGTGGTATGGCTTGAGCATGTTCACATGGAGCATGCGCTTGCCTCCCGTGCCTGTGACCGCACCGATCACACAGGTGGTATCACAAACCTGCTCTACCACCTTGTATGGGCCCTGCCAGGAAGCCTGCAGCTTGTCCTTGTGGACAGTGTCAATCCATATCTGCCAAGTGACCCTATGTAGGGGTAACAGTCCCTATTCTGCTCTGTGTCAGTGTGTATCAGGGTCCCTGAGGACAGGTGTCAATCCATACCTGCCAAGTGACTATATGTAGAAGGAACAGTCCCTATTCTGCCCTGTGTCAGTGTGTATCAGGGTCCCTAAGGACAGGTGTCAATCCAAATCTGCCAAGCGACCCTATGTAGGGGGAACAGTCCCTATTCTGCTCTGTGTCAGTGTGTATCAGGGTCCCCGAGGACAGGTGTCAATCCATATGTCAGGTGTCAATCCATATCCATTGTGATTTAGGAATGTTAGGTGATTTATGTCCTTTATGGATTAAAACCAGACTGTGCATCAACTGTGTAATTTTACATGGGAGTTTTGCCATGGATCCCCCACAGTCCAGGTGTTAGTCCCCTTGAAACAACTTTTCCATCACTTTTGTGGCCAGAAAGAGTCCCTGTGGGTTTTAAAATTTGCCTGCCCATTGGAGTCAATGGCGGTTCGCAAACGTTTGCGGAAGTTCCCGTTCGCCATTGGCGAACCGAAAGCTTCGTGTTCGCGACATCACTATGAATGAGTGCCTTGCCACATTCATTTCAAAAGAAGTCAACAAAAATGTTCTTACACGCAAAAAAAAAAAAAAAAAAAAATACTATTGGCATGTGTTTGCCCCAAAACCTTAAGACAATTTGTTCTTGAACAGAAGATTATGCAAGATGTAATCTTTTACATCTATCTCAAAGGTTACTCTCAATGTACCGATTGACATCACTAGGTTCGAAGGAGACATCACAATACATCAAAATCAGAGATCCTTTAGGCATTGTGTGTAGACAACTAACTGATTCAAACATCTAGAATTTGTATAAAGCTTTTAACCCCTTAAGTACACATGACGGAAATATTCCCTTTTATTCCAGACGTTTTGTCCTTAAGGGGTTAAAGCTTCTAATAGCATGAATTACACAAGACACGTAGATGAGTTTATATAGGATCAGTCTTCATAACAAGCAGTCCTACACACAAATTAACTTTTTTTTTTTATTAGTTCATAGATGAATAGTCAAGTTTCAAAAAAGTAATCTACTTCCAAAAAACTCATGACTGGTAACATTTTCAAAAGACACAAGACTTTGCATCATAAACAAGATATCCAAAGTATATTCCTTGAGAAGGATATCCAACATACAGTGTTGTGAGTATACTGGGCTCTTTGACATAAACATCTGAGTTTTCCAACACGTGTCACTTGCAGATCAGGTACCCCAAAAATGTATTTCACAAACATTTAGGCAGGTATAATTTATACTAGGTACGCAGTGTTCCACAGGATACATTTTTGCACAAAAAAATATATTTTAGAAAGATAACTAATAAAACAAGTGCCAGCTGAAATATGCACGCCAGCCAATCCCCGATTTCCAGGGATAATCCCTATATTTGTTGTCTTGCTCTTACCTCATGTCTCTTTAATAAGGAATTTAGAATAATGTATAGACTTCTTTCCTGACAACTGTAACATCTTCGCATAATGCATTAATTTAGTAAAGGAATAGTGTAACTTGTGTACCCACATATTTTGGCCAGTGTATGTTAAATAAGGATACATTATGTACCCAACATGCAATAATCTGTCACTTACCTATAGGAGAATAATATATATATATATATATATATATATATATATATATATATATATTAAACATTCAAAAAAGGCTTTTATTTATTTTTTTTTATTAAGTTTAAACCAGTGTAGCAGTCCTTTCTCAAGTAATTATATTGTTGTTATTTTTTTTCATCCGTAATAGAATCATATGAAAATTAGATCACCATTGTTGAGACAAATGCCATTTTGCTACATTGACAGGAGTCTCCTGCTTTATCTGCAGGCTGCCAAAGGTCATTCACTCAGACACAGTGACATGGTCTAATAAAGTGGGCCTTAACCAAACCTCTACTAATTTTAAAGACAAAAAAGGGTCAACATCTTTGTTCTAGCCGAGTGATAAACATCACTAGCAAAGACAGCGCTCTTTAAATTTGTGTAGCCTCCAAAACCCCACAGCTTATGTTTGTGTTCCTTGAACAGAAGGCAATACTTGTCATATGAACAAAAGTCAAGTATGACAGAGTCAGCAATTGCAGATCTACAATTACCATGTTGCTTTACCTCTATACTCCCTAGCACTGACTAGGAAATATAGTAACAGAAACACTGGCGGATTTAGGGGGAAGGGGGGCAACTGCCCCCCCGAGGCTCTCCCCTGACGGCTAATGCAGGGCTGGCATTGTCCAAGTGCCAGCCCTGCAGTGTGCCTGCTGATCTCCCTCCCCGGTCCGCAGGCACTGTGCTGACAGCAAGCAGGGGAGGGAGAGAGAGAGAGAGAGGGGAGCTCTTACCTGCAGCTCCTCCGGGTCCTACTCTCGCGAGCACAGAGCGTTGCCGCGGTTACCACGGCAATGCTCCAAATCTTGCAAGAGTGAACTCTAGCCCTGGAGCTACAGTTCACTCTCACCACTGGGACCACCAGGGACTAAGAAATGTCCCCCCTCCTCCCCGTAAAGGTAAGAAGGGAGGGGGGACATAAATGTATTCAATTTTATAAATTATTTATCAAAAAGCCCCACTACTCTCCTCACCCCCGCCCCCCATCATACATATTCACATATGCACCACACACATATACACTGCCCACCCACACATTCACACACTGCACCCCTCACATTACGCCACATGCCCTACTACAGCCCCATATCCTAGCAAATCCTAGGTAAGTTGTCAAACTGTTCTTAAACGGTTTGACTACTTACTCTGGGAGGGGGTCCTGGCACTCCTGGCACCATAACCACTAAACAGAGCTGTAGTGGTTATTGTGCATGGATTATTTCTTTAAATAATATAAAAGTGCCCCTCCCGAGATCAGTCTCTGGATCCACCACTGAACAGAAATACATGATGCCACTCCGTTCTGAGGCCAGCAATAAAGCCATCGTGCAGAAGTCACTAACGAGATTTGATTCCCCTGCATGGGGATGCGCTCAAACTAAGAATAACACCTACAAAGCAGTGCTGGAACAGAGGAAAAGTGAGTAAATCTTTTTATTTTACATAGAATACACCATTTATCTTTAGCGTTAATACAAATATGTATTCCTATATAGTGCCCTATTCACTGTTTAGGTGACCAGACCAGCGCTGACAGTGTTAAAAGGGAGTTAACGCACCACTACTCACATGCAGCACCAGTTTCCTCGGGTAAGCATCACCTGTTTGGCAAAGATCATTGTAGCAATGCGCTGGGATAGTAATGTGCAAAAACACTGCACCAATCAGATGATCTGACTAAAATCATTTTTAAATCAATTTTATGTAAGTGGCCTTAGTGGCTGTAATATCGGCAGCCACTAGAGGCAGGTTAACCATGGGAAAAAAACATTGCCACTGCTACCAAACATCAGTTTTTAACTGCAGGGTTCAAAAAGGGGGAGGGTGGATTGCACCTATTAAGATGAATTGGTCTGAGTGCCTATACTGTCCCTTTAAGCTTAAAGGGACACTATAGTCACCAGAACAACTACAGCTTATTGAATTTGTTCTGGTGAGTAGAATCCTTACCTTCAGGCTTTTTGCTGTAAACAATGTCTTTCAGAGAAAAAGCAGTGTTTACATTACAGCCTAGTGATAACTTCACTGGCCACTCCTTAGATGGCTGTTAAAGATCCTTCCTGGGTCATGGCTCCCTAAAATGCATCCAAACATTCAGTATCTCCATCTCCTCCCTCTGCATGCAGACACTGAACTTTCCTCATAGAGATTCATTGATTCAATTCATCTCTATGAGGAGATGCTGATTGGCCAGGGCTGTGTTTGAATTGTGCTGGCTCTGCCTCTTTGTCAGTCTCAGACAATCCTATGGTGAAGCATTGTGATTGAATCAGGCCACCACTTCTGATGTCAGCAGACTGCTTGTTTGTCTGAGGCAAACAGCATGCAGAGCTACAGCTTCAGGTTTGAATGCAGTAAGATTTTGCTATATTTATGGAGGCATGAGGGGCCCAGATGGTGGTTTTAACACTATAGGGTTAGAAATACATGTTTGTGTTCCTGACCCTACAGTGATCCTTTAAGATTTTTTTCACGCTTTTAGTATCCCTTTAAGGTTAAATCATTTAAATTGAAAGACTCAAGTCAAATACAATCTTAAAAAAAACAAAAATAAAAAGGTTGATTCCACTAGTTGACAAATTTGACCCACTTTTCTAAGAAGAGTTTAATGAAGGGCTCATTTTCAAGACTCGTGCATTTTAATATACCTCCTGACAACATTATCTGCAAAGTAAAGATGCAAGTTCTGAAAGTTACAAGTCTGCGTGGTTTTCTTCCAAAGCAGAAATATACTCTTCCACATACCTTTTAAATTATTTTCTTTTTTTTTTTTAAATGCTGCTAGTCATGATGTTGGAAGATGCAGTGTTATTAATAATTTACATGCATCTTAACAGTGAAAATGTGTACATTTTACACTTAACACTGATATAAATACAATTTAAAAAATAAAATCTTAAAAATTGCATTGCTATTTCATAAAAACCCACACTAAATAGATAATTTCAGATTAGACATTGGCCCACAGTGACAAAAAAAGGCAGAGTAATCAGAAAACTCTGTTAATCAGGAGCATCATATGTAGTTATTCTGAAAAAGAGTCAGTTCTTGATATTTACATTTTTAACCAGTTATCTTCAAAATCAAGGACAATGTCAAACAGCAAATAGACAAGTGTAAACACGAAGCTTAAGGAAGTTGCACACACAAAAATTGTTTGATGTGCCAAAACATTTGTTATTTTAGCAATTCACACTTTTTTTTGTCAAATGCAATTTAACGGTCTAAAATTGCACTTTTTGATATAACATTTTTTTTTCTGCAGAGTAAAGCAGAATCCTGTACACTCCATGCAATTTTGTTAACAGTAACTGTGTGAATGCTTTTATTGTGTTCCTGCATCTGTGTCTTACGCAAGCTTTCCATGTGTATTTACTAAAGGATAGTGTACGTTGCATATAGTGTAGCAACCTCACAATTCAGTGTAATAGAGAACCTTCATTCGAACTTTATAAGGGTGAAACATTTGTGCAAAAACCCAGATCTGTGTTTGTTTTAACTATGGTTTTTGAGAACAGATATCCTGAATCGACGTGTAAAATGGATACAGATACCGTGATTAGCATGTCCGTAAGCATACTTTCAATCTACAAAAATACTATATACAATATGGAAACGTTAAAAACTCTAATGTGCTTGGGGCTGCATTTTGCAATCAACTTGAGGATTAGCCTTTACCAATTAATTGTCAATAGCACTTTCTCACAGCTATTAAAAAAAATCAAATGTGCCTCCATAGCAGTGTTAATTTTGACAGCAAATTTAAATGTAATCAGTCTTTTGACTAAAAAGTTATTTTAGTCATCTGAATTGTTTTAGAGTACTTAATCTCCAGTAGAGTTTAGTCAACACTACTTAAATCTAATGTTTAGTTAAAGCCTTTATCTGTCTCTTTTACCACATTCCCCAACCGCACTATTTGTGACTCCCTACTCTTCTGTGTGCCTTTCTCTCCACAGCCCCATTTTGTCTCTGCCCCAAATACCTGGTCTTACTTGAAGAACAATTCCCCTTTTAGGGTAACTAGACTGGATCTATTGCCCTCCCATCATATCTATAACATGTACACAAACAGAAAAGTTAAAATTATACTACATTAAGCAGTGTGATTATCAATTACCTCTGGAATAAGTTGATAATACAAAACAGCAATACCATTTCAGAAGGTACCTTATACCAGGCATTGTAGAAGATACAGTGTGCCAAATTCATTATGCATACAATGTTTTTTGTTTACAAATCTTATATTGCGTCCTGGTAGAAAGTTACCATACTTGAGGAAGAAGAACAATTCCCCTGGCAGGGAGGAAAAAATGACAAATCTAGTTATCTAAAAGACAATTCACTGTACACATTTTATTTACAGTTTTGTACACTGTCTTAAGATGAATAGTGACTGCTTTGCTATGTGAGCCTTTTTTTTTTATATATAACCAAAGCAAAATAGTCTAAATACAAATGTGTTAAAATACACCATATGAGAAACCCCCCCAACCCCTGGAAAAGAAATCCAAAGAAAAAAAGAAATTGCAAAAAGACATTCTATTTCTAGTAAGGAATGTGATAGTTTGCATTTAAAAAAAAAATATCCACATTATGTTAAGAAATCACAGAGGTCATGGATTTCACTGAAACGCATAAACTTGCAACAAGGCTTTGTAATGTCATACAAAAAATATATATAAAAAGAATGTTTCTAAACGCACAATATTAACACTTTTATTTAGCCCATTTGTTTTCCCCCCCGATCCATCACCAGTTACATAAGCTTTTTTTAAAATTAAAAATAAATCATATCACTAATGTTATCAAGAAGGGAAACAAATAAATTAAACCTAGCAGCCATCAGCACAAAATACAGCAAGAACAATGCTGTTAAGAAAAAAAAAATTAAAACAAACCATGAATCGCTATAGAAGTTTGAATGCATTTTAATCCTCCGCCTTGCAAATCAGCAAACTATTGTAACTGCATACAATGCAAATATAAAGATTCCTTTTCTTGCGGGTGATGCGAGAGCACAATCTGGATAAATATTTCTGTAATAGTTCGAAAACTAAATATTCTATTACAGAGATAACTTGGGCAGCAATTGAGGATACTTAAAGGGAAAGTATTTGCTCGCTGAAATGTTTTGATTAGATAACTTAATTGTAGGAAAAAATAAAATAAAAATAACCAAAACAAAAAAGGGATAGGGGGTTTTGAACATAGCACAAGACAAAAAGGCGAATGACTTTTCACAAATCTTAGCAATATTTAGGTGGAAATCAAATTTAAATGCAGTCCACTCTGCTTTTGTAGAGGCTTTGGTACAGCTCCCAAGTCGCGATTGCTTGACGCAGTCTCCTATGAAACAATACTCAGAAGGCGTCTTCTCAAACAACAAATCTGTTTTTAGTGGTGGAGCCGCTTTTAGTAGCTGTGTCTGCATGGGACTGATAACCAAGGACTACTTTGGGAGGAAGTCCTAATCTTTCCTTGTAAACCCTCCTGTATAAAAAACAAAAACAAAAAAAACATAATATATGAGTAGACAGACATGTTTTAAATGAAACAAGTAAACTAAATATTATAAGATTTGCAAAGCCACAGAATGGCCTATGAGCAGTGATATTTATCTCAAAACAGGTTTACTCCATTATAACATTTTCATTTATGACATGATTTTACAGAGGTGTTGACAGTGCACACTTGGCAAGAGTATTCATAGCAAGAATTCATAATAGTGGTTATATCAAGGAATTTTAAGAAAAACATTCCTTTATACAATAGGCAGTTATCCTCCCAGGACCCTCACGGAGGTATACATGATTATAAATTTATGTCCAGCTGTAGCAAGTTAGAGAATTTTACAATTATTTTGCTATTTGAGGTTCACTGCAATATGTTGTTCACAGTGAGCAGCTATGAGCCATTCATCAAGTCACTGATACGAAAAATATATAAAGCAGCATTGTCACTAAAATGTAGTGAACATGCTGCTTTAAAATATTCAAATATGTTTGTAAGCATGTGCAAATTTATCATATTATTGGCATCAAATGTTTAGAGAATATTAACCGAATTAACTCACCCTATATGTGTAACAGCATCCCTGTTTTCACATTCAGTAGTCCAGATTGCTATTTTATCTCCTTTTGCTCTAACATTTACAACAGCTCCACAAATATCTTCACTGTGTTCATCAAAGGATTCTCCGATAAGGCACATGAGCTGTAAAAAAACAAACACAATTTGGATATTACATAGTTACATAGCTGAAAAGAGACTTGCGTCCATCAAGTTCAGCCTTCTTCACATATGTTTTTTGCTGTTGATCCAAAAGAAGGCAAAAAACCTAGTCTGAAGCGCTTCCAATTTTGCAACAAACTGTCTGACAAAAAAAAAAAACCCCATCATAAATATGTTACACCTTCAAAACGTAACAAGGAACAGAGACTGCTTTAAAGGAACATTGCAGTGTTATAAAATGCATTTATTTATAACTCTGAAATTATGCTAAATCCACTGGGTCCATTTTGGCCTTCCAATGCCAAAAATAAATAAAAGTAAATAAAAGTAAAAAAAAAAAAAAAAAAAAAAAATGAACATACTCCAAACCAACAAGCGAGAGTTCAGCGAGAGCTCCCTCACGGCTATCTAACAGCAGGCAGGTTGCAGCCTTGTTCCTTGTTACTTGATAGAAGTGCCCCTTTCACTCCTCTAATGCACACAAATTACATTTACAGTTTCCAAAGAGTTGCCAGTACTGTGCTTTAGGATCAGGTTGGCCATTTTCAAAAAACCCTACCAAAACATAAATTGATCAAGACCATATACTACCTTGACAACTGGAAATTATTGGTATTTATGTAGCGCCAACTAATTCCACAGCACTTCACAATATTAAGAAAGGGGGATATTTTACAATAAATAAGAATTACACAGTGACACTGATACAATAGGTAGATGAGTACCCTGCTCAAACGAGCTTACAGTCTAGTGCATCACCAGAAACCTAGTAGTTTTGACCAGACACCACTACTCTTGGTTGTGAACAGAAAAGTAAGTGGGCAAAGCGGTTTGACTTAAAGGGACACTGTAGGCACCCATACCACTTCAGCTCATTGAAGTGGTCTGTGTGCGGTGTCCCTTTTGCACTTAGTGCTGAAATGTTTACATTGCAGCACTAAGTCTGCCCACAGTGGCTGTCTACCAGACAGACACTAGTGGGCTTCCGGAATCCAAATGGATTTTTGGTCCGTTATCGGACACTGGACGTCCTTACGCTCTGCATAACGACCTCCAGCGTCAGATTTTCCCCATAGGAAAGCATTGATCAGGTAAGTAAATAAAGGGTTTTTATCCCTTTATTTACCAGGTAGGAGGGGGTGCGAAGGAGGGTGGAGGCAGAGGGATCGGTAGTGCCAGGAATACAGCATCCCTTTAAGCAGACGACCCAGCCTACAATACAATTGCTGGCTTCCTGAATTAACTCAAGAAAAAATAGAAATGCTCTATATACTATATAATCACAAATTAACTTTTCAAAGTGTACACAAATATGGTTCTTAAGTCAGAATAAGACTGATTAGAATTCCCAAAATGGGAACCTACATTGAAAAACCCTTGAAGACTTAACATATTTAAGAGGCAAGTGTTGGTAAACTTAGTAGAACCTGAGTAATGCTTACAAACAGGCCTGTTCATCTACCAATTTCTGTAGGAGGATAGTATCAGTAGTATCAATGAATCTTTCTTGAATCTACTTTCTTAGTCCTCCTTGTAAAGCAACTCAAATTGTAGACGAAGACAACAAGTAACACTTTATAGGGAAAGTGTTAATCCTCTTTAGCACAAACGTACCGTTTCTAACCAAAAACGATCCAAGTCATTTCTTCTTTGCTGTTTGGTAAGGGTAATTAGCCATCTTCCTCCACGTTTATTCTTTTCATCTTCCCACATGGGTTCAATACCATCCTGTGTATAAAAATTAAAAAAATGTCAAAAGATCAAAAAGCAGTAGACTAAAATGAGGCTTTTATCAATGATTTGTGTAATTGTGCTAGTACTTGCCTTAAAGAGAGAATAGTCGCAGCCGGACATTAGGTTACTAGACAACTGGATATGATTATATAGGCTGGAGGGAAATAAACAGAAAAAAGCACAAAGAGATGACCATGTTTAATAACAAGAGCCAAAATCACAAAATCTTTACACAGATTGTAATCTTATTACTTATATGGGCACTCTAAGCACAGTAACACTACCAAATGGTTTGTCAAAAGTGAGAGTTTGCTCCCATATTTTCCAAGCGACATAATCACTACAACTCTGATAAATTGATGACACGCTTTTCACCAAAATAGTGTGCCACAAAATACTTGCATATATTAGAACATAAAGGATAGGAGAACAAGTAACAGCTTGGTTTGATCTGTGTAACATTCTTTTACTCAATGTAATTTGTCGTAAGGTGTCATTTCAGTTTTTCAGAAAAAGGGAGAAGGTTGCATGCTTCCAGTAACGTAAAGGGACACTATAAGCACACAGTCAACTTCAGCTCATTGAAGTGGTCTAATTGCATATTCCCAGGTCCCTTAACCCTACAATAGTAATTATTATTATTATTGAGAAACTGCCATAATTACTATCCAGGGGTAACTCCACCTTCAGTGGCCGACTACTAGACAGCCACTAGAGGGACTTCCAGGTCGTATGGGGACTTTTGGTCGCCTAATATCCTCACGCTATGCAGAGTGCTCCAATCACAAATGAGACAAATACCACCTTCACTTTCACACATTTCATTTCTAGCTCATCATTTGGACCTTAGTATTCCTCTATTTTCCCATGGTCCTTCTTGTTAGGGTCACTGGGTATAGATACATCCACCAACACTACAGTCTTGCATTTCTTGCCTATCACCACAATGTTGTTTGGTTAGCAGGCAAGCACCTGCTTGACTGTTTAGAAGTCCCACAGGATCTTGGCCCTGTCATTCTCAAATCTCTATGGCAGCCCCTAATTCCGGACTTGGGCAGGTACAGAGCATATTCTTTATTTCAGTATACATTCTCCGCATCCTGGTAGTGCCTCTCAGTGTATGCTGTCTCTTCTAACATCTTGCACCGGGCTACTATGTGCTGGATTGTTTGAGGTTTGTACGCATGCTGCACCTTTGGTCTTATCTGGTGTGGTACACCCCCCGCTTTTATTGATCTGGTGCAGAGTTTCAGTTCAGCTGAATTCACTGCCTCAGTGCTGTATTTCAGTCCAAAATACAATAGTCTCAAAGAAAGGCGCTTTATGTGTTTTATGTCAAAAATTAGCTAATGCAACACTAGTGTGGGTTTTCACTATACATCACACAGACCAACATGCAAGATAGTGTATAAAAAAAAAAAAAATTTAGTGATAGAAAACAACCACCCGCATATATTAGTGGAACACTCGAATAAGTGTCAACTCACCCCTTTACACAACTTGGGTTAAAAAAAATTACAAAAAAAATTAATAAATAAGTGTTGCATTTATCTTAGCTACCAGTCTTCGTCTCCAGGCTTAAATTTTTTTTTCTCATGCGGTTTTGTGAGTGGGAAGCTACTGATCGGCTGAAAATGCTGACACTCAACAGTTACCATTCCGAGACCTCCCGATTAAAGCCTCAGACTGCAACATAGTTGGGCAGAGCAATTTAGGAGCCGGATTCAACTATTTTAGACTAGACTGTTTGCGAATGGTAAGTTCAGCACCAGAGGACATACTTGTCACAGAGTACATTATGTAGAAGTAATCTGCATGACAATTACATGCATTTTAGTCAGAAAACAGGCTTTATAACAGAACACAAGTTTCTGTACACAAAAACCTTTTATTAAAGTTTCATAACCAAAAGTTATAATAATTTGCATTGCTCCCTTCCATAACAGGTATAATTGAATAAGTTATTACATGAAAAAAAAAAGGTTTGTGCATAACAGCCTCAAAATATCTCACAACAGAAATAAATGCTACTTGTGTAATTTTAGAGAAGGAGATATTTATAAATATAGAAAAGCCATATGATGATCAGTTTCCTTTACAGACAAATAGGGCAGGAATTTGGGTGGAGTTAGAATTCGTAGAGAAGACTTCAGCTGACCAAAAGAACAAGTTGAAATAAAAGGAATGGGACTTCGTGATGTAATATTATATAATACTTTTAACGATTGCTAATATGACAAATGCATTATGTCTCATACTAAAGAGCTTCTTTAACTATGATGGAACCAAAAGATCTAAAATAGAATTTTATTAAAGGGCGTGTGGCCTTATTAAAAACACTGAATAATGCTCAAGACCTAGGTGCATGTAGTTTTCATTACAAAAATCACACTGAAAGCATTCTATGTAACAAATGTCAGTTCAGTACAATAATCTAGTTCAGGGGTAGGCAACCTACGGCACTAGTGCCATGCACGGCACTCGAGGTGTATTTGCACGGCACTCAAGGCTGCTAGAGCCAAACAGGAGTCCCAGTAAACCTATCAGGAGTCCCAGTAAAATTTCAGATATCTGCTAATCCGAAAAGGTAGTGAAGGACAATCCTCAATTTATGCAATGCAGCACGTAGAGGAAGTAATCTCAGATCACTTCCTCCCAGCACTTGTGAATGGGAATCCACACTGTAGTAGAGCAGCTCGCAGTTGCTGTTGCAGCTCCTGTCCTTGACATGTACCTGGCCGGCCTAGTCCCCACTGGAAGCCACCCACACTGCTAGATATACACAGAAATGCAGAATAACCCTCCCCTCATACAAATAATACGGACAGCCCACACACAAACATACACACAATCCGCACAAACGAAACACCACTAACAATCCATATACATGCACACAACCCCACATGCAATACCCCAAACAGCCCCCACACACTAACAAACACACACTGTGACATATCCATCCACACACACACACAATTCCACAAGCAGCCCCCATTTATATGTATCATACACAATACCATAAACTACTCATGAACATATACAATATAATAGCTCGTATACGCAGGGCCGTCTTTAACGCGGGGCAAACTGGCCAGCTGCACCGTGAGCCCTGCTGGCCTCAACTATTTCTTACCCTCTGGCCGCACACTAAGGAGGCCCATCGCGTTGCCCATGCGCAAAGGACCACCCAGTGGGCTTCTGTCAGCAGGGGCCCCGTCGCACGCTGAGGCGCTTTAACAGCGCGAGCGGGCCCCTTGCTTTTCAGCAGCAGGCTGGGAGGAAGTGACGACCGCGCATCATTTCCTCCCACAAACAGAGGAGCGTGCAGGAAAGAAGAGTAGGCTGATTGGAGGGGAGCTGGCCGAGAGCTCTAGACTAACTCCCAATACCTTCAGCCACCAGCAGGAAAGGTAGGAAACTGGAGGGTGGGTTTTAAAGTGTATGTCTGTGTCAGTATGTCTGTCAGTGTGTGTGTGTGTTAGTATGTCTGTGTGTGTGTGTGTCATCTGTGTGTGTCAGTATGTCTTTGTGTGTCAGTATATCTGTGTGTGTGTCAGCATGTCTGTGTGTCAGTATGTGTCAGTATGTCTTTGTGTGTGTCAGTATGTCTGTGTGTGTCAGTATATCTGTGTGTTTGTCAGTATGTTAGCATGTCAGCATGTCGGTGTGTGTGTGTGTCAGTATATCTGTGTGTGTGTGCGCATTTCAGTGTGTATAGATCTGTGTGTGTGTATATGTGCATACATCTCAGCATTCACACACTAACACTACACACAAATACACCCCTGCATTCAAATTTCAACACTACGTACAAACACATGTCTGTGTTACACACCAAAATTATATGTAAATACACTCCTGCATTCAAAAACCAACACTACACAAATACATGCTTGCAATCACGCGAACACCACATACAAACATATTCCATACAAAAACCTGTTTACATTCAAACACACAAAAACTGCTTAGTGCTAAATACAGACCTGCAAACATGGGTAAATGGTAGAGCCCCAGCTGTCAATGCATTTCTGGAGTTGCACGACAGATGGGGATCTACCTTTTAATCACCCGTGCAACAGGGAGACCCCCAAAAATTCTTGCACCTCTCTACTTTAGGTCCGCCACTGTGTTGAGATGGAGGACATGATTGCATGCATGAGGAGGGGGGACAGGGTCCAGGGGGCCCCAAGCAAATGCTTTGCCCAGGGTCCAGTCACTATTAAAGACGGCCCTGCATATACGTACAAATACAACGATACAAAGCAATTACAGTAAAAATAACACAAGCAGAATACGGCAGCATACACCACTCGATTAAAAAAAAAATAGGACCGGCACGCTACGGGACATCACAATCCTGTATCGGCACAGTGCTGCTAAAAGGTTGCCTACCCCTGATCTAGTTAATGTGCAGCTGTGTGAGGCAGAAGCTTTTTTAACCCCTTAAAGGACCACTATAGGCACCCAGACCACTTCAGCTTAATGAAGTGGTCTGGGTTCCTGGTCCAGCTAGGGTTAACCCCCTTTTAACTCGTTTATCGATGGCATACTACGTTGAAACACGTTTTTTATGACAGTGTATACTAATAGGATAAGGGCTTGCAATGCACTGTGCTGTTTGTAAAGTTTTAAGAGTTGCACCATACCTCAATACTACACAAAAAGAGAACAAATCAAAAATACAAAGTGACCATCTAGCACCAAACGCCTTTAAAGGACCACTATAGGCACCCAGACCACTTCAGCTTAATGAAGTGGTCTGGGTGCCTGGTCCAGCTAGGTTTAACCCTTTTTTTTTTATAAACATAGCAGTTTCAGAGAAACTGCTATGTTTATACTGAGGGTTAATCCAGCCTCCAGTGGCTGTCTCATTGACAGAAGCTAGAGGCGCTTGCGTGCTTCTCACTGTGAAAATCACAGTGAGAAGACGCCAGCGTCCATAGGAAAGCATTGTAAATGCTTTCCTATGAGACTGGCTGAATGTGCGCGCGGCTCCTGCCGCGCATGCAGCCGACGACGTCGCAAGGAAGGAGGAGGAAAGCTCCCCGCCCGGAGCTGGAGAAAGGCAAGATTTTAACCCCTTCCTCTCTCCAGAGCCCGGCAGGAGGGGGTCCCTGAGGGTGAGGGCCTTTAAGGACCAAACTTCTGGAATAAAAGGGAAACATGACATGTCACATGTCATGTGTCCTTAAGGGGTTAAACTATAAAATTTGGAGACAATACGTGTTCACGATTTTAAGAACAGGTAGGTTGTTTTGCACAGAAAACAAGGAATTAAAACATTTCTTGGATTTTAAAGTTCAACTGCAGATGTGTGATAAGCAGTTCCCGGGATAGGAGAATAGTAGCAATTACATAAGAGTAAGGTTTATCATTTAAATGTGAAATTCAATTTAAATTCCTCAATTAAGACCAAATTAGTAAAACTTGAGGAAATGTATATAAAATCATTAAAAAAAATAATCAGTCATTGTCACAGGATTAAGGGGACAGGGACTATGCACAAAGACCATTTCAACAAGTGGAAGCTGTTTGGGTACCCATAGTGTACCTTTAATGCCAGCTCTAGAACACTTGCTCACTTAATTGTTCCATATTTTAGAACATAGGTTTTAGAACATATAGTGAAATGTGGCATGTCACGCTGCCCTTTTGAGTTATTTTTTTTTCCCCAGCAAACATTCTGAAAGGAAGGATTTGGAACTCACAAAAAATAAAAAAAGCCCCATAACTGCCCAAGACAGATATTGGTATGTAGATATATTTAAAGGGACAATCCAGGCACCCAGACCACTTCTGCCCATTAGAGTGGTCTGGGTGCCAACTCCCACTACTCCTAACCCTGCAACTGTAATTATTGCAGTTTTTTTTTTTTATAAACTGCAATAATTACATTGCAGGGTTAACTCCTCCTCTAGTGGCTGTCTACTAGACAGACACTAGAGGGAACTTCCTGATTTCTAGCAAAGATTTTCTTTGCTAGAGCGTCGCTGGACGTCCTCACGCTGTGTGAGGACCTCCAGCGTCGCTCGTCTTTTTCAATGCTTTCCTATGGGGAGCGCTAATGCGCATGCACGGCATTGCCGCGCATGTGCATTAGGTCTCCTTGGCCGGTGGGCGGGATCAGTCTCACCCACCGGCCGACGGAATCAGAAGGAGGAGCGGTGCGGAGGAGGAGACAGCGACGAGGGCCATTGCCGCTGCCTCAAGTAAGTGACTGAAGGGATTTTCACCCCTTCAGCAACTGGGGATTGGTAGGTGGGTCTTAAAAATGTGAATAGCAGCTCCTAGAGAAAAACAAGAAATTCACCCCTGCCCCGAATAAATACTTACGCCCAAAAATCTTCAACAGTGTCAAACTTTGAAATTAGGCGAAGGTTAGCCTGCCAAGTTTTGCTTTTGTCATTTTTAAAGAACCAAAGGGCCCATCTGCAAAATAATAAAGTGTTGTTACTTTAACTCATCTCAACTACATAGATCATCACAAACACATTCTTATGCAAAATTATATTACCATAATGAGTCATTATGGCAACATAGTAATTTTTTTAAGTTTCTATTAAAGCACCATCACCACCAGGTTAGAATGTAAAAATGAAACCGGTTTAGATAAATTGCTTTTTGGTTAAACAACTGACAGTATACTGGAGGGTCACAATAAGTTGCTGCTGCTGTGTCGTCTCTGGAAAATGGTTACAAAAAAATAAATTTATTTTTTAAATAAATAATCAGTAAATAATGGAGGAAGCATCCTTGCAACAAAGCTACTACAATAAGCGGTAGAATCTATGATTAAGTGCCCCTTTCAAGACATAATTTAAGACAAAATATTGTAAAAGCAATGAGATATATGTTTTTGGATATTGTGTTTTTACTTACCTGTTTTGTAGTGGATGTTTAATGTAGTGCTCAGGGTTTACAAGCTCCTGGCCAGTCGTTTTCTCCTCTTCTGTAGTTTCAGTATTAGCAGTGGTTTCCTAAAAAAATACAAAGTTATTTTTATTAAAAAATGTTTTTACTAAAATGCGCTGTACAATTTAAACTAAACATTCCTTTTGAGGATCCTCCTCATATTAGCCCGTTGACTGTTTGGATTTGAATTGAATTCACAAGAATCTGATACAGCAAATGTATTAGGGATTTTAGGTTTACACACAAGCACTGGACATAAAATCTCAAGTGAGTTTACCAAGAAAATATTTTTACCATTTTATTTAACCCCTTAAGGACCAAACTTTGGGAATAAAAGGGAATCATGACATGTCACGTGTCCTTAAGGGGTTAATATGTAAGCCTGTTACACTCAATATGTGAATACATGCTTGGTTTGAATACCTTTTGTTTCAGTAAATGTAGCCATTTGTTTTTTTTTGTATCAAATTTGCACTTAAAAAGTAACAAAATAGGGTTATACAGGCTGCTAGCCATCTCCTATATCAGGCGTGGGCAAACTGTGGCCCGTGGGCCACATGCAGCCTGCAACAGAGTTTTTGTGGCTCTCTGAGGGCGGGCTGTGTCGGGTCCTCGGTCACTGACCTGTCCATGTGGCTATCAATATGTTGGGAAGACAACTAGGAAATTAAATATATGTATAGATGAACACATTAATATAAAAAAGAAAATTTTCAACCATATAGTGTATCAAAACATTTTGCCGAAAAACATGGAAGACCGGAAGGTTTGGAATTTTTAGGGATAAAAAGAATCAAAGTCCACTGGAGAGGAGGTTGTAAAGAATTTATTTATTTATTTTAAGTAAATCCGATATGAGATGGATGTTTAATCTTAATACGTTAACCCCTGAAGGTTTAAATGTGGACTTTGAAATAACTACTTTTTTGTAACCATTTGTTTTTAATATATTAGTTTCCCAATTTAATAATGTTTTATTAATTGGTTTTAGAAATGTAATGTATTTTAAACTAATATTTATTCATATTATGGTTATTATTTTTACCCATTTATCTTCTCTGACTCCCCCACCCCCCTTTGATTCCCCCTCATTTATCTAGGTTATAGGATAATTTTTAAATTTTTCTATAGATTGCTTATGTATGTATGTAGAAATATTTTTTCACTTTATTAAATGTGGATAAATCTCTTTTATTTCTTTGAATAAAGATGTATATTGTAATGAACTATAAATAGACGTTATAGATTCATTAAGTCAATCATTTTTCCAATTACTTTTCTAATGCATGGATTTTGTTTGTATCGGACTTTATAATCTAGCGCACATGCGCAATGATAATAAATACTCAAACGAACTTCACATTGAATTGTTGGACTGAATTCAATCATGTGATCGGAGAAAACCGGAAACACGTCACCATGTAGGAACGTGAACCACCTGCTGACCCGGAAGTGGTTTACACGGAAATAACGTATCCGGATCCGTTGAAGTACACAGTAGAAAAAAAAAAAAAAGCCTTTTTCAGGATATTTAAGAACTGCAAGTTAAAGACACTACGACGCACTTTGATAACGACTGTGATCGAAACACGTTCGTGCGGTTGTACACGAGAGATATTTTGTTTTATTATACATATCTTAATCAATTTAATTAAAGTTTGTTCCAAAAAAACCCGTTATTTATCTGGTGTCTATTGGTAACCAAAGGAGAAGTGGCAGTCCAGCAGAACATCTAACCATCAATTTCCAGCATCTGATCTCAACAACCATCACTATATATATCCTAAAGGTGCTTATAGTCTGAGTCCACTCCAAGCGGCTCAGCACCACATGAGTGGGACAAATTTGCTTTTTTATTTGTTTTAAGTCATTTATATAGTTTATACTATAATCTGTTTTTTGTCTCCTTAGGCTGTACCCAGATATATGGTAACCTGCCTGTGTGTGCTATTATATGTGACTGTGTGCTCTCACCTAACTGTTTATTCACTTTTAATGATGCACTCTGTGGTTTGAGTGACACACACAAGGTGATTGGAGCCTTATTCTTCAGTTTTAACCTTTTTTATATATTGTTATTACATTGTGAAAAAGGTTAAAGGACCACTAGAGTGCCAGGAAAACAAACTCGTTTTCCTGGCACTATAGGGTCCTTAGGTCCCTCCCACCCCCTGCCGACGTCAGATCCGAATGTGCATGCGCGGCAAGACCTGCACGTGCATTCAAACCGCCTATAGAAAAGCATTACTCAGTCTTTCCTATGGACATCCAGAGTCTTCTCACCGTGATTTTCACAGTGAGAATCGACTCTAGTGGCTGTCAGTGAGACAAACACTAGAGGTTGGATTAAACCTCAGTGAAACAAAGCAGTTTCTCTGAAACCACTAGGTTTTCAGCTGCAGGGTTAAAACTAGAGGGGACCTTGCACCCAGACCACTTCATTGAGCTGAAGTGGTCTGGGTGCCTATAGTGGTCCTTTAAGTAAATTAACCTGCTACCTAACTGGAATCCAGTGGCCAAACAGCCTCTTCTCTGCATTCACAGGCCCCTCCAATCCTATCAGAGAAGCAATGTGGACTTCATATGCGAGGTGCCAATAAAATGCTTCTCATAGAGAAGCATTCAAAGACGTTTGTTCTAACACAATGCGTCAGGACATTGAACGTCAACAACAAAGTCTGACTGTTGTGGGTGTAGAAGCACCATATAGTGGCTATCAGAGAAACAGCCCCCTAGAGGTATGTTTCACACGGTCGAATCTCAAAAATTGCAATGTTTTACATTGCAGGAGCAAAACACTAGGGCAGGGGTCCTCAAACTCCAGCCCCCCCAGATGTTGCTGAACTACAACTCCCATGATTCTCTGGCTATGTAATTCAAAGAATCAAGGGAGTTGTAGTTCAGCAACATCTGGGGGGCTGGAGTTTGAGTATCCCTGCGCTAGGTGCACTGCACACAGACTACTTCAATCAGAAGTGATCTATGTGCCTATAGTGTGCATTTCAGAAAAAATGCCTCCAGTCTGACAGCCAACAAAAGTGTGTCCTTGGATAAATGAATGTTATCATTCCCCACAAATAGTATTAAATAGGCAGTGTAAAAAAAACGCAAAGGAAAAAAACAAACGAGCAAACACCCTTGTTATTTGAACATGTTTTACACATCTGCTTGAAAATATTTACCAATGCAGACTTTACAGATCCTACACAAAACTTCCATCTATGTTTGAAACAATCTAGACCGATTGTTTTATTACCAGAAACAAGCAATTCATTAGTTTAAACCTGGCTAAGATATTATTTAAAGGGATAATATAGTCAACAGAACAACTACAGCTTAATGTAGTTGTCCTGGTGAGTATAATCGCTCCATTCATGCATTTTCATGTAAACCCTGTCTTTTCAGATAACTCTGTGAAACGACAGGAAGTGCCTCTAGTGGCTGTCTAGAAGCACTACCCACAAGGGGAGAAGGAGGCAGACATAATGTTTGCACATAATTATCTGTATGTGCCGTTTCAAGCATAAATGCTACATATATATTCCAACCACCATGACAACTTCTAAAAGCGGAAGTTGTCATGGTGGTTGGAGTAACCCTTTAAAGATTCAGTTTTGGGAAATTGCTGTCTTTAACAACTTTGCAAGCATTCAGTGACTTTGCACTATAACCTATACACCGAGCATAGATTTTGATGTTTAGATTTCTTTTAACTCCCATCATGCTTCCCCTGTCTCCTAAAAGTCTTGTAATATTTAAAAAAAAGTGTGAGCCTATTAAAGGATGTATACAAATGTATAGATATAAAAAGTGGTTTAGATTTCCCCTTAGGGACACCTCCAAGGGGGCTTCCAGAGGCACAGTGCCATTCAGCGTATCCACACTCTGCATGGAGACGCTGAATTGTCCTCATAGATATGCATTGATCCAATGCATATCTATGAGGAGGTGATGATTAGCCAAAATGGCGTTTGGCCCCTTCCCATCCCAATTTAAGCCAATCCAATGATTTACTAGAAGCAAAATAAGCGTGCTAAAAATGGGTGACAACCAATCTGGAAATGAATAATAAAGACTTAGTGCAGACTATCTTAATAGTAGTGAAGAGTAAGGGGTAGAACTCACATGTACCAGAGCCCTATAATAATATTATCTGTGTATACATTTTTCTATCACTGTGGTTCAGTGCAGCTAAACTGAGTGTTCCATCACCTCTGTAGTGCTTACATACCGTGGGTCTTTAACAATCCAATGATTTCCCCAAGTGAAAGCATTGGATTGGCAGAAACAAAATCTAAATTTCTGATGTATGTAACCAAGAAAGCGGATCGGCGCGGGGTCAGAGTCAGCAGACCAACTCGGCGCTGGAAATAAGATAAGTTTTCACCTTTGCTAAGGAGGCAAAGTCACCTAAACAATGGATTAAACACTATAGGGTCAGAAATACATGTTTGTTTTCCAGACCCTATAGTGTTCCTTTAACCGAACCACAAAGTCTAGAGGGCAGAGTGCCCTTTGCTCATTCACCTCCTCTGAATTTTGAGGATTCAAACAGGAAGCCGACGAACAGAGATATCAGGTGGCAAACTTTGGTAAGCTGTTCGTTAATGGTTTTATTCCTTAAAGGACCACTATAGGCACCCAGACCACTGTGGTCTGGGTGCCAGGTCCCTCTAGTTGTAACCCTCCAGCTGAAAACATAGCAGTTTCAAGTTTCACAGCCGCTAGAGGCGCTTCTGAGATTCTCACTGTGAAAATCACAGTGAGAAGATGCTGTACGTCCATAGGAAAGCATTAAGTAATGCTTTTATGTGAGCGATTTGAAAGCCCACACAGTTCTTGCTGCGCATGCGCATTCGGATCTGACGTCGAGAGTTCCCCAGCACATAGGGAGCCCGGTGCTGGAGAAAGGTAAGTGGTTGAAGGGGGGGACCTAATGACCCTATAGTGCCAGGAAAACATTTTTTTTTCCTGACACTATAGTGCTCCTTTAAGATAAAAAAAAATAACCCACTATAATAACTTCATTGCAAAGAAATTGCTCTGGTCCCCAAAGTGGTCCTTTAAACATGAAAACATGAAATTGGCATGTGTGAAAGGATACTAGTGTATATAATCATGCCCCTGCAGTCTCACAGTTCACTTTTGTGCCAATTAGCTGTTAAATCACTGTTTATGCAGCCCTAGCCAAACCTCTGCTGACTGGGACTCTCAAATCTTCACAGCACATTTAATTTAGAGGTTCTTATGTCCTGCTCTGTTAATTGATCTTTAATCATACACATGAGCCTGTTGCATGCTATCAACACAGTAAGGGGTAAATTCTTAATGAAAAGGGTGACTCCAACAACGATGACCACTTCTGCTTTTTGTAAGTGGTCACAGTACAAACAGTGTGTATGTGCAGCACTTCAGCTTGAAACACTACCTGTACAGATACATTACTAATTTTGTGCCAGTGTGAAACCATAGCTCCCGCTAATGTAATGTGAATTCTGTGCATTTAAAATAAATAAATAAACTGTGCGCTGGCAAGATCAATTTCTTTTCACCAACTCTTTTTTGGCATTGCCTTTGCCCAGCCCTTCACTCATCTCTCTGTAAAGCCCACCCATTCCATGTCCTGGTGGGTCAAGATCTATCATATAAACCCAAAGTATATTTTATATAAATGTAGTGTTTATATTATACTTATATATAAATGCAATTACATAGATGAGCTAGTCTGGAGGAGACCCAATAATAGTTGTATAAAATATTCATTAAAACCACACAATGTACACGAGTGTACATACACACACACACATATATATATCACACACATTCATAACACAAAAGGGTTTTAGTTGAGCAGTCAGTTCTTCACTGGAAAAGCTACTAGAACACTTATCGTCTTATCATATTTACACAAGAGTGTGTGTTTAAAAAAAAAAAAAAAAAAAAAAAAAAAAAAACACTTAAGTAGATTATATGCCCAATTAAAACATACTTGCATTTAATATACATATTTTTCATTGTGGACATATCTGAAAACAGCTTGCAAAAACTGCAGATCTCCTCAGGCGCCTTTGGAAGTTCTCCCCTTCTATACCAGCCCTGACTCAGTGGGTTTCCGATCACAGACTTCCCAACGCAGCTTAAAGGTAACCCTTTATTTACGTACCGTATCCCAACTCCGATGTCCCACGGCACTGGGTGGAAGCTCCGCCCCCCTCATAACGTGGTCTAATGCACATGCTGAGGGCGCATTAGACCTCCCCATGAAAAAAAGCATTATATCAATGCTTTCCTATGGGGAAAAAATCTGTCACTGGATGTTCTCATGCAAAGTGTGAGGACGCCCAGCGTCAGATAACTGACTAAAAGTCCGTTACAATTCCGGAAGCGTCCCCAGCGGCTGTCAGCCACGGTGGGGAGACTTAGAGCTGCAATGTAAACGGGATACAGCACCCAGACAACTTCAATTAGCTTTAGTGGTCTGGGTGCCTACAGTGTGCCTTTAAAGGGTTACATCAACCACCATGACCACTTCAGAGAATTGAAGTGGTTATGGTGGTAGGAGTCAGTATGTGCAGTGATTATCTTCACTTGTGTGCTGGAGGCCAGCTACATCCCCAACAAACATGGCAATGGCAGCCAAGAACTCTGTTCCGGCCTACCAACGTCAATTATATGCATTAAAAGTGGTCTGTTTTACCGCCTGCAAAGGGAATCTAGCTATCTCTTCCGCCGTTAAAAGGGACACTGTAGGCACCCAGACCACTTCAGCTGATTAAAGTGGTCTGGGTACAGTGTTCATATTGCCCTTAGTGCTCCAGTGTTAAACATTGCAGTTCCAGAGAAAATGATTTGCAAGGATGGTGATATGGACAGCTGGCAAACAAAAAAAACAAACCAGGCAGTAAATGGACTATCATGATGCATTTATAAAATTAATAACTTCTAATGAAATCTGCACTCTCTCTAAAATAAAAAATAACACCCTCCTCACACAAAGCAATACAACAAGCTGGATGGTCTGGAGTGTTCCTTACTAAACAAAACCCATAAAACCATGCTGCTGCGTCTATTCACAACATTTCTTATACACAAAAAGATTTGGTCACCAAGTTCCAAGGAGGTTTGCTGGTAAACAATATTTAGAGTGCACAGGAAACCAATTATAGGCCTAGAACGACGAAGAACCACCCCCCTCCTTCAATACACCCCATCAACGATTATTAAGTTTCACTCCCTCTGGCCCATATGGTAGAGGTACGTGGTTAAAAAAAAAAATTGTAATTGAAATCCGGTGTCAGGACTTTAAACATGGTTTCTTGTAAGCACTCACATTGTCCAAGTCATTCATTGTGAGGCCTTAGTCGGGGAGAGCCGATCTCTGGTGGGATAAGGAAGTGGCCGCACGCACAGCACATGGAGTTACTTTTCTGAATGAGCGAGCTGGGGCGGAAGGTGCAGGAAGCCTGAGCCATCACTAGCGACCTCTAACTTATCAATCGAACACAGATAGTGTGAGAGGAGGGGGCGGGGGAGTGCGAGCGATCTATTGTAACCGTGTAGCCAGGTCTGAACGCTAACTCAGCACCCACTCTGCCTGGGAAAGCAAACATTCCAAGTACAGAACTCCCCCCCCTCCTCCTCAAACCGTCTGCCTGCTCCGCCACGCGGCCCTCTCTCAACTGCCGCCCGCGTGACCAGCTCTCTTGCGCTCACAGACATTCAAGCACGCGCGCCCACTAGTCCGTAGTTAGTAGACGGAGGGCTCGAGGACAGGGAGGGGGTAGGGGGCGCGCGCGCGGCTGTCCTCGGCACGGGGCCCCATCGAACTACAACCTTCTCCCGAACGCCCTCAGCGAGAGATCGAACCGTGCCGGAGGGTTCTGTGTGAGCAGCGGCCGCACCGCGCGCCTCCCCCGCTATGTAAAATGAAAGCCGCCAGCGAGGCGGAGAGTGTGGCAGAGTGCTACCGTCTGCTTCATCACACACGCCGGCCGCCCGCTTCTCCCTCACACCAGGCGGCTCCCCACCCTCAATATCCCCTTTATAGACACTCATCCCGCGATATTACTGCCCCTGCCAGCGACTTTATTAGATCTAGTCAGATCACGCATTCACTCACCGGTTCCACGGTCGCCATTTTAGATGGATGTGACTGCACAGCAGCCGCTGGCAGGCAAGAGAAGGAGGAGAGGAGAAAATAATAAAAAATAAAAAGAGAATGAACACATTCAAACGCGATTGGTGCTGGCCCTAGCACGTGACTTCCGGCGAGCCATGTTTGGCCCCGCCCACAGGCTAGGCCTGTCGGGGGATGTAGTTCAGGCTTCGAGTTATAAACACCAGAGACTATCAAAGTGCTATGTGTGCAAAGTCGCGGTATCTCAGAGTTGCTGAAGTGGTAGAGAGCGAGAGAGAATTCTGGAATGTAGCGTTGTGTGCACACTTTACAAAACTGCCTCCCACAATGTAACTGAATAGGCTAATAAGCCCAAACTAGTAAATTTACCTGCTAACTCGTTTATCGATGGCATACTACGTTGAAACACGTTTTTTATGACAGTGTATACTAATAGGATAAGGGCTTGCAATGCACTGTGCTGTTTGTAAAGTTTTAAGAGTTGCACCATACCTCAATACTACACAAAAAGAGAACAAATCAAAAATACAAAGTGACCATCTAGCACCAAACGCCTTTAAAGGACCACTATAGGCACCCAGACCACTTCAGCTTAATGAAGTGGTCTGGGTGCCTGGTCCAGCTAGGTGCCTGGTCCAGCTAGGTTTAACCCTTTTTTTTATAAACATAGCAGTTTCAGAGAAACTGCTGTTTATAAATGGGTTAATCCAGCCTCTAGTGGCTGTCTCATTGACAACCGGTAGAAGCGCTTGCGTGCTTCTCACTGTGAAAAACACAGTGAGAAGACGCCAGCGTCCATAGGAAAGCATTGTGAATGCTTTCCTATGAGACTGGCTGAATGCGCGCGCGGCTCTTGCTGCGAATGCGCATTCAGCCGAAGAGGAGGAGAGCTCCTCGCCCAGCGCTGGAGAAAGATGTAAGTTTAACCCCTTCCTCACCCCAGAGCCCTAAGGGTGGGGGCACCCTCGGCACTATAGTGCCAGGAAAACAAGTGTTTTCCTGGCACTATAGTGGTCCTTTAAAGGGCTTTAAAGCCGTTGCGGCGGCATAGAACGCCGTAACGGCTTGCAGCCCCAGGAGGTACTGTGTACTTACCTCCACCGCGATCCTCTTCTGGGGGGCTGCCTGAGAGCCCAGGCAGCCCCCCTCGGGCAAATGAGGCCCCCGGGGGCCATGTGATCGCTCTCAAAGAGCGATCACATGGCCCCCTATAGCTGGCTATGGATCTGCCAGCAGGGGGACTGTCTAAAATATTAGACAGTCCCCCTGCTGGTAGGTAGTGTAAAAAAAAAAATATTAAAATGTTATAAAATAAATTAAATGCCTTTTTATATATATATAATATGTATATATGTTATATATATAATATATATACATATTATATACATGTAACGTCATACGTAATGTATTTTAATATTAATATTAGTATATATATTAGTATTAAAATACACTTAGAATGACGTTACATATATATAATATGTATATATATTATATATATAATAGATTTACATATATATATTATATATATATATATACGTATAATTACAATAATAAATAAATAAAATAATTAAATAAAGAAATAAAATATTGAAACAAAATGTAAAATAAATTATATATTCATATGTAATTTCATTCTAACTGTATTTTGTTATTAATATATATATATTGGAAACAGAATACACTTAGAATGACATTCTATATATATCTATCTATATATAAAATACAAATAACCGCAAATATATATATATATAGATACATATAATTACATAAAAGATTACATTAGTATACACGTAGAATTTATATACCTATAAATGCATATATATTAAAATTCTACGTGTATATTTAAGTAATTTTTTAACATAATTATGTCATTTGAGTAATTAAAATTTGATTGACATGCCTGACAACACAGGGAGAAAGTGCAGAGAATTTAATTCGCAAGCACTATATTTGACCCTGTAACTCTCCAAGACACCATAAAACCTGTACATAGGGGGTACTGTTTTACTCGGGAGACTTCGCTGAACTCAAATATTAGTGTTTAAAACTGGTAAATTGTATTACAACGATGATATTTTCAGTAAAAGTGACGTTTTTTGCATTTTTTACAAACAAACAGCACTTTTATGGACTATATTATTGTTGTAATATGTTTTACTGTTTTAAAACACTAATATTTGTGTTTAGTGAAATCTCCAGAGAATAACAGTACCCCCCATGTACAGGTTTTATGGTGTTTTGGAAAGTTAGAGAGTCACATATAAGGCTTGCATTTCATTTTTTTGACATTGAAATTTGCCAGATTAGTTATGTTGCCTTTGAGACCGTATGGTAGCCCTGGAATAAGAATTACCCCCATGATGGCATACCATTTGCAAAAGTAGACAACCCAAGGTATTGCAAATGGGGTATGTCCAGTCATTTTTAGTAGCCACTTAGTCACAAACACTGGCCAAATATTAGTTTTTTGCTTTTTTCACACAAAAACAAATATGAACGCTAACTTTGGCCAGTGTTTGTGAGTAAGTGGCTACTAAAAAAAACTAAACATACCCCACGTTCAATACCTTGGGTTGTCTTCTTTTTCAAATGGTATGCCATTATGGGGGGTAATTCTCATTCCTGGGCTACCACACCGTCTCAAAGGTAACATTACTAATCTGGCAAATTTCAATTTGAAAATAGAACGTTCTATATTTGACCCTGTAACTTTCCAAAACACCATAAAACCTGTTAATGGGGGGTACTGTTGTACTCGTGAGACATCGCTGATTACAAATATGTGCATTTTGTTGCAGTAAAACTTAACAATATTATGACATTTACAGCTAAAATGTGAGGCGGAACTAAAAATTAAAAAAAAAATTACAATTTCTCACAGTTTTTTTTAATTTTATTCATAATAAATTGTTTCATATACAAATATTTTATATGAAATGAAAGCCCTGTTTCTCCTGAACAAAATGATATATAATAAGTGTGGGTGCATTTAATATGAAAGAGGTGAATTACGGTTGAACAGACATATAGCGCAAATTCCAGTTTTTGTTTACGTTTTGTTTTGATCAGAACGTGTACTATTGACTCCGTCCTGAAGGGGTTAATTTTATGGCAAGACAGGAGGCTTCATATTTGCTTATCTTTCTTTACTGTAACTCCCAGCAGCAAAGAAACAGTTAACAATCAGTGTAAAAAAGTTTAACCAATCATGCATCACAGTAATATAAATTGCCGTCAGGCTCCTCCCAATTCCTCTTTCTTTGCTGCTTAGCCTCCCAGGTGAGTCTATTCTAATTATATCCCTATTAATGCTCAATTTAGCTGACTATTATCATTTTGATATCATTTGAATATATTATATATTTTCTGTTTCTTTAAATTTTATTTATGTGAAATATTTGCTCCTTTTATTAACAACTTTTAAGTGGGCTGACATTCTAATCAGCCCACAACTTCAGATTACTTCATACTAATTATATTGTGCTCTGTCAATTTAAATCTAGAGCACTGGCAGCGGCTCCCGGCATCTTGCCGGTCCGTTCAGCCGCTCAGTTCTTTATACACAATTTGTGTTTCCCTTGTGTCTGTCAGGGTACCTGAAGTCTCTACCTCGGAGGAGGTTAGACTTCCCGACGGCCGTTCTCTCAGGGGGGCTGATTCATCCAATCCTCACAGCTCTCATAGTCATTCTCACGCCGGCCGCGATAGCCCCGCTTCCTTTTATGACACGACGCTCAGGAGCCGACGTCATGACGGCAATCACATCCCGACCTGTCAATCTAGTTCGGAACAACGAATCAGGGCTCGGCAAGGGCGGAGTCATCAATTAAAGAACCAGGGTATAAAAGAGGGATGTGTGTAATGGTTCATTGCCCTGTCGTGGTTCTAGCTTGTCTAGTCACTCAGCGCTTTGATTATCGTTTGTCTTTTTGGTTCTGACCCGGCTTGTTTATTCTACTCTGCTTACCTGTGTTATCCTTTTGACTCGGCTTGTCTCTCGCTTACCTGCTCTCTCGTTCCCTCGACCTCGGCTTGTCTCTGACCATTCTTTACCTACTCCTTACGTTAGTCCGGCCATTCTAAGGTCCGGTATACGTACCTACCACCTGTTTGTACTCTGCGTGTTGGATCCCTGTCCCGATCCTGACAGTGTCTCCGTAGAGACGCGTCCCGCCCTTCCTCCTATGCCGCGGCCATTTCTCTTACCTTTTTCCCGGGCTTTTTGACTCAGCGCCATCTTGTGGACGGTTTCTGTGTGGCGGTTTAGTTTTGTTTCGGCTCTTCACTGCAAACGCGACCCAGCTGTTCGGTAAGTATACTTTTTCTTCTTTAAGCCCCAGTCCGTTAGTTTATTTAAAGGTATACACTCCCATACTCAAAAATATTAGTTTTTCTGTTTACAGATCCCCAATTACACAACAAAGTGTTTCAGAAAACCCTTGCTTGATTTTGAGGGTGACCCCCTCTAGCCTATATTCTAAGGGTGACCCCCTCTAGCCTCTTTTCTAAGAGTGAACCCCTTTTTTGCCTCTATACAGGGTAACCCCTATATAATTACACAGGTACATACCTGTTATTGATTTTGGACATTATATTGTCCTTTTCTCTCTGGGTGAACCCCACTGATAAGCTGTGGATGAACCCCACTTATTTACAGGATAATTGTTTCTTGCATTTTACATCCTGTCTAAGTCCTCATTGTAAATAGTTTGTCTGCATATAACAAAAAAATAAAATAAAATATTATAAATAAAAATATAAATAAATTAAATACTATAGTGCTGACCCCACTATTACTGACATTACTGACATTATGTCTGATTTGCCAGAACCAGCAGTCTCTGCTGAACTTAAGGCTTGGCTATACAATGCCATTACCGACTCCATACCCAAAGCTCTAGCGGCTTTCCGCGAGCAGACAGTCCCAGCCCCTACGGCGACCATTACCCAGCTGTCAGACTCCGAGGATTCTCATGGTTCAGAACGTAACGAAGCTCCTCGCAAACGCCCTTGGAAGGGCGATAGCGCTACCGCCGGTAAAGGCAAAGTGCCCATTACACCTGAATTCGACCCTTTGCTTGTTACCTTTCTGACCAAGTCAGGGAAAGACCCCTGTAAGGGTCTAGAACAGGGTCTGAAAGCCACTCAAGATAAGTTGATGGATGTGGCAGGCCCGCTTATACAAATTTTCATTATACAGACAAGACTTTATCAGGTAGCACGTTTGACGCACATATGGTGCAAGAGTGGGAACAAAGGTCTTTATGCCTTTTAGGCAATGCCAATGTGGCGATCTCGACAGAACGGTGGAAGGCCGTCCTTTATAAAATCGATGGCAAGCTTGCCGAATTGGGCATTAACCCCTTAAGGACACATGACATGTGTGAAATGTCATGATTCCCTTTTATTCCAGAAGCTTGGTCCTTAAGGGGTTAAATAACTTGGTCCAGAGGCTCAAGGCATGTTATTCGGAGACAAGTTCATAAAATAACTAAGTAAACATGTCTCTGTATTTACTACGCTGACAAAAGCGCAATCCTCCATTCGCAAGGTGTTTCACACACGTTTTTCCGGGAGAGCTGGTCGCTACAGAGGCCGAGCAACTGGCAGAGCCGCCTTCACGGGCTACAGGCCTCGACCTTCAGATACCTGGAACTCGGGCAATACCCGATTCTACCACAGGCCGTTTTTCCCCTCTCGCGGAGCTATCCGAGGACGTGGATCCGCATCCCTCCACGGTCGCACTGCTACAGGTAATTGTCAGGATTCGAACCTGGGACCTTGGCAGCTCTGGTGCTTTGGCTTACCTCTGAGCCATCTCTCCGCTTCTGTTTCCTGTATCTAGCCGTGTCTAGTATTTAGTACTGAAGCTGGACATTTGTTGGTACATCTCCTGTCACTCATGTTACACCTGAGCCTGATGTCTCGTTAGCCAGGTATATAACACTGCCTCTCCCAGAAGGCAGGGTCAGTTCCTTGACTCTGGTGATCATCCTGCGGTTTCCTGTTCTCCAGTTTGTTATTGACCTCTGGCTTGGTACACCGATTATCCTGACTTCTGGCTTCCTTTGACCTTTGGCTTCCCACGACTATTCTCCTGGTTTATTGTTCCTGTACCGCGTTTTGGATTTACCCTGCACAGCCCCCGTGCACCGACTCACAGGTCAGGTGAATTCTTGCCTGATCACCTTGGCCTGTGTTTTCTTGCAAGGGTGAGCATACTTCTCTGCCTGCCGGACTCCCACACCCAGGTAAGCCCTGACATAAGGAACTGACCTTTATGGAGTCCGCAGAGATGTGCTCACCCCTGTCCCAGCAATTGTCTAGCCTGGCCCAGACTGTTTTGGAGCTACAGCGAGAAATTGTTTTTCTTAAAGGGACAGTACGCCCAGCCCTGGAACCTGTTTTTCCTGAACCATTTACAGTTATGCCGGAGAGATTTGATGGCAACCAAGCTTCCTTTCTATGCTTTAAAGTGGATTGTGAATTGGTGTTTTCCCTGAAGCCTCGGACTTATGCCAATGATTTCATAAAGGTCCGAGCAGCTATAAACCTGCTGTCTGGAAAGATGAAACAATGGGCACACGATATGTTGCTGTCTCAGAATCCTGTCCTTGCGGGATGGGATGCTTTCATGTCTGCCATGGAAGCACACTGCAAGACTCCTAGCAAGACCGCTGTGCCTAAGCCACCACCACGTCCCAGAGGATCCCAGATTCCCAGAAACAAAGGGAACCTGTACCTATACGACAACCCCGTGTTGCCTCATTATGCTCCTGATCCTATGAAGGCCCCAGAGCAATCCTGCCTTCCTCTCGACCCAGACGAACCTATGGAGATTGGATATATCGGGACTAGGTTGACCCTAACGGAGAGAGATCGTAGGAGAGCCCATGGCTTGTGCCTATATTGTGGAGAAAGAGGGCATTTCATTTCTTTCTGCCCAATTCGTCCACCCAAGCAAAGACCCCTTCTAGTGAGTGCCCTACGTACCCAACCAGTCGTCTCAGAAACTTCGTCTAGACGCTGCCAAGGTTTTTGCCAGTCATGTCCCCGTTATGTGACACAGAAGGGTACGCAAACTATGCTGTATGACTTACCCAGTGCTCCTGAGAAATCTGAACCTCCGCCGGTAGAGACTTTTGTTAAAGCTGGTACTATCATCCCTTCTTGTCAACCTAAAGAGGAGTTACTTACCGTCTGTAATGGTGACGTACAGAGTGAAAAAGGTTCAGAGAAGAAGACTCCTGGGATCAACTTACCTGCCACTTGCATTGTATCCATTGCCAGCCCTAACCTCTCTCCAGTAGTACCTGAAAATGCTAATTGTTCGGGGAAGAACGATCCTCCTCCTGGCTGTACCTATGCCTCTAATGGGACTCTAGTCCGGAAGGAGCACCTGCAAACATTTGAGAAGGCCCTTATAGCTATGTCCTCCGATCCTGCTGGCAAAACCAAAAACAAGAAGTCAAAGAAGTGACCTCCTGGGCCGTACTTGTTTTTTCATTTCTTGTGTTTTCGCGCCTGGAGGCGTCTTTGAGGAGGGGGTAATGTCAGGATTCGAACCTGGGACCTTGGCAGCTCTGGTGCTTTGGCTTACCTCTGAGCCATCTCTCCGCTTCTGTTTCCTGTATCTAGCCGTGTCTAGTATTTAGTACTGAAGCTGGACATTTGTTGGTACATCTCCTGTCACTCATGTTACACCTGAGCCTGATGTCTCGTTAGCCAGGTATATAACACTGCCTCTCCCAGAAGGCAGGGTCAGTTCCTTGACTCTGGTGATCATCCTGCGGTTTCCTGTTCTCCAGTTTGTTATTGACCTCTGGCTTGGTACACCGATTATCCTGACTTCTGGCTTCCTTTGACCTTTGGCTTCCCACGACTATTCTCCTGGTTTATTGTTCCTGTACCGCGTTTTGGATTTACCCTGCACAGCCCCCGTGCACCGACTCACAGGTCAGGTGAATTCTTGCCTGATCACCTTGGCCTGTGTTTTCTTGCAAGGGTGAGCATACTTCTCTGCCTGCCGGACTCCCACACCCAGGTAAGCCCTGACAGTAATGGACCTTCCTTATTCTCATATTCCTATTGCAGGCTGGTTAACCCTTTTTTCCCAACAGTGGTCTCAACTCACTCGGGATCCTTGGATCCTTCAGACTGTGTCCGGGTTCCACCTGGACTTTTCAGACGAACCGATACAAAAATCTCCTCCTATCCCGATCAAGATGTCATTGTTAAACGAGTCGACTCTACGGAGTGAACTCAACAATCTATTCACCAAGGGTGCGATCGAAAGAGTTGTTGGCCCACAGGTCTTCATAAGCAACATGTTTCTTGTCAAGAAAAAAATCAGGAGACCTACGACCTGTTATCAATCTGAGAGATCTGAACAGGTTCATCACATACCGTCATTTCAAAATGGAGGGAATCCATTTATTGAGAAACCTACTCTGTGAGGGAGATTGGTTCTCCCGCTTCGATCTAAAGGATGCATACCTCACGGTGCCGGTAACACCAGCCCACTGCTGCCTCCTTCAGTTTCTTTGGGAACAGGAACTATGGCAATTCACCTGCCTCCCCTTCGGCCTATCTTCCACACCCTGGTGCTTTACCAAACTAATGAAGCCAGTAATGGCATTACTGCGTTCCCAGGGAATCCAGTCCATCGTTTATCTGGACGAGCTCCTCCTCATGGCGCAGGACCAAGAGACTCTTCACCTTCATACAGCCATGACCTCCGCTTTGTTGCAGAACCTTGGCTTCGTGATCAATCGCCAGAAGTCATCTCTCACTCCGTCCCAGACGGTACAATTCCTGGGATTCCAGATAGATTCTGTTCAGGCAGTCCTTCAACTTCCGGCAACCAAAATCAAATCCATAAAAAAGGACATTCGGAGGTTGCTGATATCACCATACCTCTGCCTGCGAGATCTAGCTCGCATCATCGGCTTGCTCTCCGCCTCAATACAGGCAATATTCCCTGCCCCATTGCACTACCGAGCATTGCAACACGTGAAGACGCAATATTTACATCAGTCGACATCCTATGACCAACAGATCACACTCACAGACGAAGTCCGGCTAGAACTCCATTGGTGGCTATAGCATATGGACTCTTGGAATGGAAGAGCCATTTTCGGATCCCAACCCGATTTCATTCTGGAATCGGATGCAAGCCTGCTCAGATGGGGCGCAACTTGCTCGGAAAATTCTACAGGAGGACTCTGGTCCCATTCGAAACGAGCACTTCATATCAATTGCCTCAAACTAATTGCAGGCTCCTTCGCAATCCGCAGTTTTGCCAAGGATGTCTACAATTGTTCCGTGGTGCTGAAGATGGACAATGTGTCAGCGGTTCGCTACGTGAATCATCTAGGTAGTTCCAAATCGAAGATGCTTTCGGACCCGACCAAGGAATTGTATCAGTTCTGCCTAGACAGGAATATCTCCCTACAAGCAGAATATCTACCGGGATCAGACAACCTCGTTGCAGACTGGTTCTCCCGACATTGGAGGGATTCCAGCGATTGGCAACTGAATCCACAGATATTTCACTGTCTCCAGATCTGGCGGGGACCATTCAACCTGGACCTCTTTGCGTCTCGCCTCAACAGTCAGACGGACGCATTTTTCAGCTGGTTGCCAGATCCAGCGTGCCTTGCACTTTCCCCTGCTTCTACCCACCTCCTGCGACCTCCTCAGGGACCCGGCAGGTAACTTTCACCCGTTGGCAATCCAGGATCATCTCCGACCATTTCAGGGGATCTTGGAATGTCTCAGACCTTTCGACTACTGCTCAGGGACTCATTTGGGATTCATGGGCCCCAGGAACCAGATGCTCTTACATCTCTGCATGGCGTCTCTGGAGTTGCTGGTGTTTGGAAAGGAACTTTGATCCCTTTTCAACATCTATAATTAATATTATCAATTTCCTGTCGTCTCTGATCGACCAGGGTAAATCCTACCGGACTATTAAAGGGACACTATAGTCACCTGAACAACTTTAGCTTAATGAAGCAGTTTTGGTGTATAGAACATGCCTCTGCAGCCTCACTGCTCAATCCTCTGCCATTTAGGAGTTAAATCCCTTTGTTTATGAACCCTAGTCACACCTCCCTGCATGTGACTTGCACAGCCTTCCATAAACACTTCCTGTAAAGAGAGCCCTATTTAGGCTTTCTTTATTGCAAGTTCTGTTTAATTAAGATTTTCTTATCCCCTGCTATGTTAATAGATTGCTAGACCCTGCAAGAGCCTCCTGTATGTGATTAAAGTTCAATTTAGAGATTGAGATACAATTATTTAAGGTAAATTACATCTGTTTGAAAGTGAAACCAGTTTTTTTTTTCATGCAGGCTCTGTCAATCATAGCCAGGAGACGTGTGGCTAGGGCTGCATAAACAGAAACAAAGTGATTTAACTCCTAAATGACAGTAAATTGAGCAGTGAAATTGCAGGGGAATGATCTATACACTAAAACTGCTTTATTGAACTAAAGTAATTTAGGTGACTATAGTGTTCCTTTAACGTGTTTCGATCTGCTATTTCTGCAGCACACGTTCCTATTGAAAGTTCTTCAGTAGGTAAACACTCTTCTGTGTGTAGACTCTTGCGGGGCATTCGCATCGCTAGACCTCCGCTCCCAAATATAATCAATTCTGGGACATGGCCATCATGCTCACGTTCTTAGAAGCTTGGCCGGACAACGAGGCGCTCTCCCTACGCCAATTGTCAGCCAAATTAGCTCTCCTCCTTTGCTTGGTCTCCTTCCGAAGAGTCTCCGACATCAGGGCTTTTGACTTTCATTCCCTCGATTTCACACCGGAAGGGGTGCACTTTCACATCACTAGACGCACCAAGACCAATTCATCTACAGTGAGCTACCCCTATTTTTCGGAGAAACCCCTTCTCTGCGTAGCCCGTTGCATCAGACACTATATCTCTCGCACCACCTCTCTTAGGGCACCTACTGGGCCCCTCCATGTGTCTTATGTGCGACCACACAAACCAGTCTCGTGCCCTACTATTGCTCGGTGGATTAAATGGCTACTCGCCCTGGCTTGCATTGATGCGTCTTTCTGGGCTCACTCGGTTAGAGGCGCAGCCGCCTCCTAGGTATTCATAGCTGGAGGTTCCCTGGCGGAGATTTTATCCTCCGCCGATTGGTCTAGAGAATCCACTTCCGTACCTTTATTTTAGACATTCTCCACACGTTTCTTTGTCCATGCTATCTAAGCGTTAAAATAGAAAATATGAAGCCTCCTGTCTTGCCATAAAATTCGGGATTATTCTAACTTTTAATGACCGAATAATCTAAATTTGATTAAAGACAGGAGGCGAATATTTTCCCACCCTGGAATATCTTTACCCACCATAATAGGTAAGTATCTCTAAGTACCTCCATCTCTAACTAGGTGGCTAGCATTCTCTCAACTTTTTTCTTGCCTATACTCATCAGTTCATTATTATATGTTAAAGCTTGCACTTAAATTGGACGTTAGTTTCATTGCATTTTAATTTGATTTTCTCTTGCCAAAGAGACCATACTTTCGCGATGTTTCTCTTTCCTCCTAGTGTGAAGTCTGTTTCAAGTCTCCCCTGCGGATTGAGCACTGTTTTCATCCTATCGGATACTTACACCGTTACCTACTCATCGTTCTAATGGTTCTACGTTTACAATGTTGACTCTACGGCTATTCGGCTACATCAAGAAAGAGGAATTGGGAGGAGCCTGATGGCAGTTTATATTACTGTGATGCATGCTGATTGGTTAAACTTTTTTACACTGATTGTTAACTGTTTCTTTGCTGCTGGCAGTTACAGTAAAGAAATAAGCAAATATTCGCCTCCTGTCTTTAATAAAATTTAGATTATTCGGTCACTAAAATTTAGAATAAACCCGAATTTCTGTAAAGTAAGGAATAATGTAAGAAGTAATCACCAACATCAAACAGATAAGTTAGGGTCAGTGGTAACCATTCCAACAAAGAACTACATATGATGCTGAAGTTAGATAGCCAGCTTCTTATTCAGGGATATAAGTTAGCTTCTTATTCAAATATGGATTTTATTCATTCAAAATGTATGTAAATATTATGACCGCTGCAATGTAAATATATAATATATTCATATTCAAGCCATATTTCTACACATTTCTGATATAATTATAAAAAATGAAAACAATAACATGTTTTTTTTTAATGTAATTTTTTATTAAGCTTATGCAAATAAAATAACAGATATCCATGAAATGTATATACGTATATCGTTTCCAATTCAGTTGATATACACATAGAGAAATATACAAACATACCAACAAAAACACAACTGCCCAAGAAAGGCGTCTTTTTTTCTGACGACCATATATTATGAGAGAGACATTTCTTATAGGGTATATATTAATATCCACATGTAGGCTGTAGGTAACTACCACAATTTCATTCCTCATAGAGTTATGTAGATCATTTGCATTCATCCATCCCATTTCCTTTTTTTTTTAATTTATTGTTTTTTTTTTTTGTTTTTTGTTTTTACAAATAAACATCAACATCATACATTTTATACAAATTCTCTTTAAAAATTTGATTTCCATTAGGCTAGCCTAATTTATAACCAATATTTACACTTTTATGCTATCTTCCTCTTTGTTAAATTTCAGCCTAACCTACACTCCTACTCTGCTTTATCCTGCCAATCAGATTTACACCAACCTGCATAACACCAATCTGGACTTTGCCTCTACTATTGCAAGGTGTTATATTCCTTTATTATCAGTGCTCCCACCAACAGGGGGGCTGCTTTTCCCATTTTCCTGAAACCTTGCTGTTCCGTTCTGTTCTATTCTTTTACACTTGACTCTCTATATTCAACCTATAGTTTTATCTATAGGTTCTCTTATTATCTTTCTACATCCTGTTTATAATGTATATAGGGCATATTGCCTAAGCCTTTGTTTCTCTTATTTTCCTTCTCCCTATTAGTTTATTTAGAAGATATCCTGTTGTTTTCTATTATGTCCAAATTCACCAATAAAGCCTCAAAAATTAACTCTGGCCAAAGTCTCTTACCTGACCTGCTCGAGATCATGACATATATTTTGGATATTATATTCTATTAATTTTGATAAGTCTATATCACCAATATAGAATGTAATAACTTCAATTGGTGCAGAGGGGATTAATGCATTATAAATGCCCAATTTCCTTTTAAATAATTTGAGTGGTAATTGTTTCATTTACAATTTTATTTGATAATGAAATATTTTTATAATGTTCAGAACCAATCCAAGCTAATTTAAATAGAGTATTACTTTCTGTTTCCATATTTTTCCAGCTGGGATCAGGATTAATAGAATTGTCCCATTTCAAAAAGTGGGTAAGCATGGTACAATCATGTAATTCCATTATGTCAGGAAGATTTGTTCCACATTTTTACTCTTTTAGTGAGTGTATTGTATGAAACTTTGGGTATTTTGTTTGCCCAAATGAATTTCATCAACATTTTTTGAATTGATGGAGTATTGAGCTTTGTACTCTTATTGGTATGGATCAAAACAAGTAGATTCATTTTGGTATTACGTATGCTGAGACCGTATTCATACGTCCCATTCAGGAGATTTCTAGCCTTTTCCAATTTTGAGAATTTTCTTTAATGATAAAAGTCTCTTATTTTTATTCTACAATTTTATCTATATTTGATATAATTACAATTCCTAGATAATCTCTTATTATAAAAGTTCAATTTAAACTTTTTTCTTTTAAATACCATATATTTTCAGAATTTATATTGAAAGTTAATATTTGTGTTTTATTCATATCTAATTTGTAGCCAGAATAATTGCCAAAATCTGAAATTAATTTCAATAAATTTGTAATTGAATCTATTGGATTAAAGAGAATTAGAATAACATCATCCGCATATAGAGTAATTTTATGATGTTCTGAATGGATCTGCAGCCCTTCAATTTTATAATTTTGTCTAATTGCCGCTGCTAGAGGTTCCATAGCTCATACATAAAGGAATATTGAACCAATTATATACCATACCAGGACATATGACTCTAGCTTATGGGTTTATATATAATGACATTGTACTGTCTTTAAAAAGCCTGTTGAGCCAAAGTTCTCCATCACCAAGCCCAGACATTTCCAGTTCACCCTGCCAAATGTTTTTTCTGCATTTAACACTATAAAGACTGATTGTATTTTTTGTATTTTTAGATGATCCATTATATTTAAGATTTTCCGAGTATTAACAGCAATATCCCTACCTGACACAAAAGCTGTTTGATCTTTATTGATGATTTCAGGGATTACTGTTTTCAATCTCTCTACCAATATTTTTGAAAATGTTTTTATGTCAAGGTTTATCAGAGAAATAGGTCTATAATTCGACAGGGTATCACGGTCTTTTCCAGGCTTGGGGATTGGGAGAACATTGGCCTGAAGTAATTCCTATGGAATATGTTTACTATTCGAGAATTCAATATATAATCGTTGTAATAATTGAGAAATTATTTTATCAAATGTTTTTTTTTAAATTTGCAGAGAATCCATGTGGTCCAGGTGCTTTTGCGTTTTTTAGCCATTTTATTGTATTTTGAATCTCAAACATAGAGATGTGTTTATTTAGTTGTTCTAACTTATTTGTTTTGATAATGGGAAATTTACATTTCCAAAGAAACTCTGATTATATTTTTACTTATTACCTCTTTATTTCCCATTTCTAGATTGTATAGTGAATACTAATAGGATCTAAATGCCTCTACAATCTGTTTAGGAGATAAAACTGTTTAATCTCCTACTTTTATTTTATTTGATTGTTTTTCTTTTAAAATTTTAATTTATTGCGCACGTTCTGTGGTCGAGCCCGGCTTTCGATGGCTGCTACCCGTTTCATCTCTGAGTAACTCCGAGCAAGCTAATAAATTTGATTCCCTACCCCAGTCTCAAACAGCTCAGTCTCGAACAGATGAACTATCCCTAACCCATTAACCCTTATACCTCCTTCCTTCCAGAACTCCACTCAAATCCCACAAACCACAAAGACCTCTGCAGTCCTGCTGACTATCTCCACCTGAGTGTTTCAGTGCATTTGGCGAGAGGCACAACGGAGGACACAGGAGGAAATGTTCCCCACGAGGCAGTGAGGTGCGGTGGCAGAAGTCAGGAGAAACATCTACCACAAGACAGTGAAGCACAGCGATGGACATGAGGAGAAGCAAGTACCACAAGTTAGAGACTTGCCGTGTGCCACGAGTGCAGTAAATATCAAGATGAATCTAGCCCATGGAAAGCATGAGACTGTGGATGGTGGTGATGATCAAATTGTTCCATAGAATAATACACTAGTGCTGTAAGTAGCTCCTTTGGAGTATTAAGTTTTAGGAAAGAAAGAAAATTGGAGAAAGGGAGAGAAGAGAAACTAAAGAGATTCTAAGTTTTGCTTTTTTTTTGTATATAATGTAACTCTTTTGAGTGTATATCATGTAAATACTTTGTCCAAATAATATTGTGCAATAAAAAAGAAAGAGAGAAGAAATATGGAAAATAAATTAAGAGAGAAGGGAAGAGGAGAAGAAGAGGAAGATAAGGAAAAGGAGGAAAGAGAAAATGGAAAAAGAGAGAAAAAGGAGGGGGGGGGGGGGAAAAGGGAAGAAAAATGAAATAAAAAGAGGGAATCACAATGGCTCCCCCCCCAAAAAAAAATCCTCATTCCTGACAAAAACAAATCTATTAACCTATTCTGTTCTCTTAAAACTCACGAAACATCTAAAATAATTCAAAGAAAATCATTAGAACCTAACAAAGATCAATTAGACTACTCTGATGAAACATCACATAATGAAGAGCATACGTGCAATCCAGCTCTTTCTCATGATTCCTTACTATAAATTATGGACAATCTATATACAACAATAAAAACTGATTTAGATTTGAACACATTGGAACTAAAACTCAGAAACTATCACAACAAGCGGATCTTCTAACACAATTTCAAAGTGATTTTATGGAAATTAGAACTGAGAATTTTCAACTTAAATCGAAAATTACATTTCCGGAACAAAATATATCAGACTTGGAAGCAGGGCCGCCATCAGGGGGTGACAACCATGACGGTTGTCACGGGCCCGGCGGTCCTGGGGGGCCCGGACTGCACAGGTAATCCTCTGCATGCCCGGGCCCCCAGCCCTTCAATCTGCATATATACATAGCGAGTACCGCTATGTATATATGCCTCTGCGGGCCCTGCTGGCTTCCAAGCAGGGCCCAGGATATACTTACCTCCCCTCCAGCACTCTCGCAAGCCACAGCAGTAAAGCGTTGCCGCGGGTTGTCATGACAACGCTCCGCGGCGCGCAATGCATGCTGGGCTAGAGCAGTGGCTGGCAGGAGGGAGAATATGGAGGGAGTCTGCTGGGCTCCTCCTTGCTGCCCCAATAAGCGGAGCCAACGGACCACCAGGGAATCCAGTGTCCCCCCCCTCCCTGACTACAGGTAAGAGGCAGGGAAGGGGGAATACATATTTTTTAATTATACAAATTCTACATAAAAAAAAAAAAAATCCCAGCAGCATCTGTCACACATCCAACACACATCCAACACACACACACACCAAACAGACAAACTGCATCCACTACACAACCATACACATCATCCACTACACAACCATACACATCATCCACTACATAAAACAGACAAACTGCATCCACTACACAACCATACACATCATCCACTACACAACCATACACATCATCCACTACATAAAACAGACAAACTGCATCCACTACACAACCATACACATCATCCACTACATAAAACAGACAAACTGCATCCACTACACAACCATACACATAATCCACTACACAACCATACACATCATCCACTACGCAGCCACACACATCATCCACTACATAAACACACAAACTGCATCCACTACACAACCATACACATAATCCACTACACAACCACACACATCATCCCCTACACAACCACACACATCATCCACTACATAAACACACAAACTGCATCCACTACACAACCATACACATCATCCACTACATAAAACAGACAAACTGCATCCACTACACAACCATACACATAATCCACTACACAACCATACACATCATCCCCTACATAAAACAGACAAACTGCATCCACTACACAACCATACACATAATCCACTACACAACCATACACATCATCCACCACACAACCATACACATCATCCACTACACAGCCACACACATCATCCACTACACAACTACACACATCATCCACTACACAACCACACACATCACCCACTACACAACCACACACACATCATCCACTACACAACCACACACACATCATCCACTACACAACCACACACATCATCCACTACACAACCACACACATCATCCACTACACAACCACACACATCATCCACTACGCAACCATACACATCATCCACTACACAACCACATACACTACACAACCATACACATCATCCCCTACATAAAACAGACAAACTGCATCCACTACACAACCATACACATAATCCACTACACAACCATACACATCATCCACCACACAACCATACACATCATCCACTACACAGCCACACACATCATCCACTACACAACCACACACATCATCCACTACGCAACCATACACATCATCCACTACACAACCACACACATCATCCACTACACAACCACACACATCATCCACTACACAACCATACACATCACCCACTACACAACCACACACATCACCCACTACACAACCACACACATCATCCACTACACAAATACATACACATCATCCACTACACAACCACACACATCACCCACTACACAACCACACACATCATCCACTACATAAACACACAAACTGCATCCACTACACACATCATCCACTACACACACACACACACACAGCATCCACTACACAAATACACACTGCATTCACTACACACATAATCCACTACACACACACATATCATCTACTACACAAACACACACTGCATTCACTATACACACACTACATCCACTACACAAACACACACTCTGCATTAACTATACACACACACTACATCCACTATACACACAATACCTCCACTACACAAACACACACTCTGCATTAACTATACACACACACTACATCCACTATACACACAATACCTCCACTACACAAACACACACTCTGCATTAACTATACACACACACTACATCCACTATACACACACACTACATCCACTATACACACAATACATCCACTACACAAACACACACTCTGCATTAACTATACACACACACTACATCCAGTACACAAACACACACTCTGCATTAACTATACACACACACTACATCCACTACACAAACACACACTCTGCATTCACTATTCACATACTACATCCAGTACACAAACACACACTCTGCATTTACTATACATACACACTCTGTCCACTACACAAACATACAATCTGAATCCACTATAAACAGTGTATCCACTTTACTCACGCACTTTGTATCCACTACACACATTCTATAGCCACTATACACACACAAACAAATTCAGTACACAGACACCTCATCCTTGTGGGTGGACTTAAGATGGGCCCTGTGGGGGCATTTGGGGGCGGGTTATGTGGGCGGACTTGGGGCGGGTCATGTGGACTGACTTGGGGGCGGGCCCCGGGGGGCCCAGACCGTAGGCTTTGTCAGGGGCCCCAAAATTTCTGGTGGCAGCCCTGCTTGGAAGACAGATCAAGGAAAAAAAAAAATTGAAAATAAGAGGGATGCCTGAAAGTGTCACAAATCAACAACCTGACACATATTTAATAGATATTTTTTCTACAATAACAGATTTATCCTCGTATGGGGCACATACCTTAGAGAGATATCACAGGTTAAGGAAGCTGAAAGAAATATCAGCTCCAAGAGATACTATAGTGAGATTTGCAAATTATCATTTGAAAGATACAATCATGAAACAAATTAGGAAAAATCCACTTAAACATGAAAAATATAAAGATATAATTTTTTTTGCAGATATCTCAACAGCTACCTTGGAAGCAAGAATGCGGTTCCATGACTTAACATCGATTTTAAGACAAAAGATGATAAGTTATCAATAGGGATTTCCAACTAAATTAATAATAAAACACAAAGAAAGACTACACAATTTTTTCGATCCTGTACAAGCAAAGGAACAACTGAGAAAATGAAATCTCTTTACAGAAACATTACAGACAATTTAAAAGAAAGGGAAAAAGGGACTTTTTTTTCTTCCTCCCTTCCTTCTCTCCCTCCATAGTCCTGATATAAAAATCTGATGTGAAGTAAAGAAAGAGACAATGCGAGAATGAGGGAAGGGAATGAGGTGCTAGAGAATGAGAATGAAGTAAAGGGGAAAGATATTACTGAAAATTCCATCTAAAAATAATACAGCCTCAAATTATACTTATATGAAGTGTAGATAAGGGTGTATGTAATTAAATATATTGAACTCCTCCCTACTCTCTTCCCCTCTCCCTAATAGAATCTAATCAAAATCTTGTTTATTCTATTCAAATTTCGTATTATATTATTTAATTAAATGTATATTCAAACTAATGGATAAAATAATACACATTACACTTAAAAGATAAGATTATCTAAAGATTTCAAAAGATCCCTTTGTTTTGTATTTATATAATAGTAAGTTATTTAAATTATATCACTATTAAATATCTAAGAGGTTTTTGTTACCTAAAGATGTAAAAGTAAATACACAAGTAAATGAATATTAAAGGGATAAAAAATTATTATGGTATCATGGGGATATTTGAATAAGAAGATTGAAAGAGAGGAAAAGGAAAGTTGATTGATTCATATGATAAATATATTTTTTTTATCTAAAAAGCACTTATAAAAAAGGATAACTCAGTAGAGAAGATAAAAAGGTTTTTGCACGATTTAAATTTCAAATACTTATAGAGTATATTAAAAAGAGGATTATAATGACTGTGATATAGACAAGGGGATCTATATATAGAAAGGAGAATATAGAAAAGAAAGAAGGGAAAAAAAAGATGAAAAAGGGAGAGGGAAGGGGAATTTTTTTCCCTCTATCTTTCTCCCTTGTCGAGACGGGGGGAGAAAGGGAAAGAAGAATTAGAATCAGAAATTGAAATGAAAATAACTTAAGAAAACAATTTCTTAGAAAGCTGGTACACCTTTAGTGTGACCTAAATTGGAAATAGGTCAGATCAGAAATTAGATTTCTGATTACACATGGTGTTTCTTTAATGAATGAATGTTGAATGAATGCTTTATATGTTGCAGGGTATCTTAAGTTTATTGCCATTAAATATTTTCAGAGAGAACTGGTACAAAGATATGAAGAAATAGGGCAGGGACGAGAGGTTCCAAACATCAAAATAAAAAGAAAAGACACTTAATTGTATCTCAATAAATGCTCAGGGAATCAATACTCCATTTAAAAGAGGCCAGTTGTATCATACTTTATGCCAAAATCAAACAGGTGTAGTACATGTTCAGAAAACACTGGAATAATACAACCAAGAAACTATGGAAATTCTCTTATTATCCACATATTTAACAAGTGAATATTCTTATTGGAAAAAAAGCCAGGGGTAGCTATTATAATCTATAACAGGGGTCAGCAACCTATAGCATATGTGCCATGCATGGCACTCGAGTTGCCTTTGCACAGCACTCAAGGGTGCCAGTCATGGCCAAATTAAGAGCCCAGTTGGCCTGGAGCTGACAATAATGATAGGCCTAATTACAGAATCTTATCGACCAAAAAAACTAAAACAATCATACCTCCCAAGCGTCGTGTATCTGATGGAGATGGTGTTGGGGGGAAAGAATTCAGCTATACAAAAACACATACTCTATGCTAATCTCTCTCTAATTTATGCTTTAATCTTTCAAGTAAATCCATACCCCCTAATAGCAGTGTCCAGTGAAGCAGGAAGTCAATGGGCAGGGTAAAAGGGTGGGCCACTGACGTGAATCACGTGACCAGACCTGCCAAAAGGGGTGAACATGCCCAAAAAAGGGGCATGTTTGTCCAAAGAATTGGAAGGCCAGCCTGGCATGAATGCATGTCAGGCTGCCTGCCAATCATGCAGTCTGTCCAACTAAGGGCTATGCAGGCAGCACCCTGTGCTTGACATAAATGCATCAAATGATGCGCCTACTCCACGCTTTCTAAGGACTGTCCCCTAGCACTCACATGTCCACTTGTCTCCTTATCGTCTTACTAGAAGGCAGAAGGACAGAGTAAAGGTGTAGGTAGTGAGTGTAGAAGAAAGGGGGCATGCCACAGAGAAACCAAAGTCTGCATTACCTAAACTAATTTTATTGTGAGCCAGTCCACACAAGTTTTGTTGCCATACATCCCTCTTAAGCTTCCAAACTTAAAGGGACACTATAGTCACCAGAGCAACTACAGCTTATTGTATTTGTCCTGGTAAGTAGAATCATTCAGTTCAGGCTTTTTGCATTATACACTGTCTTTTCAGAGAAAATAACTCCACTAGCCACTCCTTAGATGGATGTTAGAGGTGCTTCCTGGGGCAGTACTGCCTAGTGTGCAGCACTGCCACTCAGTGTCTCCACCCTCTGCACGCAGAGCCAGCATCTGCAGACTTGAATACAAGTAAGATTTTACTATATTTAGGGAGGCAAGATGGGGTCAGGGGGGCCTAGATGGTGGTTTTTACATAATAGGGTCAGAAATACATGATTGTGTTCCTGACCCTATAGTGTTCTTTTAAGAAAGAGTATGTGAAGAGTAGTTAGGGTTTCCACCTTTCTTGGAAAAAAATACCAGCCTTAATCATTTGTATAATTAATTAGTTATGCATGACATCATATGATGTAAATCACAAGGAGTGACATAAGAGAAAATTCTGTAAAATCACCAACAAACTACTCACAGTTTGATTCTGCTGTGTAGATGAATTGCTCCCAGTGTCTTCCTGTCTCCCAGTGTCTGTCTTGCAAGTCACCCAGTGTCTTAGTGTCCCTATGTATCACAGTGTCAGTGTCCCCATGTCGCCCAGTCCCATAGTCTCCCAGTGTCCCCATTTCTCCCAGTGTCCCCATGCCTTAGTGTGTCCCTAGGATACTAGGGGACACAGTGAGACATGGGGGCACTGAGACACTTGGGGACACTGGGAGCACTTGTGAATACAGACATGGGGACACAGACATTTGGGAACACTGGGAGAAATGGGGACACTGAGACACTAGGGACACAGAGACATGGGGACACAGACACTGGGAGACATGAGGACACTGAAACATTTGGGGACACTAAGACACTAGGGGCATTGAGAGACATGGGAACACAGACACTGGGAGACTAGGGGACACAGGGAAACTAGGGACACTTGTGGATGTAGACATGGGGACACTGGGAGACATGGGGACACAGGGAGACATGGGGACACTGAGGACACTGGCTGGGAGACATGGGGACACTGGGAGACATGGGGACTCTGAGTCACTAGGGACACTGAGAGACATGGTGTCAGGATCGGGACAGGGATCCAACACGCAGAGTACAAACAGTAGCCAGATACGTATACCGGACCTTAGAATGGCCGGACTAACGTAAGTAGTACAGTAAAGAATGGTCAAAGACAAGCCGAGGTCGAGGGTAACAGAAGACAGGTAAGCGAGAGACAAGCCGAATCAAGGGTAACAGAGATAAGCAGAGTAAGGTAAACAAGCCGGGTCAAAACCAAAAGGGATAAGAGAATACACAAGCACTGAGTGACTAGGACAAGCTAGAACCACGACAGGGCAATGAGCTAATGAAAGAAGCTCTGTTAAATACCCTGTCTAGAGCAGTAACCACGCCTCCTAGGCGTCCTGATTGGTCCTGCAGCAATTGACTGACAGGTTGTTCCGGGAGAGTGTCCTGATGACAACTTCCTGCCTAGATGCTGTAAAAGGCAGTCACTCCCTCGCGGCCGGCCTTGCATGACCGGATAGACCGCGGGGAAGGGAGCCATCAGACCGTCTTGATGAAGGAACAGCTAAGTCTCTACCTCTTTCGGAGGTAGAGACCACAGGTACCCTGACAGTACCCCCCCTCTCAGATACGCCCACCGGGCGGAATACACCAGGACAAGAAGGGAATCGAGAGTGAAACGCCCTGCGGAGACGGGGAGCATGCACCTCCTCCTGAGGTACCCAACTTCTCTCCTCAGGACCATAACCCTTCCAATCGACCAGATATTGCAGTTTCCCCCGAGAGATTTGAGAATCAACGATGGAATTGACCTCATACTCCTCCTGACCCTCCACCTGAACTGAGCGAGGAGGGGCGATCGTGGAGGAGAACCTGTTACAAATCAGTGGTTTTAGCAAGGAAACATGAAATGAATTCGGAATGCGTAAAGCATTAGGCAACGCTAAACGATACGCAACTGGGTTAATTTGAGACAGTACCCTGTAAGGTCCAATGTAACGAGGAGCAAACTTCATGGACGGCACTTTTAGGCGAATGTTTCTAGTACTTAACCATACTCTATCGCCTGGAACAAACACTGGTGCTGCCCTTCTACGTTTGTCAGCGTGTTTTTTAACCAGCATAGAATTGTGCAGAAGAATTTGTCGAGTCTGATCCCACAACTTCCTTAAATTGGCAACATGAACATCCACCGACGGTACCCCCTGAGAAGAAGATTCCGAAGGAAGGATGGAAGGATGAAAGCCATAATTCAAGAAAAAAGGGCTAGAATGCGTAGAATCACAAGTGAGATTGTTATGTGCAAACTCCGCCCAAGGAATCAAACCGACCCAATCGTCCTGGTGCTCAGAAACGAAACAACGCAAATACTGTTCGACCTTTTGGTTAGTGCGTTCAGCAGCTCCATTGGACTGAGGATGATAGGCAGAGGAGAAATTCAATTTGATGCCCAGTTGGGAGCAGAACGATTTCCAAAAACGGGAAACAAATTGGGAGCCTCTGTCAGAGACAATTTGGGAAGGTATCCCATGCAAACGGAAAATCTCCCTAGCGAATATCTCCGCTAATTCGGGCGAAGATGGGAGTTTAGGTAAGGGAATGAAGTGAGCCATTTTAGTAAATCTATCCACCACAGTGAGAATGACAGTCTGCTTTTTGGAGATAGGCAGATCAACAATGAAGTCCATTGCCAGACAGGACCAAGGCTTTTCAGGAACCTCTAAAGGGTGCAGAAATCCGCATGGAAGCGAATGGGGTAGCTTGGTCTTGGTACAAACTTCACATGCCCCGATGAATTCTTTAATGTCTTTACGTAAGTCAGGCCACCAAAAATCTTTAAAGACCAGAGCATATGTCTTGCGGATGCCAGGATGCCCAGCCAGCTTGCTGTTATGGAGACAGCGTAGCACCTCCAGTTGGAGAGCGGCAGGAACGAAGTGTCGATCCCCCGGAGTCTGTCTGGGTGCCAAGTGCTGAAACTTCATGATCTCGGAAAGCAATGGAGAGTGAATCTTGAGATTAGTGTTCGCGATGATATTCCCCTTAGGAACTATGGAGGACAGGACTGGTTCAGTTATAATGGATGGTTCATATTGACGAGACAAAGCATCGGCTTTAGAGTTCTTAGAACCAGGCCTATATGTAAGTACATAATTAAAGTGAGTGAGGAATAAGGACCAGCGAGCCTGCCTGGCGGATAAGCGCTTAGCCTCCCCAATATAAGACAAGTTCTTATGATCCGTTAAGATAGTAACAGGGTGTAATGTCCCTTCCAGTAAATGTCTCCACTCCTTTAAAGCCTTAATGACCGCTAGCAGTTCCCTTTCCCCAATGTCATATCTGCTCTCAGGCCCAGAAAATTTCTTAGAGAAGAACCCACAAGGGTGTAACGGTTTGTCCACCCCTAACCTTTGAGACAAAACAGCCCCAACTCCTGTCTCAGAGGCATCGACTTCGAGCAAGAAAGGCAGAGTCGTATCAGGATGGACTAGAATAGGAGCCGAGGCAAAAAGTTCCTTGAGAGTCTTGAAAGCTCCAAGAGCTTCCTTAGACCATGTCAGGATTCGAACCTGGGACCTTGGCAGCTCTGGTGCTTTGCCTTACCTCTGAGCCATCTCTCCGCTTCTGTTTCCTGTATCTAGCCCTGTTTAGTATTTAGTACTGAAGCTGGACATTTGTTGGAACTCTCCTGTCACTCATGTTACACCTGAGCCTGATGTCTCGTTAGCCAGGTATATAACACTGCCTCTCCCAGAAGGCAGTGTCAGTTCCTTGACTCTGGTGATCATCCTGCTGTTTCCTGTTCTCCAGTTTGTTATTGACCTCTGGCTTGGTACACCGATTATCCTGACTTCTGGCTTCCTTTGACCCTTGGCTTCCCACGACTATTCTCCTGGTTTATTGTTCCTGTACCGCGTTTTGGATTTACCCTGCACAGCCCCCGTGCACCGACTCACAGGTCAGGTGAATTCTTGCCTGATCACCTTGGCCTGTGTTTTCTTGCAAGGGTGAGCATACTTCTCTGCCTGCCGGACTCCCACACCCAGGTAAGCCCTGACAGACCAGAACTTAGTATCAGCCCCTTGTTTGGTCATATTGGTAATAGGCGCAATGATAGAGGAGTAACCCTTAATGAAGCGCCTATAGTAGTTGGAAAAACCAATAAATCTTTGGATAGCCTTGAGTCCTTTGGGCAAAGGCCAGTCTAAAATAGATTGGAGTTTTACAGGATCCATTTTAAAACCTTCCCCAGAAATCACGTACCCAAGAAAGTCTATCTGAGACTGATCAAAACTGCAGTTCTCCAATTTGCAATATAGACCATGTTGCAGCAGCTTGTGTAATACCTTTCTGACCTGTCTATGGTGAGTCTCAATCTCCTTAGAGTGTATTAGTATGTCGTCCAGGTAAACAATAACACAATCATGCTGAAACTCCCTAAGTACCTCATTAATCAAATCTTGAAATACTGCAGGAGCATTACATAGTCCAAATGGCATAACCGTGTATTCGTAGTGGCCATAACGGGTATTGAATGCCGTCATCCACTCGTGACCTTGCTGGATTCTCACCAAATTGTAAGCCCCTCTGAGATCTAACTTGGTGAAGATCTTGGAGCCCTTAAGACGATCAAATAACTCGGTAATCAGTGGGATAGGATAGGCATTTCTGACAGTTATTTTATTCAAGCCTCGGTAATCAATACAAGGTCTCAGGGTGCCATCCTTCTTCTTAATGAAAAAAAAACCAGCCCCGGCCGGAGAAGAAGACCTCCTGATGAATCCCTTTTCTAAATTCTCCTGAATATACTCCTCTAGAACCGAGTTTTCCTGAACAGACAAAGGATATACATGGCCCCTCGGAGGCATAGTCCCGGGTAGAAGCTTAATTTTACAGTCAAATGACCTGTGTGGCGGCAAAGAATCGGCATTCTTTTTGTCAAACACTGCCCTTAAGTCTAGGTAAAGGTCTGGTATTTGTCTTTCTGTGGACTGAGTAGGATTCTCTGGTATGCTAACATTAGCTAAAGGAGAAACCTTGCACAAACACCTATCCTGGCAGCCCTGGCCCCACGAGAGTATCTCCCCTAACTCCCAATCGATAATAGGGTTATGTTTTTTCAACCATGGGTACCCCAGAACTATGGGAACGGAAGGAGACGAAATGAGCATAAGAGATAAATTCTCCACGTGTAGGATACCAACATTTAAATTAATGGGTATGGTTTCACGAAAGATAACAGGGTCTAGTAGTGGTCTACCATCTATGGCCTCAACGGCCAAGGGTGTCTCCGTTAGCTGGGATGGGAGATTGTTTTTAATAGCAAAGACTTGGTCGATAAAATTCTCAGCAGCACCGGAATCTATCAATGCCATAGCCCTTACTACTTCCTTCCCCCAAGTTAAGGAAACTGGTAGCAGAAGCCTGTGATCGATATAATTAGGAGTAGAGGACAAAATAGAAACACCCAAGGCCTGTCCTCTAGAGAGACTTAGGTGCGAGCGTTTCCCGGGCGGTTAGAACAGTTCGAGAGTACATGGCCCTTGGCCCCACAATACATACACAAACCCTCTCTTCTCCTGTAATGTCTTTCCTCCTCAGAGAGGCGGGTATACCCTATCTGCATAGGTTCAGGAAGCAAAGATACCGTGGAGTCAGGACTTGGAAAAGCGGGGGCTAACCTAAAAGAAGGTCTCCGGTTCCTGTCTCGAGTGTTCTGTCTCTCTCTTAAACGTTCATCTATACGAGAGATGAACGAAATTAAATCCTCTAAATTCTCAGGGAGTTCTCTGGTAGCAACCTCATCAAGGATTACATCAGATAAGCCATTCACAAATACATCCATATACGCCTGCTCATTCCACTTGACTTCTGACGCCAGAGACCTGAACTCTAGTGCATAATCCACCATTGTTCGGTTCTCCTGTCTCAGGCGCAACAGTAATCTGGCTGCATTAACCTTTCTACCTGGAGGGTCAAATGTTCTTCTAAAAGCAGCTACAAATGCGTTATAGTTATAAACTAATGGGTTCTCGTTCTCCCATAGTGGGTTGGCCCATCTCAGAGCTTTGTCAATAAGTAGGGTGATAATAAATCCTACCTTTGCCCTATCTGTAGGATAAGAGCAAGGTTGCAATTCAAAGTGGATACTAATTTGGTTTAAAAAACCACGACACTTCTCAGGAGCCCCACCATAGCGTACTGGGGGGGTAATGTGAGAAGAAGCACCCACTGTGGCTACCTCTAGACCTGAACCGACAGGAGAAACAGGGGTATTACGTATTTCCTCTGGTGGGTTATTGGCTTGAGATAATAGAGCCTGTAGCACAAGCGCCATCTGATCCATTCTGTGATCCATGGCTAAAAACCTAGGATCAGGAGAAGCCTGCTGACTGTTTGTACTTGCAGGATCCATTGGCCCTGTCGTAATGTCAGGATCGGGACAGGGATCCAACACGCAGAGTACAAACAGTAGCCAGATACGTATACCGGACCTTAGAATGGCCGGACTAACGTAAGTAGTACAGTAAAGAATGGTCAAAGACAAGCCGAGGTCGAGGGTAACAGAAGACAGGTAAGCGAGAGACAAGCCGAATCAAGGGTAACAGAGATAAGCAGAGTAAGGTAAACAAGCCGGGTCAAAACCAAAAGGGATAAGAGAATACACAAGCACTGAGTGACTAGGACAAGCTAGAACCACGACAGGGCAATGAGCTAATGAAAGAAGCTCTGTTAAATACCCTGTCTAGAGCAGTAACCACGCCTCCTAGGCGTCCTGATTGGTCCTGCAGCAATTGACTGACAGGTTGTTCCGGGAGAGTGTCCTGATGACAACTTCCTGCCTAGATGCTGTAAAAGGCAGTCACTCCCTCGCGGCCGGCCTTGCATGACCGGATAGACCGCGGGGAAGGGAGCCATCAGACCGTCTGGATGAAGGAACAGCTAAGTCTCTACCTCTTTCGGAGGTAGAGACCACAGGTACCCTGACACATGGGGACTCAGACACTGGGAGACTAGGGGAGACTGGGATCCATATGGACACTGAGCCACTAGGGACACTGGGAGACATGGGGACAATGTGTCCTCAGTGTCTCCCAATGTCCCTATGTCTCTCAGCGTCCCCATGTCTCACAGTGTCTCCTAGTGTCTGTGTCCCCATATTTTCCAGTGTCCACAAGTATCTTAGTGTCCCCAGGTCTCCCAATGTCCCCTAGTGTCTGTGTCCCCATGTGTCTCAGTGTCCCCATGTCTCCCTGCTGCCTTTCCCCCCATCCCTCACTTACCTGAGCTGCTGTCTGTGCTGTGTAGCTGCTCCCCCATGGATCAGTGAGTTATAGAGAGAGGCAGGGATATGCTGTAACTTCCTATCCCTGCCTCTCTCCACACACAGTGACCCCTACTGGCTGGTGCTGGTATTGCTGAGTAATCTCTTTTTATATTGAGAAAAATACCTGCATTTGTATTGCCAGTATTACTGCAATACCTGCACAGCCAGGCAGCCTCAAATACCGGCTGAGCCAGTAAAATGTCAGTCAGGTTGCAACCCTAAGAGTACTGTGTAAAAAAAAAATATATATGTGTAACGGACCGTTTCAGCATAAAAGGGAATAAAATCCGTTTAGGTGATAATCCCCTTTTTGAGAGACAGGCACAGCTACTGCAGAACACCAAACTCCCGAACTGGATACAAGATAACACTCCGAACTGGAACAGCTGAACAAGAAAAGCATACAATCCGCTTACACTCCTGGCAGTCAGCTTACAATCCAATTCCCCCCAAGAACGAGACGACACTTCATTTTGAGGGTTAAACAGGAACTGAGGACTGGCTCATCCAGCCTGGCTTTTATTTCCAACTCACACATACAGGCCACACCCAGGGGGAGGCATAAAAGAACCAATGACATAGATGTTACATCCCACACATCCCCTCCCCTTAGTGTGACACATAATCCCATTATGCATACAGTTTAAAATATACTTTTACACAACTTTCATAACTTTAAAACCATACATCACATTCACATAAAAATACATATCCACAATCAATGAATTCAGGGGAACAACATATTAAAAAATGGCATGGATCAGACCAGGGGTTCAAAAGTTAGTAAAGTATCTTTTAAAACCCCTAGCTTTCCAGCTTCCTTCTCTGTGCTGGAGAAGTAATCCAATTACCTCCCAGCACAGAGACAGACTCCATTGAGCACATGGGGATACAAAGACAGTAAAACACTTTAAAATACATAAATTCACCTTTTACACTTAACACACAGACATTTCACATATCCCCAGATAGCTGGGATCTGAGCGCACAAAACTACTGAATAGCGCGCAGATCCTATTCACACAGTATAATTGCCATGGAGCTAAAGTCTTTCCCATAGTCTTTCATTATATGAATAGGCTCCATGGTATAGCTATCTGGGGTATCACATTCCCATAAAGTCTGGTCCATAGTCCAAAGGCAGCAGGCGGGCAACCAGGCTTCTCCAGTTCACAGTGACGAAGTTGGTTTCGCCACAATTCTCCCCTTTACCAATTAGACTAACAGGGTACCTGACCTCCTGCCGGTCAGTGCCCTGGTTAGTCCAGCAACCCACCCACAAAACAGAAACAGCAGAGCAGCCCACCCACAATAAACAGTTACTACACCTGGGTGAGGGAGAATTTTGTCCAGGTTCAGGTGCCTCACCACGGCTGTGTGGGGGACTGGTAGGCTGCCTTGGTGGGTTGCTGAGGGGGCAGAGACCAGCGGTACTCTGTCCTGTTGCCAGCACTACCACGGGAGTAGTCTGGTTGGAGCCTGGTTGCTGGAGACCGACTGTCTCCCCTTTGGATATATCGCTCTGTGGCTGGGGGACAGGACCGACCGTCCCTACCCCTGGTGCTGTAAGTGCAGAGACTACGGTCCCATCTGCACAGATGTGGGGCTTAACATCTCCCCTTGGTGGGTTAGGCTGCCGCTGGAGAGAGGGTGTAACAAGCTCCTCTCTCTGGACGGTAAACTGCCGCTGGGGAGAGGGGTTAGCAGGCTCCTCTCCCTGCCACTCTCTCTGCTGGTGGAAAGGGAGACCAGCTGTCTCCCCTTTCATTCTCTTGTCCTGCTGCTAGGGTGCGAGACTGACTGTCTCTGCTCCCTGGGTTACACACTGCCGCTGGGGAGGATGGACGACACCATCAGCTCCCTGGGGTACACACTGCCGCTGGGGAGGAAGGACGATACCTTCTGCTCCCTGGGATACACACTGCCGCTGGGGAGAGAGGACGCTGCTCTCCGCTCCCTTCAGTTCACACTGCCTTCTTGGCATATCACTTTGCTGCTGGGGGGCAGGAACAACTACCTCTGCCCCCTGTAACTCAGCCTGCCGCTGGGGAGGATGGACGACACCATCAGCTCCCTGGGGTACACACTGCCGCTGGGGAGGAAGGACTGCACCTTCTGCTCCCTGGGACACATACTGCCGCTGGGGAGGATGGACGACACCATCAGCTCCCGGGGGTACACACTGCCGCTGGGGAGGGAGGATGCTGCTCTCCGCTCCCTTCACTTCACACTGCCTTCTTGGCATATCACTTTGCTGCTGGGGGGCAGGAACAACTACCTCTGCCCCCTGTAACTCAGCCTGCCGCTGGGGAGGATGGAAGGACATGTGCAATTAGTTTAGGTCCGAATAAAAATTTGGTTGAATTTCGGCAATTCGGACATTCTAATGCTTCCGAATGTCCAAAATACCGAATTTCAGAAGTGCTGAACTGAATTGCCGAAGTCATGAATTACCAGATATCGGAAGTTCCGAACCAAACCGAAGTGCCGATTTTCGGAAGTGCCAAAGTGCTTCAGATTTCTGAAAAGTGGCAAAACAGGAGAGGGAGGGAAAATTAAGGGAATGATGACAGGAATCTAACCCTATCCCTAACCCTTACCCTAGCCTTCCTCTAACCTACCCCTAAGCCTACCCATGGTAGGCTTAGGGGTAGGGTTGGGAGTAGGATTAGGGAATTGCTGAATTCCCGAATTTTAGAAGTGCCGAATTGCCAAAGTCCCGAATTGCCGAAGCCCCGAATTTTTTTTTTGTTGAAATTCTTTATTTTTGCTCGTGCATAAAGTTACAATGAATCTCGCATCGCCACAACAGCGAATGCGAGGGTTGCAGTACATTTAATGATACATGTGGAGTAGTAGTGAAATTTGAAAAACAGATATTACTGTGCATCATTTGAGGGGTTAGCACGAATTTTTATATTTAAATGAGTGTATAAGATTATTTACGTTGTATGCAGCTTAGTGTCATGTAAGGTAAGGTAAGGTAAGGTAGTGTTCTCAGGCTTTAAGAGCAAGCTGGTTTGGGCGTCAACTTAAACAGTAATAATAACAAAGCTAAAGCTAAGGTGGGAGGTTATCCTCGCCGTCTATGGTGTGGGTGAGCGTGTGTAAGCCATACTTTACATAGGTTAACAGTGTCCACATTAGGTTTGTCAGAGTCCAGACCGGTGTTAGGCTTTAGTAGATGGGCCATTAAGTACATAATTAGCCGTCCTCAGCCAATTCCCTGTGCATGCCACCGTGGAAAATCTGGTTCCCGGTCGGCCATATCGATGCCTTTCTCCGGTATGCAGGAGTGTGGGTTGCCCTGCTCGTAGTACAGATGCTGTGTGTAGCGGAACGGGTCCCCGTCCTTACGGCTCCGGGCTGTTATGGGAGCTGGCGCCCTCTGTCTGTGGATCCGCCTTCGACGTGAGGTTGGATCGTGGGTCCCCGGGGTTTCCGACTCGTGGTCTGCCCCGCGGGTAGTTGGACTGCGGCCTGGAGGTTTCTCCAGTTGGGCTCCCAGCCCAGAAAATGGACAGGAGTCCGCTGCTACCTGGCAGGTGGGTTCCATCTCGGACGGTGTAGTCAGGGATTTACGCTGGGCAATGCGGTCCCAGAAGTCTTGGCAAATTGCGTCGAAGCGAGCCTCAAAGGCCTCCTTCCAGCTCTGGTCTGTCTGGCTTGCAGGGATGCACTTGGATTGTGTCGCGGCGGCCATCTTGAGGTGCCACGCGGCTTACCAGATTTTCCCGGTCTGGCCTCTTGGCTCTAGGTTAGTAGCTTGTGGTCCAGTCGCCCTGTTTGGACCGGGATGACCCCCGCCGGTCCAGGGGGGGGGGGGTAGGAGTTGGGAGGTGAGAGCAGTTTGTAGGCCTGATCACTAGCGAGGAGAGCGGCCGCCTCTCCCCGTTTCGGTCCCAGGTAGGCCTCGGCAGGGTTTCAGGGTTCCCGGTTAGTGACAAACTTGATTCAGGTGTCAAAATGTTCCCCCGGGTGTCCCCTCTATGCTTGATTTCCTCCAGATCGAAGACGTGCTTGAGATTTGTTTTTTTTGTGCCCAAATGGCAATTTTGGTCAGGAGCTTGTTTTCTGCACGTCTGTTCAGCCTGGAAGCTAGGCTCCGCCCCCCAAGTCCCGAATTTTTTGCCCATGCACATCCCTAATACAGTTTTCCATTCCTTATGCCATTCAATAGCCATTGAAAAGTAAAATTTGATTTCAGTAGATTCAAGTCTACGTTTTCCATTACAAAAGTTAATGCTTGCGATTTGTCTAAGTTCCATTTATAATTGGATAAAGATCCATAAATATCTAGTACCTACAACAATGATTTGACATAACTATGAGACATTAATGTCAAAATAATATCATCGGCATAAGCCAAAAGTTTAGCTTCAAGGGAGCCTACTTTAACCCCTTCTATATTGGGATCCAGTCTAATCCTCTGGAGTAGAGGTTCAAGTGAGATGATATATAACAGGGGTGCCATTGGTATTGGTACCGTTTTTGGTTTGAAAATACTCGGTAGAAAATCCGGGACCTGAAATATTTGCTGATGGATTGGTGTAGATAGCCATTATACCATTTATGATTGATTTCCCAAAATTAAAAATCCTCAACGTTTCCTCTGTAAATACCCAGTTGACCCAGTCAAAGGCCTTTTCTGCATCCAATGACAGGTCAACATGGGCATCCTCTCAAGCTCAGTCATCTCCACCAAATCAATAAGTTTCCTGGTATTATCATTTGGGCTTCGATTTTGAATAAATCCTACTTGATCTTGATGTATTATAAACGGAACCATTCCTTTTAGTCTATTAGCCATTATAGAAGAATATAATTTTGTGTCGCCATTAATAAGAGAGATTGGTCTATAATTTGAGACCTTAGTTGCATCTTTATCTGTCTTGGGAATTGGGACTATCGTAGCCTGTAACATTTTCCTTGGAAAGGCTTTTCTTTGTCTTCATTAAAGGATCACTATAGTCAACATATAAAAGCAAGAAAGACCGATGCCTCAGCCTTCTTTCTTGTTTTTATATGAACTTCCCGTTAAAAAAAAAAAATCCAAGTCTTTTTATCATTAAAACTTACCTCCGTTCCAGCGCCGAGATCCCCGTCAGGCCGCTTCCCTTTTTCGTCAAAATGCTGAAGTAGCAGGGCTCAATCAGACGCTTCTCTTCGAAAAGCATCATAGCAATCTGGTGCACATGCGCGGCTTCGCGCTGCACCAATCACATTCTTCATAGAGCGGCCGCTCAGCGCTCTACCGCGCATGTGCCCGGTATGCGCGTTCCTGAACTGACTGACAGCTCAGCTCGCTGCATATGCCCGCCCCCCTCCTACGACAACCCTCCAGCCCAAAGTTAGTATACAAACACTATATATAGAGAAATCTCTCTATATAGTGTTTGTTTGTATAAAAACACACAGATTTTAAATAAATATTGTTAGACATACACACACACACACTATTTTATTAATTTGATCTATTTATCTATCTCTTTCTATCTCTTTCTATCTAGTTATCTATTTCTATTTCTATTTCTGCAGTTCCAGCTTTATTTATATTCATATCATTTCCCAGAAGACTGGCACCCGGCAAGTAAAAGCTTTTTTGGCTAATATATATTATTCAGCTTGAGTGCAAGGATTTTTTGATTTATTTATATATATATATATATATATATATATATATATATATATATATATATATATATATATATATATATATATATATTTCTTTCTATCTATTTCTATCCATCTATCTATTTCTATCTACAGTTGCAAAAAAAGTATGTGAACCCTTTGGAATGATATGGATTTCTGCACAAATTGGTCATAAAATGTGATCTGATCATCATCTAAGTCACAACAATAGACAATCACAGTCTGCTTAAACTAATAACACACAAATAATGATATGTTGCCATGTTTTTATTGAACACACCATGTAAACATTCACAGTGCAGGTGGAAAAAGTATGTGAACCCTTGGATTTAATAACTGGTTGAACCTCCTTTGGCAGCAATAACTTCAACCAAACGTTTCCTGTAGTTGCAGATCAGACGGGCACAACGGTCAGGAGTAATTCTTGACCATTCCTCTTTACAGAACTGTTTCAAGTCAGCAATATTCTTGGGATGTCTGGTGTGAATCGCTTTCTTGAGGTCATGCCACAGCATCTCAATCGGGTTGAGGTCAGGACTCTGACTGGGCCACTTCAGAAGGCGTATTTTCTTCTGTTTAAGCCATTCTGTTGTTGATTTACTTCTATGCTTTGGGTCATTGTCCTGTTGCAACACCCATCTTCTGTTGAGCTTCAGCTGGTAGACAGATGGCCTTAAGTTCTCCTGCAAAATGTCTTGATAAACTTGGGAATTAATTTTTTTCTTCGATGATAGCAATCCGTTTAGGCCCTGACGCAGCAAAGCAGCCCCAAACCATGATGCCCCCACCACCATACTTCACAGTTGGGATGAGGTTTTGATGTTGGTGTGCTGTGCCTCTTTTTCGCCACACATAGTGTTGTGTGTTTCTTCCAAACAACTCAACTTTGGTTTCATCTGTCCACAGAATATTTTGCCAGTACTGCTGTTGAACATCCAGGTGCTCTTGTGCAAACTGTAAACATGCAGCAATGTTTTGTTTGGACAGCAGTGGCTTCCTCTGTGGTATCCTCCCATGAAATCCATTCTTGTTTAGTGTTTTACGTATTGTAGATTCGCTAACAGGTTAGCATTTGCCAGTGACTTTTGTAAGTCTTTAGCCGACACTCTAGGATTCTTCTTCACCTCATTGAGCAGTCTGCGCTGTGCTCTTGCAGTCATCTTTACAGGATGGCCACTCCTAGGGAGAGTAGCAGCAGTGCTGAACTTTCTCCATTTATAGACAATTTGTCTTACCGCGGACTGATGAACAGCAAGGCTTTTGGAGATACTTTTATAACCCTTTCCAGCTTTATGCAAGTCAACAATTCTTAATCGTAGGTCTTCTGAGAGCTCGTTTGTGCAAGGCATCATTCACATCAGGCAATGCTTCTTGTGAAAAGCAAACCCAGAACTGGTGTGTGTTTTTTATAGGGCAGGGCAGCTGTAACCAACACCTCCAATCTCATCTCATTGATTGGACTCCAGTTGGCTGACATCTCACTCCAATTAGCTCTTGGAGATGTCATTAGTCTAGGGGTTCACATACTTTTTCCACCTGCACTGTGAATGTTTACATGGTGTGTTAAATAAAAACATGGCAACATTTCATTCTTTGTGTGTTATTAGTTTAAGCAGACTGTGATTGTCTATTGTTGTGACTTAGATGATGATCAGATCACATTTTATGACCAATTTGTGCTGAAATCCATATCATTCCAAAGGGTTCACATACTTTTTCTTGCAACTGTATGTATTTATTTATTTCTATCCATCTATCTATATATCTTTTTCTATCTTTATCTATTTCTATCTAGCTATCTATCTAGCTATTTATTTCTACCCTTATCTATTTCCATCTATTTATTTCTATCTATCTCTATATATCTATTTATTTCTATCTATGTATCCAATTCTATTTATCTATTTCTATCTATATCTATTTCTTTCTATCTTTATCTATTTCTATCTATTTATCTATTTCTTTCAATCTATCTATCTATCTCTATCTATCTATTTCTTTCTATCTATTTATCCAATTATATCTATGTCTTTCTATCTTTATCTATTTCTATCTATCTAATTCTTTCTATCTATTTCTGTCTATTTATCAATCTATCTCTATCTTTATCTATATTTATCTATCTATCTATTTATTTCTATCTATTTTCATCGATTTCTATCTCTCTCACACACACACACACTATCTCACACTCTCTCACTCACACACACGCTCTCTAAATTTTGAAAATAAGTGTAACATAAAATAGCTTCTTGAACCTCACATGTATTAAAAGGAGCCTCTAGAGAAGCAGTCTAATTAATATTGAGTTGATTGAGGTTTTAGCTGATGAATGAGCTTGTTTGCCGCCCTATAAATTAACTCAGCGCTCTACCGCGCATGTGCCCGGTATGCGCGTTCCTGAGCTGACTGACAGCTCAGCTCACTGCCTATGCCCCCCCCTCCTACGACAACCCTCCAGCCCAAAGTTAGTATACAAACACTATATATAGAGAAATCTCTATTTATAGCGTTTGTTTGTATAAAAACACAATTTTAAAAAAAATTGTTAGACATACACACACTATTTTATTCATTTTATCTCTTTCTATCTAGTTATCTATTTCTATATACATCTATTTATTTCTATCTATTTCTATCTATCTTTTTTATCTATTTCTATCCATCTATTTCTATCTATGTATTTATTTATTTATATCCATCTCTATATATCTCTTTCTATCTTTATCTATTTCTATCTAGCTATCTATCTATTTCTACCTATCTATCTATCTTTATCTATTTCCATCTATGTATCTATTTCTTTCTATCTATGTATCCAATTCTATTTCTTTCTATCTATATCTATTTATTTCTATTTCTTTCAATCTATCTCTATCTTTCTTTCTATCTATTTATCAAATTATATCTATTTCTTTCTATTTTTATCTATTTCTATCTATTCATCTAATTATTTCTATATATTTATATCTATCTATTTATCTATCTATCTATTTCTATCTCTATTTCTATCTATTTTCATCTATTTCTTTCTATCTATCTATTTTCATCTATTTCTATCTCTCTCTCACATACTCTCTCACACTCACTCACTCACACACACTCACACTCACTGTCTCTCACACTCACTCACTCACTCACTCACACTCTCTCTAAATTTTGAAAATAAGTAATAATACTGATTAATATTGAGTTGGTTGAGGTTTTAGCTGATGAATGAGCTGGATTTAATAATGTATGGGGCATATTCGAAATTGCAGTTTGTAAAGATGAATGCTTTCCAGAAGATTTTTGTACACCTCTGACATCCTTAGTTTGTTCCGTAATGTCCTGGCTGCTGTAGTGTCAAATAGGAATTTTGATAAATCACTTTTTATTTTCGTGCTAACTAATGCTCTAGTTAGTGCTGGTTAGTGCCGAATGCTGCGAATTTAACAAAGTGTTTTATATTTCCATATAAATTGATCATATTATTAGGTAGGGATGTGCATGGGCAAAAAAATTCAGTTTGGTTCGGCACTTCCGAAATTCGGCACATCTGGACTTCGGCACTTCAGTTCGGTTTGGTGCTTCCGAAATTCGGGCCTTTGGCAATTCAGGAATTCAGCAATTCAGCACTTCGGTTTGGCACTTCTGAAATTTGGGACTTCCGGAATTCGGCAATTCGGGATGTCGGCACCCTACCTCTATCCCTTACCCTAACCTTACCCCTAATAGGGGTCAGGTTAGAGGAAAGTTGGGGTAATGGTTACGGTTAGGGGTAGGGTTAGGGGTAGGGTTAGGTTCCTGTCATAATTCCCTTAATTTTACCTCCCTCTCCTGTTTTGTCACTTTTCAGATATTCAAGCACTTCGGCACTTCTGAAATTCGGTTCGGCACTTCCAAAATTCGGCAATTCGTACTTCGGACATTCGTTTGGTTTGGCACTTCTGAAATTCAGCATCCGAATGTCCGAATTGCCATAATTTGTCCGGATTTAAATTCAGACCGAAACGACTTGCACGTGTCTATTATTAGGTGGTAATATGTGTTATTAGAGTATATTTTGGTAATATAGAATCATCCAAATCAAATTTTTGTTTAAATTGATCAAATGTTAAGAGGGAATTTCCTGAAAAATAATTATCCAAATTATATATAGAATAGGAGTGCCAAAAAGTTAGATCTAGAAGGGGTAAGTAATTTAGAATGGATAATGGCATTGCTCTTGATCAACTGGAGGATGGTCTAACACTACTAAAAATAATATCCCATGTCTTGAGGGTAATCTTGGTTGAAGAAAACGTGTTTAGCCTTAGGGCATCCATTTAAAGGCAGCCATAACTGTTCTTTAATAGAATATGGTTGAATCTTTTCTGCTTCCATTTCTAGCCACCTTGGCCTGTTTTGATCCAATGTAAATTTAAAGCAGAAGCCGCATTAGCAGCATTATAATACTTAATAAAATATGGGACACCAAGACCACCATTCACCTTTAAATGTTGCATAGTTACCAACTTCATTCTACTCGGTTTATTATTCCAGATGTATTTGATCAGTGTTGAGTGTATCTTGTTAAAAAAAAAAAAAAGTACAATGGAATTGACAAAGGAATTGTTTTAAGGCAGTATAATATCTTGGGCAGAATACCGATCACTTCCGGGTTACTTCACATGGCACCCAGCAGTGAGGCAGAGCATCAGAAGCCATCAGGCAGGGGTCGAGGCACTCAGTGAAGAATTCTTTTTTTTAAACTAAATAAATAAATAAATATATATTAACCCCTTCCCTCCCCTCCCTCTCCCTCCATTCCCATTCACTTACCCAATCGCCGCCGTTCCCCCACCAGCGATCGGTCTTCTTCTCCACTGGGGGGGACTGTCTGACAGCCCAGCCAGTCCCCCCTCTGCAAAAAAGCACCCCAAGAGCTTTCAACATCATCACTAATGTAGAGAAAGATTCCCATGAAATCCCCCAGTTGTAATAGTAAGGAGATCAGGTATCTGTCATACAGTGATGGAACTCTGATATAGGCAAAGTATAAACAAATGTATTAAAACTCTATGTTAAAAATTCAATAAACAAACTGTCTCTTACAAGAGAAAGTGGTGAGTAGGACCAGCATACGCCATTACTCACTGCCCAGTTTATGTTATGTTGAGGAGTTGGAGACACTGGCTCTGCAAGGCTGTTGTGTCCGGAATGTAGTGGTCCGGCTTCACTGCAGCCCGAGTAATACAAGTGTGATGCTTCCGGGTATTCATAGTCTCCGCCCCCTTGATGACATCAAGACGTTTTTTCCGGTCTGCCCGGCTTCCTCAGGACGTAATGCTGTCCTCACCATTTTAGATCAGGGTATTTAACAGTCTTTACAAAGATAGTTCATGTTTCTGATAGGAGTGTCAATTAGTATTCATTTGCGTACTCCCATATACTAATTATCTTTAAACAGTATAGGGTAAAAGTCCACACTTAGAAAAAACCTTGTGTTTTACACAATTATCTCATCATTGCAATTCTCATTGAAAGACCATGTATCAGAAAAACATAAAATAACAAATAACAATATAAACATATATAAAAAAACATTAAATACCTACTATAAGGAAAAGAGAAAATAAAATGTCCATTAAAATACATTTTTGATTGAGTTAATTAAAGGTGTATACCCCCATAAAATGAAAGAGTGCACATCAGAAAAAAATGACATATTTCTTTATCAATGTCAGGAATAGAGTGCATATCAGCTGGGAAGAGCAGGGAAATTTTAACAGTGATGCATATGTGATTACATGCATATAGGACTCTACAGATTCATATTGGAATTAGTGGAAGGAGGGGGTGGACTGGCAGAGTGGGTGAATGGTTACGTACTTAAAACATGTCTAGAACACCATGTATTGGAATAAAATAAAATAACTCTTAAGTAGAAACATAATTCAAATATATATGTATTAAGGCTGTTTGGCCTGTAATTGTGGGAGGTTCTTAAATTAATTCACTCCCCTATATAAGGGACACCCCCTACCTGACTCCATATCGCTTGAGGTCAGCATCAGAATGATTTCCACTTCCGGGTCATCCAGATGCCATTTTACCTGGTTACTCCATGAGGTTTTTTTTAAGCTGAGCTGTGTCAGGAATCCAGCCGCGGGCTTTTCCATCTGACCAGCTTCTTTCTTCAATCCATTGCCACGGATAGCGTCCAAGTGACTCACAAACCGTAAGTCGACCTACCCGTTACGCCAGGCATCAGTCCCACGGCATCATGCACTGGTCAGGTCCTTGCTTTACGGCTGCATTCGTCTAAGTCTGTTCTAAAACCATTGCATGTTCATGCATATCATTAGTTTAAACTCACTTGTTTATATCTGTCTCTGGCTCATTTAGAGCATTAGCGTACTCCCGAACGGGAACACGTTCTGTTTCATTGCCTAACATACTAGGCTTGTTTCGTTTTGTTTCCCTGACATTCCAGGCTCATTGTTTGTGCAATTTCTACCGAACAGGAACTAGTTCAAGCATTTACTATGGTTCTAAACACACGTTTCATGTTTTAAAACCCACAAACAGAACCCTGGTTTGTTACAATGACTGTTATTAGGCTATTATGTTCAAATATGGTATATTGTCGTACAGGCACTGTTAGTTTCCCTGTCATCATAAATCCATTACGCTGGGGCATAGCTCACGAACAAGTGTTCACATAACCACACTGACCCCTACAGGTCACTCTTAAAATCTCAGGTTAACCCTGCATTTTGGATTAAGGGGAATTTCACCATACAATCAGCATTTCTGACCCCTACTGGTCAAAAGCAACAGCTGTCTTCACATGTCAAACATTTTTACAGCCAATATAAAATTACACACAAGATAGTTTTAAACATAACCATATACCATACATTAAACTCCTGCACGGGCTCAACGTCATGTTAATTCACAATAATTGACAGTTCACATCAAGAACAACAGTGGTTCTACCGACACTGCCACCTACAGTTCTGTCAAATACATTGACAATTTTCATGGGGTTTTACAAACACAAACACCAAAGCACTGATGTCAACTGAACATCTCTACCAATGGCCATCCTAGGCCATGATAGCCTCACTCATGAACTCCATGAGAAAATTAACGCCAGACTGGCAAAATCTCAAATTAATCACCTTAACACTCACAAAGGCTGGGCCTCCCTCTACCATACAACCAGCACCAACCGAAACTCGGTTACCTGGAACAATCAATTCTTATGACACTCAAGACGTAAACCCTGCACATATGATCCCAGCACACTGGGAAACAAAGCATATATATGTATGACAATGTAACTGTGATGGTCAGATCCAGGGATTCCAGGTAAATCGGGAACTGACCATCCCTGAGTTGTGTTGGCATTTGGCATATGTAGAGATGTTTATTTGTGCAGGTACCCTAACAGAAGGGATTTTGTCCCAACCAAACGGACGAGCACTCTCAGGCTCCAGGTACCAGCACCTCCGGTAAAACGGAGCGAACTACCAGTGACAATTGGTATGTATAGTTGCAGTGCATATAGACTGTTGCGTATATGTTCAAATGGTTCAGGGCACATGACAAACCATGTGTCCCAATACAACTTACAAAAAACGTACTCACCCTCTGTAAACATCAATGCACTTTCAACACTACTGACTCATCACCCTTCCAGACTTATAGTAGATTTACTAAAGCTCTGGAGTTTCAGACGGCTCCCATACAGGTATCGTAAATATACCTTCAGGGAATATAGCATGCCCTCACTTGCAGTCAGCACAACAGAAACATCGGCTGTAAACACACTCATAGCCAAGAATTGCAGAGGGGTTTTACTTGGGCTTTCCCAATCTCCACCATTTACAGCATGGCGCACAAACACATTGGTATTGTCAGGGAAATCTTCCCTTAAACGAAGACTAACCATAGACTTTTGGCACCACACACCTCTGTTACCCCAAGTCTCAACTCCCTCATAGCCTCCACTCAAGCATGGGTTGAAGCTTGGTTAAGTAAGACCAATATCATCAACACATTCAACGGCTACCATCTACCCTACACACTGGCACTTACATGGCATAAAATGGTTAGACAGTTACTAATCCTTTCCCTGCTCAACTTTCCGGCTACAAATTAGCCAACTATCAACATTTGCAGATACTCTGTGCTGGTTATGATAACATATCCAGGGGCCTTACGATCTTGTTGATCGAGGATAACACCTTTTTCACTAGAAGCCTCATGGAAGCTTAGTCTGGTGGACCACTTGGGCGTCCCAGTACCCAATAAGAAACAGAAGGCCCAGACAATATAATCACATTACTGGGCATATGACTTGATTCAGCATCCATACACGCAAGTTGCCACAAGACAGATAGGGAACATTCTCAACTACAACATCACTACTTCCTGCTTAGTACTTGCAACCACAAGGAACTACAATCCCTACCAGGTTCCTTAATTTTGCCATGCGAATCATACCACAAGACCACGCTTTCACATCCAGACTACTTCCCCCTTTTTTTCACACTTCCATCATGACGATCAGAGGATGTCCCTAGATACCCTATCCACAGCAGACCTGCACAGGGGGAGGAATTTCTTGGCCACTTGGCATGGTAAAAGCATGTTCCTCCCGGGGTTGTCTGACACTCCTCCAACCAGATGGTCAGACACGGCATCTACCACGGGTTTGACAGCAATCTACCGGGAACGATCGCTTTGGAGCAGTTGACCATGGCATCCAGGTTTGGAACTTTTCCACCACCTCAGCCCCTTTTGGAGATCTACCCTATTGTAGCAGCTGCTGTGGCATGGGGTCAATCATGGTCTGGGTCATCAAAGTACATCAAAGATTATGATATTTCTAGGGAACTTGGTTGGCTGCTTGTCACATTTCTTTTTGCTTTCATGTACCAGGCGGTGGCAACATCCCTGCCGACAATTGTCTCATTTATATTCCAGGCATGTTCATCATACGCTTCCTACAGCCGCCCATACAGTCACGGCCACTTTTTCGTTCTAGAGACTAAATCATGGATTAGATATACTCATGCAGAATAGCATGCACAATCCCACTTAACACTTTCGTCCCATACTTGTAGAACGCATGACACAGCTTTCACCTTGCTTAAAGATTCTTATTGGAACACGACATATCTCAACCAATGTCATAACATCTCTCCTAGGTTTTGCTTCTTTTTTGCCATCTTAAACTGGAACTATCTCACACACCATTAAATTATATATTTTACAGGCATTCAACAACACATGCTAACGCTATTGCCAAAACTACCATAACTTCATGCCATCATACCAGACAATAATATAATTAATATAATATAAAGAGGTTTTCAGGAATCCATCCCCCCACATTCCTCTCAGAGATTACCAATAGCCATCCAACTTTTCCATCCTTATCTGACCTATTAGATCTACAACCGCTTAATTATACTACCAATTCGGCCATTACCGGCCATGTACATAGCCTTCCACACCTTTCTCTTGCCAAGAGAATCCACTACCATCACCATCACTCAGACAGATCATTGTCTTCAACGATCCCAATCACGTAAACACATAGATAACTACCTATTGGCTCTACCACATTCCAAAACGAGTCACATGCACCAGCAGTAGAGATAACATACTATCCTACCCACAACAAATGGTGTCTAGTTGCGGTCCTAAATTCCGACCTTCAAAATCCTTCCAGGATAGTGATGTCGCGAACATAAAATTTTCTGTTCGCGAACGGTGAACGCAAACTTCCGCAAATGTTCGCGAACGGGCAAACCGCCATAGACTTCAATAGGCAGGCGAATTTTAAAACCCACAGGGACTCTTTATGGCCACAATAGTGATGGAAAAGTTGTTTCAAGGGGACTAACACCTGGACTGTGGCATGCCGGAGGGGGATCCATGGCAAAACTCCCATGGAAAATTACATAGTTGATGCAGAGTCTGGTTTTAATCCATAAAGGGCATAAATCACCTAACATTCCTAAATTGTTTGGAATAACGTGCTTTAAAACATCAGGTATGATGTTGTATCGATCAGGTAGTGTAAGGGTTACGCCCGCTTCACAGTGACAGACCAAACTCCCCGTTTAACTCACCGCAAACAGTCCATTTGCACAACCGCAACCGCCCCATTTGCACAAGTTTGGATACCAAGCTAGCCATGTCCCGTTCCTTTTCCTCACTGATGTCATTGAAGGTCTCTTCCTCCACCCAGCCATGTACAACACCAAGGGTCCCCGAAAGGTGACAACAAGCCCCCTGTATTTTTTTTTTAAAATGTACACTACTGTTACACTAGATATGAGTTGCACTGGTGTGACACTGTGCCCTGTCAGGCCCTGAAATGCACACGTGTGAAGGAAACTAACTGCTATTATATTACAGTCAAAAAAGTTTTTTTTTTTAAAATGCAAGCTATTATGACACCAGATATGAGTGGTGGCACTGGGCAAGTGGGCACAGTATACGCTGTGAGCCTGACACACACGCTGGCAGGCAGGCAACTGCAATTAGATTACACAGGAAGAAAAAAAAAAGCAGACTGATGTTCTAGCCCTAAACAGGTTTTTTTGGGGTGCTGTGCTTACAGCAGAGATCAGATGAGTCCTTCAAGACTGTAGTGGACACTGAATACACTAGCCTAGCTATCGATTTCCCTATTAAATCAGCAGCAGCTACACTGTCCCTCCTCTCACTAAGAATGCAGCTTCCGGGGGGCGGGGCCTAGCTGTCATGGAGGAATGACGCACTTCGTGTGAGCTCCCTCAATATGTCACTTTAAGCAGCTATCAACAAGCGAATTTCACCCCAGAAGGGGATGACCCAGCAATGTTGCTCCTACCTGACCGACCCAACATGCTTAATAGCGGTCAGCAACTCGACAGAGTCTTACTTACCTCCGCGTGGCAAGTGTGGCCTGGTGCTCACCGGGCGGGAGAGGCGGCCGATCTCTCGATCCTGGGATGCCCAGGAGCAGCTACTTCCCGGCAGGAGCTCCGTTAACCCCCCCCTCGGACCGGTGGGGGTTATCCCGGTCCACCCCTGAGAGGCTGTCTGGAGCTAATGGACGCACAGAGCACAGGTGCCCAGGCTGACATACTCATCTGCGACTCTCCCAATATGGCGGCAGCCACGTGTCCTCCTGGTACCAGCAAAGCATGGCAGGATATTGAGTCTAAGCTGGACAGACTCTTTAATCAATTTTGGAAGCAAATAACAAGCAGGAAGCCCCAACAAGCTCCACCACAGCTAAGCAAAGCAGTCCCCATTAAAATCCACCAACGCAAAAGGCGTCGAAGACGGGACCGGAGGCACAAACAGAAATGAAGAGCCTGCCCCACGTCAAGCACTCGTCTCCACCTTAAGCCACCACAAACCCGCGCAATCCCTGTTGTTCCAGGTATCAGGGACTCCCAGGGTCTGCACCTGGCACCCAGAAGGGATCGGATGAGCACAAGCAGTAAACAGCAGCCTGCTAAGCATGTCCCACTATAGCCGATCCTCCACACCATGCCTTTGATCACATGAACTGCTCTCTGCACATTAACTAATCGTAAAGTAGCAAGCGTTTAAACATGTCATTATTTCACTGTGCATTGATTTTATTGACATTCTATGAGAGACATTTAGGTGATATGACCACTTTTTAATTTGTATAAAGACGTCCAGGATTAGTTTTATACTAAGATCAATCAACATGTTACTTTTCCATCTATCACGCCCACTGGGGTCGAGATAAATACAGATGGACGGCAAACCCAAGACGTGATCTGAAGAAGCAGCCCAGGCAAAGCGCGTCATCACGCATTAAGATGCACAATGTCAGTACGTGCTTACCTGAAGCTTGTATTCCCGGAAGGAGTCTACAGTGTGCCAGCTGCCCGAGGACCGCAAGTGCTAGAAGCGAGTCGGAGGGACAGAGGACACACAAAAGAAGTACTCTGCATGCATGTCACATGGTATATTTTGTTACAAATAAAGTACTTGTATCCAGTTGCCATCCTGCTTGTCACATCAAAGTCCTGATTATAGGAAACCTGAGCTGTTACAGTTTGAGCCGACTTTCACTGCTCTCCTCTTGTGAGTTGCCTCATTCTCTTATTCATCTCTAATTTTCCTCACAGAGTTAAACGATTATTTTTTCTCTTCTGTTTTTCTGTATTATATGGCACTAGCCATACCTTGAAAGGTATACTAAACAGTCCCTTTCCTAAAGCTAGAAGAGAGTAAGTGCTCTTTGTTTTATCACAAAGTGCAGAGTTTGGATTTTGCACAAAAATTGTTTTAGCACAATTATATGTATAGCACTTTATAGTGCATTTTAGATTGCACTTTTATTACATTATTTTTCACTAAATATATGATTCCTTGTTGAGCTCATTTGCATACGCTTGCCCAGAATCCCTTTAGGTAGTGAGAGCACTGTTAAAGTGAGATTTCTGTGGGAAAAGCAAGTCTTATGGCTTGACTAGTGTGTGTATTTGTATTTAGCAATGTATTAACTATCCACTTACTTCAGGTGGAAGGGGTTTTCATCCATATTTTTTCCCCACCACAACTTTGTTATATATTGCAAAGTATTTTAAAGGTATAGCGCACCTTTTTTCAAATATAATTTTATTAGGTGGCTTTTGAACTTTCCTTCAGAATATTTTAAATTGTCGCTTCCCAGAATTGATTATATTTTGTTTACTTAAAGCTATATTTAAAAAAAAAAAAAGTGTGGTGGAATTTTTTTTTTATTAAATGTAGAAATCCACATCTTATTCTGCAACTGGGAGTCTCCATCTTTGCTTTCTGTCAATCATTACATGCTCTGTTATTTGCACCTGGAATTCAGCACAGAGAAAGCATACATAGAAGTGGACAAATTAAACAATCGAGTATATTTATCAAAGTTTTCAGAAAGTGACGGTTAAATTTTGTCATTGTTTTCATGATATTTACTAATTCCTTGTTTCCACTGAGCGAATCGGTTTGGGTTGGTACAGTTTGGAAGGTTTAGAATGAACCAGCCCATTCTGGTGAGCGTTTCCACTGCAAGTCAGACCTTCAGGGCCATGCGGGGTTTAGAAAAAATGCTCTTCCTGTCCAACAATCAATGGATTGTATAGTAGATCCGCCCTAACCGAACCGTTCCATTTTCTATGGCCCTACATCTGAAGCAGGACCCTGAATGGATCGGTACGGTTCGCTTGTATGGACCACTTTCATAATGGAAACACCCAAAATAGCGAACCGTACCGAACCGATCCGCTCAGTGGAAACGAGGCATAAAATGTTTCAAAGGAGATCAAAATCTTAATAAATTCCATTTCATTTCTGAAAACTGCAAAATTTAGAGTGGCAAAAAAAAGACATTTTTTTTTTTGTCAGAATAAGTGACAAAAAGATTGATAAATGAATAGTGCACATTCAAAAATAGTGGTTTGGCACAACAATTAGGTAGTGATATAATACACCTTTTCTCTGTCCATGGGAAAGGGATGAGTGGAAAACTCTGTGTAAGTACCTTATTGCCACTGCCCTGGAGACTAGGAGGGGCTGGTATAGCTGCTTTAGGAGCCACAGATGGGGTTTGTTAGTGGGTGGGGAGTACATGCCCATACGATTTGCAATGCTTTAGCGAACTAACCAGTTCAGTGGTCCTGCTCGTCCAGTCCTCAGCAAGATATGTCAACTCTTAACAAAAGCACAGTAGGAGTGTTAGAAAAGGCATATTACCAGACCTTGTGTGTCCAGGCTTTGCCCTTATTACAGAAATAAGAAATCGCAGAACTAACTCTATAACTACTGTATCGGGTAAACTAACCAAAGTCCGGAAGATACAAAAACCCCAAATCAGAGTCAGTATTAGCCAGATCAAGGATACCAGAGTGACAAAAACAGGTCAAGAGCTAATCTGGGTCACAAAGCACAAAAATCCAGAATAATGCCAATGTAAATATTTAGAAGAAAAGTATAAGGCTACCAAATTCAGAGCTAGTGTTTTATTTAAAGAGGGATCAATGCTATAATGATTTGACCAAAGATGAGAGGACAAAAAGGTGCATCCACAGTGACTAAATCAGAAAAACGGGGGGGGGGGGGGGAGGGGGAGGATTTACCTAGGTACCGATTACCTATTAACAATATTACCTATTGTCCTCCCCCCTGAGTGGCGGGTGGGGGCCCTAAAGTAAAATAAGGGGGGGTCCTATTGTCCTCCCCCCTGGCCCTCAGCCCTGAGCGGTGCGTGGGGGCTCTAAAGTAAAATAATGGGGGGACGGACCTTTTGTCCTCCCCCTGGCCCCCACCACTGAGCGGTGGGTGAGGGCCCTAAAGTAAAATAATGGGGGGGGGACCTATTGTCCTCCCCCTGGCCCCCACAGGCTGCTCACTGTTTACTAGACATGCCCCTACTCGCGGTATAGCGAGTAGGGGCATAATTTACTAATACTAAGTAATCTATACTTAATATTAGTAAATTTGGCTGAAAGACCAATTTAGGTCTTTCAGCCTTTCAGTAGATAGCTCCCTAATACCGTTGGAATTAGGGAGTTATCTACTTATTCATTCCTGTCATTCCGTTGACTGGCTAAGTAACTTACATTTTATATGAATGCGTGTTACTTGATTGTTGTAAGTGTTGCAAATGCTTACAGCTGAATCGTGGCTATGTTTGTATACTTTTTATTTAAACTTGTATACAGTGTAACATTCTTCATTCTTCCACTGGGTAGGTATATTAGTACTTCTGCAATACGGTGCTTCGGCACTTCTGAAGTATCCGAATGTCCGAATTGCCCAAAATTCATCCGAATTAACATTCGGAACGAAACGAATTGCACATGTCTAATATATGGATCCCAGAACGTTTTAGAAAATTAAAAGGTGTTTCACACCCAAAAGGAGGGGAACCACTGGGTTTGACACGAAGTACTAGGTCATTAAGCTTCCTCTGGTTCAACATCCTGGGTTGTGGCACAGTTTGTAGGGTACACATTTTTTTCAAAATGTAATTTAATATTTATATACAGGGAACAGTTAAACTGAATATAAAATTGCGTAGGAGTCAAGTTTCAGCTCCTAATCAAAATAATAATGAGATCAAATAAGTTATCTCCACATGACAATTTTAAATCCACAGCAAAGTAGATGGATGTACTGTACTATTCTAGATGCAATTACTTAAACATTTAAGTTCATACATGTTTCAGCATTTCACAGCATGAATCATATAGATTTCTTGCTGCAAGTGAATTACTGAAACCCAAGAGAAACTTTACTGTGGCAGACAGTTTAATAACAGTATTTATGAAACTGGCTACATGATGTAATTCACAAAGGTGAATGCATTGACAGTGGAACACCATGCTGAAGTGGTCATTCTGTAAGGCATAATCACACATTCCTGATGATTTTTATGAATGTATTTATGTGTAGATATTAAAATCCAGTTTAAAATGTTCCTGTCATAGTACACACGATTTTGCTTTAAATTAAAAGAGCATTACAACTTTTATTTATACATAGTGCTACCAAAATGTTAGCAAATGTAAAAATGTTGATTCAATGTTTTTTTGTTTTGTTTTTTTGGCAAAGGTACAGTTTAGACTATTTAAGTCTATACTTCCAGAGTATAGTTCTCAAGGGGGTGTTCAGGGGTTTCCTGAAAAATAGGGGATTATGAAGGAGATAAGTGACAGTGTAGTCATTAAAACCTAACCTTTAATTAGATTGCATTTAAAAGTGTATCCTATAATGTGGAAATAAATCAAAACAAAACAATAGCCAGAGTAAACTGCTGTAAGAAAAAAAAAAAAACTATCTCGTGGTGCAAAATAAATCTAATGCCGCATTGCAATAGAGATGTATATGGTGAATTCTCAAAAAGTAAGAGTGAGAAGAAGAAACAATTTATATTACTGCAAATGTCACAAGTTGAATTGTGCCTGCCACTAGCTTTTATATGCTATCGATAACTACAAAATAATTGCTTCTTCTGAGAGAAACAGTTCAGCTATAAAATGACAGAGTATAAAGGCACAACCCACTGCCCAAGTACAAAATAAATAAAAATCTGTGTTTAATAGTTATACCCCAAATGAAAACTTGTATGTATTGAGCTATGCATTTTTTCACTGGGAGTATATCTAAAAACAGCTTGCAAAACCAGCAGTTCTCTTGGCTGCAGCCTTTACATGTACTTCCCTTCTAACCCCCACAGACTTTCTGTTGCTGTCCAATCACAGACTTTCAAATGAAGCCCAATGAGAAGTCTTTGCAAGGCAGGTGCATTAAACAATTACTGCCTCTTGCGTTTAGCGAGCTAACCAAACCAGGAAGTAACAGGACCGGTTGTCTAGTTGAAAGGCAAGGGGGTGTAACCAGGTTAAATTATAAAAGTTAAATTTTTTATTGAAATCTGAACTGTTTGCAAAATGAAAAAAATATGACACACTCTTTACACACAAATCTTTTCAGCAAGCTTAAGTGGTTTAAAAGTCTGGAGTATACCTTTAATGATCAAGCTCTCTTCTATTTTGCTAACAGAAAAAAAAAAAAACTTTATGCATGTAGCTTAAACCCCGACTGGTACACAAAATTACCCAGCCCTATAAGTTTAGGGTTTTTCACTGACTGTAAATAAGAGCAATTGAAGCAAATAGAGAGAGTAAATGATAGGTTAGAACATTGAATTCCTGGCTATGCAGAGTAGCTTAAAGCATAGTACAACTCACTAGCTCTAATCTCTTAGTGCATGCTACGTCTTCCAGATATCAGTCTGCCTATAAAAAACATTTTTAAAAAGGGGGAATTGGGGACACAAGCAGAACATGCATGTCTCAGCATTGGTGCTGCTGTGAAGAACAAAATACACATTAAAGTACAGCGCAAATACAAAAATACAGATTTAATTTATAAGGGGATTCAGTTCCACCACATGGCCATATCATGTTAAGCCCACCACTATTCCACAGTAGCCCAATATTGGTGTGTCCCACCAACAATTGCAACATGGGAAACAAATAGAGCTAAATGAACTAAAGTGTATTTAATTAATCTGTTGTATTATGAGTGTATATCATGCAAAATTAATGTGATAATAAACCATATTCATAAAAATACTGTGTCAAACTTAAATAATTATCCTATAAGTTACAGTGCTTTGATATATATATATACTTACAAAGTCTGATAATGACTCCTTTACACATATTCTAATTTTAGAAACGTCTATTTTTCTAAAGTCTAAAACTTGCTTTTGTGTGGTGTGACTCAGTCACTGTTCTTATATTAAAGGGACACTATAGTTACCTGAACAACTTTAGCTTAATGAAGCAGTTTTGGTGTATAGAACATGCCCATGCAGCCTCACTGCTCAATCCTCTGCCATTTAGGAGTTAAATCCCTTTGTTTATGAACCCTAGTCACACCTCCCTGCATGTGACTTGCACAGCCTTCCATAAACACTTCCTGTAAAGAGAGCCCTATTTAGGCTTTCTTTATTGCAAGTTCTGTTTAATTAAGATTTTCTTATCCCCTGCTATGTTAATACCTTGCTAGACCCTGTAAGAACCTCCTGTGTGTGATTAAAGTTCAATTTAGAGATTGAGATACAATTATTTAAGGTAAATCACATCTGTTTGAAAGTGAAACCAGTTTTTTTTTTCATGCAGGCTCTGTCAATCATAGCCAGGGGAGGTGTGGCTAGGGCTGCATAAACAGAAACAAAGTGATTTAACTCCTAAATGACAGTGAATTGAGCAGTGAAATTGCAGGGGAATGATCTATACACTAAAACTGCTTTATTTAGCTAAAGTAATTTAGGTGACTATAGTGTTCCTTTAAAAAACACTGACTGATGAATGCTAAACAATAGTAACCTTCTAGGGAGAAAGTGCCAGGTTACTCTAATAGAGGAAGGGGGGGGGAACCCCCAGATAATGTTTACAAAGAGAAAAAAACAAAAAAAAAACTAGACGATAATCACCTTGTGTAAAGAGTAACCCAAAAATAAATAGAGTTATAAAATGTCACTTTTAATGTGATTATTTAAAATATTAGAAACACTTGTCATAAGTGAAATTAGTGTCTGTGATAGGAAAACACCCCTATCAGATTATAATACTAAAAAAATGGATGAAAAGTAAATATTCAAGTTGTAAAGAAAAAAATAAGGAAAAATAAAATAGTAAATGAATATAATCAAAAAGTAATCTAAATGAAGGTTTAACAAAAAGAAAAAGAAAAGAAAACAGGGTTTTGATAGTTTGGTAATAACACCATATAGTTGCAATGTGAAACGGAGTGTAGCAGGATTTTGAGATTTACAATTGTTACATTCCGTATAGATCAGGAGAAGAGAGATCTAATGTAACAGAAATAGAGCGGGAAGCCCTGCAGTGGTGTAATATATTACTAGTTCCCTACTCTATTGTGCCTTCGAGGGCACCCCTTAAAAAATTCTGATCCCCCTCCTCCTTCTGTTAGATTGCCTGGTTTTGCCAAAGTGCAGCAGCACCGCTAAATAGATATCTAATAGTGCTGTGCGGCTGTGGTTAAGCCAAACTAAAAGATAAGAAAGATAAGGAAAAAACTAAATATATGTACATTCAGATAAAAGTTAATAGAAGTATGACTGGAGCTGTCATTAAAGATTTTAACAAATGTTGTCCCATGTCTTGTGGACCAGCATCATACTTCAGAGAAGTCCCGACGCGCATTTCGTCGTTAAGTCCCCTGGAAGAGCCTTAACGGCTAAATTTAGATTGTTTTTTGATTATATTCATTTACCATATTATTTTTCCTTATTTTTTTCTTGACAATTTGAATATTTACTTTTCATCCATTTTTTAGTAATATAATCTGATAGGGGTGTTTTCCTATCACAGACTCTATTTTCACTTATGACAAGCGTTTCTAATATTTTAAATAATCACATTAAAAGTGACGTTTTATAACTATTTATTTTTGGGTTACTCTTTACACAAGGGGATTATAGTCTAAACGGTTCCCCTTGTGTCTTGTTATTTTTTTTCATTGTAAACACTGACTGATGATCAATGGATCCTAAACTTTCACCTACAGTAATATCTGATACCAGATCTCCATTTGTTAACACTAAATCTAGTATGGCCTCCTTACGAGTTGGCTCCTCAACGACTTGTTTTAGAGACAATCCCAGTAGGTAGTTTAGAATATGTGTGCTCCTGGCACAAGCAGCTTTTTTGGTTTTCCAGTTAACATCAGGAAGATTAAAGTCACCCATGATGATAACTCCCCCCTTCACTGTCATTTTAGCTATTTCCTCAACTAGTAGATTATCTAACATTTCTATTTGACCTGGAGGCCTATAAATCACACCTACACGAGTTACTGTGTGATTATCAAATTGTAACGTAACCCAAACGGACTCTATGTTCGCCTCACTAGCTTTTATTAGGCTAAATTTTATGCTATCCTTCACATACAGTGCCACCCCTCCCCCTTTCTTGCCTTCCCTGTCTTTTCTATATAAAGAGTACCCTGGTATTGCTATGTCCCAGTTATTTTTCTCATTATACCATGTCTCAGTAACAGCGACTAAATCTACGTTATCAGTTGCCATTATTGCTACAAGTTCATAGATCTTATTCCCTAAACTGCGAGCATTTGTAGACATGACTCTAAGCTTATCATTTTTTAACACACTTGCTACAGGCACCTTCTGTCCTTGTTTTTGAGGGCAATTGGATTGATGTTTTATCACCCTTTTGCGAAGTCCTGATTACGCATCCGCCTGTCATTCTGAGTGTTATGCACAGGCAGAACTTCAGAGAATGACAGTGTGGAAGCAACCTGCCGTATGTCATTGGCAATAGCAATAGCACAAAAAAAAAAATAGAAAAATCTTTTCCTCTGAAACCTCATTGCAAGCCAAGTAGTTTGTCCCTAGATGGACGAATACATCCAATTCCCCTTCCTGCTTTGCTCACTTAACAATATTACAAATACATCTCCTGTTTCTGTGGGCAGTAGCTCCTGGAAATCCTCTCACAAGACCATTATTGTCCAGCTCCACACATCTTATGATAGAATCCCCCAACAACTGCTTTCTATTAGGCCTCACCATAGTCTCCAAAATACCACTACACTCAGTGCCTAAGCCTGTCTCCACAATACCACTAGCCTCAGTGCCTGAGTCTGTCTCCCTAACACCACTACACTTGGTGCCTGAGCCTGTCTCCATAACACCATTACACTCTGAAAGTGCAGAAAATTAATTATGTAGAGCAACAGACTGTGCAATATGCCTTTTATCCACAAATCTAAGTCTACCAAATCCTACAGTAATCCACCTGCTATTCTTAGTACGTCTCTGCGGCAGTGGCTTTGCAACAGTTCCAGCCTGAGTTTGTTTACCGGATAATTTACAAATCTCAGACTTCAAAAATACAAATCATCTGCCGCAATATAGAGAACCGTCTACAGCTTAGACAGCATCCAAATCTCCAAAAAGTGGAAAGTGAAACAAATGCATAACAACTATTACACTGAACTAAATCTGTCGTTTTAATGAGGTGAGTAACTGAAATCAAACAAATCTTAACTTTTTTTTCCCCTCTTGTATACCTCAGATTACCTCCAGTTTATCTCCAGAATATCTCCAAGCACACACTTTGAAGCAGCACTTAGAAATAGCAATCAAGCTATATTAGCCAAGCTAATGACCACAACCCTTTTACAACTCCTAAAAGCACCACCCACTAGGAATGTTTAACACCTGGGTAGGCCAATGCTTATTTGCAAACAATAGCTAATTAACCAACAATCAATAGCAAACATCCAGCTAATCAAATTAAACGCCTTACCAATTATCAACAGGAAATCAAACCTTGTTCAATCAGTAACCTTTTCCTTTGTCCCTCCGGGAGGCATAACCACCTAGCAAAGCTAGTGGGTATGTAGCCGCCTCCCGGATAAATATTTTGCTCCTGCACAGCAACAGCGTTTTAGCCAATGAGGACAGCTGTGCAGCCTGCGGCAGCCCTGATCACCTCAGATTTTAAAATGGCAACGTTGATGGAGAACTCCATTTCTGTGTCTGCCACAGATATGGATGATGTCTCTCCATAAGAGAGCCTTTCTTGCCAGGGACCTATCCTCTTAATCTTCTGAGGAGGATATAGTAATCAAGTTTTGAGGATCTTGCCCTCATTCTCGTTTGATGGCATTGGCCCCTCTTTTATACCAGAGGTGAAAGGACAATATAAGGTAGGAGATCTTTCTCTGATTTAAAGAAGAGCTTTCCAAGCTACAAGAAGCCCTTTCGGACCGAGGGTCGTTCCTACAGGGCTACAGGTTCGTACCAGGAAGTTTCTCAGCAAGCCCACTTTCATCACCATAGGAGAAAGTCAAGACCCCCCAGGCCATAGCAGAGGAGCCCATGCCAGACGTGGCTTATCAGGAAACCGAAGACCCATGGAGTCAAGTAAGTGGTTTACCTCACATCCCTCAAAATGGATCAGATATAACCTTGGACAAATGGGTGCTTCAGATTTTCAAAAGGGGTTTACAACTCCCTCTCATTCAGTTTCCTTTCCAGAGTCAAGCTCTGGACAGAGAGGTAAATCCAGTTCTAGATTCCTCTCTTTCCCAGGCATTAGCTCAGGGAAAAATTGAATTGGCAGATTTGTCAATTTCAGGTTGGATCAGTCCCTTGTTCCCTATTCCAAAATCAGATGGCACATGGAGACCAATACTAAATGTCTAGGCTTTGAATGCTTTCCTAAAGAGGAAAAGATTCAGGATGGAAGGTTTAAAAGACCTCTCAGGCCTAGTGCAGAAACATGTCTTCTGCATAAAATTAGACCTCAAAGATGCTTTACATTCAGTTCCCAGCACTATGAAACACAGGCGCTTTCTCAGGTTCCGCTGGAAAGAACAGAGATATCACTGGACTTTAATGGTGTTTGGCCTATCCAACGCACCTTACACATTTTCCAGGATAATGAAAGCTATTATATCCCACGTCAAGCAAAGAGGATTTCTATGCCATTATTACTTAGACGACATCCTGTTGTTGAATCCAGAGGTAGATGCTCTCGTTCAGCAGAGGGATTACCTAATTTCCTTATTACAGGATCTGAGATTTATTGTAAATCTGCAAAAATCCATCCTAGTACCTACTTAGAATATCTTATTTTTGGGTTTCAAGCTATGGATATAACCTTGGATGTTCCCCAAGACAAATGGAAAAAAAATAGCTCAGTTAACTTCAGCTTTTAAAACACAGATAGTCCCTAAGAGAAATAGCAACTTTAACACCGGGTTACGATGCTTCCCCCTTGCTGTGCAGAAAAAGTCAGCTGTTTCTGGGAAACCAACTGAGACAAGGTGGCCAGTGGGGGTCAAGGGTAAACAAGATATTGGATGGGGCAAGTCCACTTCCTCGCCGCCTTCTGGAAGGGCCTTTCGAGTTAACCTTGACCACAGATGCTTCTACCAAGGGACGGGGTGCTTTCTCTGCCCAAGGTCATTTCAAGAAAGGCTTCTTCACGTAGACTTACTAGAGTTGAGAGCAATCAGATTAGCCCTCTAAGGCCTTGTTCCGTTGAACCCCCTAGGTGTGTCGGTAATGGTTCAATCGGACAACAGGTCTTTGCCTAGAGGCCTTGAACCTGTGGTCCTGGTTCACAAACATTTAAAATTTTGGCAGTTCACGTACCAGGAGAGGCAAAGAAACTGGCGGAATTCCTGTCCTGCCAGCGTTTGCTCCTGGCTACAGTCCAGTTAAAGAGTGCCTTATTTCAGCCGATTGGGCAAGAGACAGCTAGATATTTTTGCATCTCAGATCTCAGCTCAGTCTCCCAATATTGTAACCAGGACTTGGGCAAAAGGAGCTTGGAAGATGGATGCAATGTAATTCCAATTTAAGGTATACTGAGAATGAATAGACAGGATAATCCAAATATCAAGGGAACCAGAAGACAGAACATAGAGAAACAATAGCCAGGTCAAGGGTACATCAGAATGTTTAGAGTACAAGCTGAGTCAATAAATAGAGAAATCACACATATAATACATACAATGTAGTAGGTGGATCACACTTCTGAATAAATCTGTAAGATATATAAAAAACAGTATAGTGTAACCCTAGTTCGGAGTAGTGAAGGCCCAGCCAAAACAGAACATTTTTTGAACCAAAATAAAGTTTTTTTTGGTTGTGGGACCTGTCTGGCGTGCAGGACCACTAAGAGTAAAAAAAGACATTTAATCAATATCAAAGATCACATTAATAAGGAATTCACTATTAAGAAACAATTAACGTGTTTTTCAAAAGGAGTAATCTATGTGTTAAAATGTCCTTGTGATCTACTTTATATAGGTAGAACCATAAGATGTTTACACATAAGAATCTCCGAACATGTACGCAATATTAAAAAAGGACTAGAGACACATAGTGTATCCAATCATTTTAAAACTCACCACAACCAGAATGCCAATAATCTATTATTTTGCCCATTAAAACTTGTAAAAAAATATTGGAGAGGAGGGGATTTTAATAAAAAAATTGGAATAGAAGAAATGAAATTTATATATAATTTTAACACCCTTATACCCCATGGGTTAAACTCAGATTTTGAGATTTGCCATTTCTTTTAAATATTATAAAAATCAGTTTACTATTAATACCTCTGTGTTAGAAATAATGAATATTTTATTGAATTTTTAATAATGATTTAATATTTTGTTATCCTTATAAATTATCAGCACTTTTTGCACATAATAGCACTTTAAAACTCAATATGTCAGTTTGGTGTTTCTTTCCCTCTTTTTACAATTTTAAAAGAAGGTTTGGCATTCAAAATAGCCTTTTTTATATTATTTTTTTTTTTTTTTAATTAAAAGAAAAATTATATGCCCTGAGAGGAAAAGGGATTCAATAAAATATGGGAAAAACAAGAAACACTTAATAAAGAAGGAAACAAAAACAATCAGGCGTTTGAGCAAGAATTTATTAAACACAATATGTTTATGAAATGCACTTATGAAAATGATTTGTAAATGGTATGTGTAACGAGTATATACCCCTACACGCAGGATCCAGCCTAACAGAAGACAGTACAGAGGAGAGATACGTCTACCGGACCTTAGAGTGGCCGGACTCGACGTAATAGGATAAGACAGAGTCAGGAACGATCCGAGGTCAAGGGCACAAAGAGACAGCGTAAACGAAAACTAGCCGGGGTCTGGTACACAGGAATCAGCAAGCCGGCAAACAGTACAGAATAGGATAAAGCGAAAACGAAGTCAGAATACGAAGCCAAGGTCAAGTACGGAGAAACACAACTGAACACAACAAGCACTAAAGGGAACTGTAGCAGAAACCACGATAGGGCAAGGAACTAAGGGAAAAGGGTAAGTATAAGTAGCCTTCAAACTAATGTGATTGGCTCCTGTCACTTCCACTCCCCCAACAGGTAAGTGTATGGGGTGATTGGCATGACAGGAGCCAATGGGAGCCTTTTTGCAATTTAGGCTCCCACTGTCTCTTTAAGAGCGCGCCCGAGATTCGCGGCGCGCTCTTAGCTGCAGGCGGGACACGTGACCGCTTCTCGCGGTCACTGCCCGCCTTCCTGTTTGAACAGTCGGACGAGCCGCGCGCGGCTCGTGCAGCCGCAGGACCGCGCGCGGCTTGAAGAGAGGACCGCGGCCGGCCCCCGGATAAGGTAAGTACCGCTACAGTACCCCCCCCTGAGGACACGCCCTCCGGGCGGGCAGGACCGGGCCTGGCAGGAAAACGCGAATGGAAAGAACGTACAAGGCGGGGAGCATGAACAGCATCCGCAGAAATCCAACTGCGCTCCTCAGGCCCATAACCCTTCCAATGTACCAAGTACTGAAGCCGACCCCTAAGAAAACGAGAGTCAATAACAGCAGATACTTCGAACTCCTCATGACCCTCCACAGAGACAGGAGGGGGAGGGGGAGTATGCCGGGTATAGCGGTTGCGTACGTAAGGCTTCAACAAAGAGGTGTGAAATACATTGGGTATACGCAGATTCTTAGGCAGACCCAAGGCATAAGAAACGGGATTAACCTTATGTATAATGCGATAAGGACCAATGAAGCGGGGAGCCAATTTCATAGAAGGCACCCGGAGGCGAATATTCCGTGTGGAAAGCAAAACCCTGTCCCCCACAACATAGGAAGGAGCCGCTCTGCGATGCTTGTCAGCCTGAGCCTTCTGGCGAGCAGCAGAGTCCACCAAAGAACGCTGAACCTGCTCCCAAGTATTACGTAAACCAGCCAAATGCTCATCCAGAACTGGCATGCCCTGAGAGGAGAATGCAGCCGGAAGAACAACGGGATGCTGGCCATAGACAACGTAAAAAGGGCTTTTGCCGGAAGAATCATGAGTGGCATTATTCCGAGCAAATTCAGCCCAAGGAAGCAGGTCAGACCAATTGTCCTGATGGTGAGACACAAAACAACGGAGGTACTGCTCCAGAGACTGGTTGGCACGTTCAGCAGCTCCATTAGACTGGGGATGGTAAGCGGAAGAAAACAAGAGGGAAATACCCATCTCCGAACAAAAGGCTTTCCAGAACCTGGAAATAAATTGGCTACCCCTATCGGATACAATAGATAAGGGAATACCATGTAAACGAAACACTTCTCTAGCGAAGATAAGAGCCAATTCCTTGGAAGTGGGCAACTTGCGAAGAGACACAAAGTGAGCCATTTTGGAAAACCGATCTACTATCATTAGGATGACTGTGTTACCATTCGAAGGGGGTAATTCAACAATAAAATCCATTGATAGATTAGACCAAGGTCTCTCGGGAACGGGTAACGGATGCAACAGCCCACAAGGAACTCTACGAGAGGTTTTCATACATGCACAAGTAGTACAAGCACTTATATAGTCAGTAACATCCTTACGTAAGGTATCCCACCAGAAATACCGAGAAACGGCTGACACTGTTTTGGAAATACCAGGATGTCCAGCAGTCTTAGTATCGTGATAAAGTGACAGAACATCCCGTCTCTCGGGAACGTCAACGAACAATTTATCATTAGGCCTCTCGCTGGGTGCCATGCTTTGTTTCGCTTGTATGGCCTGCAAGAGGGACGAGGAAATAGACAATATAGTAGTTGCTATTATCCTGTCTGGGGGAATGACAGGAGTGACATCAATCTCCTGTTTGTCAATAGTCTCGAATTGTCTGGACAGAGCGTCCGCTTTAGTGTTCCGGTCACCTGGCCTATAGGTGATTATATAATTAAAATGAGACAAGAACAGTGACCACCTAGCCTGCCTTGAAGACAATCTTTTAGCTTCGCTAAGGTAGGATAGGTTCTTATGATCTGTAAATATGAGAATAGGATCCTTAGTTCCTTCTAGCAAATGTCTCCATTCTTTAAGTGCTAAAATGATAGCAAGGAGTTCGCGATTACCCACATCATAATTCCTCTCTGCCTTGGACATTTGTTTAGAAAAGAAGCCACAAGGATGCAATGGCTTGTCAGGAGACTCTCTTTGGGATAAGACAGCACCTACCCCTATATCGGAAGCATCAACCTCAAGTATATATGGCAATGAGGGGACAGGATGCTGTAAAATAGGGGCAGAGGCGAACGTCGTTTTAAGAAAGTCAAAAGCCTGAAGTGCCTCAGTAGACCAGACACGTGTATTGCCATCCTTTTTAGTCATACGAGTAATAGGCGCTACTATAGACGAAAAACCTTTGATAAAACGTCTATAATAATTAGAGAAACCCAGAAAACGCTGGATGGCTTTCAGACCTTGCGGCAGAGGCCATTCTATGACTGCAGCGAGCTTCTGGGGATCCATCCGAAAACCCTCAGCGGAAATCAAATACCCTAAAAACTGGACCTCGGACTGGTCGAATAGACATTTTTCTAATTTGCAATAAAGACCATTAGCAAGAAGGGTCTTCAGAACTGTTGTAACATGTCTGTGATGAGTGTGAATGTCTGTAGAATATATTAAAATGTCATCCAAGTACACAATAACAAATGAGTGAATAAAGTCCCTTAAGACATCATTAATAAATTCTTGGAACACTGCTGGGGCATTGCAAAGCCCAAATGGCATGACGGTATACTCATAATGACCTGACCGAGTGTTAAAGGCTGTCTTCCATTCGTGGTCCTTTTTAATACGTATCAAATTGTATGCTCCTCTAAGATCTAATTTGGTGAATACCGTAGCATGTTTGAGCCTGTCAAACAATTCTGTTATTAAAGGTATAGGGTAAGCATTTTTGATGGTGATCTTGTTAAGACCTCTATAATCAATGCAAGGTCTTAAATCACCTTCTTTCTTTGATACAAAGAAGAACCCCGCTCCAGCCGGAGAAGAGGATCTTCTAATAAATCCCTTGTCTAATGACTCTTTAATGTACTCCTCCATGACACGGTTTTCTTGAACCGATAAGGGGTACACCCTGCCCTTAGGAGGTATAGTACCAGGCAACAAATCAATAGCACAATCGTAGGGTCTGTGAGGCGGTAATTTGTCAGCCTCTCTTTTATCAAAGACAGTCTTTAAAGATAAATACTGAGAGGGTATAGCCGTAGATAAAGGAGGAACAGTAGGAACGTTAATAGAATTCACAGGCGTGACTTCAATAGTACATGACTCATGGCAGGCTTCACTCCATGATTTTATCTGCCCTGTCTCCCAGTCAAAAATGGGATTGTGGGCACGTAACCATGGATACCCTAACACCAACTGTGAAGAGGGAGAGGTGATGACCTGGAACCGAATGGTTTCATAGTGTAGAACCCCTGTGTACATGTGTAGCGGTGCAGTCTCGTGAGTAACAACAGGAGATATCAATGGTCTACCATCTATGGCCTCAACGGCCAAGGGTATCTCTTTCTCTCTGATGGGAATATTGTTTCTCTTTACAAAACCAGAGTCTATAAAGTTCTCGGCTGCCCCAGAATCAACCAGGGCGTCTATGTTTTCCACTATACAACTCTCTCCCATATGTAAAGAAACAGGGAGAAGCAGTCGGTTAGGAGGCAATGTAGGAGACTTAGAAATCACACCCAAGGCCAGTCCCCTATAAGGTCTTAGGTGCGAGAGTTTTCCGGGAGCAGAGGACACTCCTTTACCATATGGTCTCTCTTACCACAATATAGGCAGAGTCCCTCCCTTTTCCTATGTAATTTCTCAGTATCTGAGAGTTTGGCAACCCCTAATTGCATAGGTTCCTCTTCAGATACTTTAACACTCTCCGGTATATTAACTCTGGGTTGAATAGGTGTAACAAAACGTCTATTCCTGTTCTTAGTATAGAGCCTGTCACGAATCCTATTATCTATATCGATGAGGTAGTCAATAAGGTCCTCTAAGGCAATAGGAAGCTCCTTAGCTGCTACCTCATCCAATATAGAGTCTGATAACCCTTCCATGAAGGCCGTAGTTAACCCATTATTGGTCCAATCGACCTGTGAGGCAAGGGTACGAAACTGTATAGCGTAATCAGCCACAGACCTAGAACCCTGTTTAACCCTCATTAATGCTCTAGCGGCATTCTTAGACCTTTTCATAGTATCAAAAGTTCTGCGAAAAGCTGTTAGGAAACTGTGAAAGTTATGCACCATAGGTCCATTAGCCTCCCAAATAGGGTTTGCCCATTCAAGTGCTTTGTCGGTAAGTTGGTGCATAAAGAACCCAACTTTAGACCTCTCTGTGGGAAACGAACGTGGATACATTTCAAAATGAAACTCTATTTGGTTAATGAACCCTCTGCATGTCTTAGAATCCCCTCCATACCTAGGAGGAGGCGTTAAATGTGCTGTAGCGTTAGGCATAGTCGATACTTCAGGAAGCAGGGGTGTAGGAGGGTTAGGTGCGGTTGCTGGAATGGTTCTAGCTAAGAGCGTCTGGAGAGCCTGAGCTATTTGATCCATACGGTGATCCTGCTCTACAAATCTAGCCTCATGGGTCGCCATCTGTTGAGCTAAATCTGCGGGGTCCATGGCCCTATCGTAATGTAACGAGTATATACCCCTACACGCAGGATCCAGCCTAACAGAAGACAGTACAGAGGAGAGATACGTCTACCGGACCTTAGAGTGGCCGGACTCGACGTAATAGGATAAGACAGAGTCAGGAACGATCCGAGGTCAAGGGCACAAAGAGACAGCGTAAACGAAAACTAGCCGGGGTCTGGTACACAGGAATCAGCAAGCCGGCAAACAGTACAGAATAGGATAAAGCGAAAACGAAGTCAGAATACGAAGCCAAGGTCAAGTACGGAGAAACACAACTGAACACAACAAGCACTAAAGGGAACTGTAGCAGAAACCACGATAGGGCAAGGAACTAAGGGAAAAGGGTAAGTATAAGTAGCCTTCAAACTAATGTGATTGGCTCCTGTCACTTCCACTCCCCCAACAGGTAAGTGTATGGGGTGATTGGCATGACAGGAGCCAATGGGAGCCTTTTTGCAATTTAGGCTCCCACTGTCTCTTTAAGAGCGCGCCCGAGATTCGCGGCGCGCTCTTAGCTGCAGGCGGGACACGTGACCGCTTCTCGCGGTCACTGCCCGCCTTCCTGTTTGAACAGTCGGACGAGCCGCGCGCGGCTCGTGCAGCCGCAGGACCGCGCGCGGCTTGAAGAGAGGACCGCGGCCGGCCCCCGGATAAGGTAAGTACCGCTACAGTATGTAAATATACACTAATTCCGTAGTGGAACGCACGACCAGCTCGGCATGCGTTCCAGTGACGTCAGCCGACATAGACTGCGCCACCCGGAAGTGGAACGTATGGCGTCGACCGTGGAACGGACATTGCGTTCCAAACGTGCGATAGCCGGCTGTGGAACGCACGTTGCATTCCAAACATATGATAGACGGAACACGGAAGTAAAAAGAATGGCGGGATTTAAAAGATGCCGAGATACAGAAGAACTCCAGACACCGATTGAAAAAGCCCCAGGTACGGGGCGAAACGCGTTTCGGATATTTTGGACTCATATTGGACTTCTATTGCCAACTGGCAGGACTTATTTTATAGGCTTATATAGCCATTTACTTTTATATTTATTTTCTTTTTTGAGTACTATTTCATATAGTTTTACTCCATATTGTGGAGCAATAAAAGTTTATTTCTTAAAGTCACCTCCTTGTTTGGGAAACTTATGTGAATATTCAGCTGGAGTAACCATAAGGTCATTCGACAACAGGAAAGGGACATCCTAAACAAAAGTCCCACAGCATCATCCATGAGAGCCATATGTTGAGATTTGGCTCTAGGCTTGTGAGTACCTGACTCTAATTTCTATTCATACTATTGTACAGACAATATTACACTATACTGTGTTTTATATATCTTACAGATTTATTCAGAAGTGTGATCCACCTACTACATTGTATGTATTATATGTGTGTATTCTTTTGAGTGGTGTAAGGGGTTTCCACTCAGGTGGTCTGTGGCATTTAGAGCTACCACACTTAGTCCCACTTGGTTGCTGTATATACTTGTGTTTTGTGTACCATAATTTTAATTCCCCTTTATATATATCATTGGGACAAATAACATGTCTTATTTAGAAGACAGGAACTATACGGTCAAATATATAGACCATATGTTCTTAGAAATTGAAGATATGACAAATGATATAGAATATATTAATACAGATAAATGGAAAAATAATCTAGAAAAAGCATTGACTCGCGAAATGAAAATAAAATGGGAAATAGCTACCCTAAAAAAATATGTCAAAGAACAAATCACACCGAGAGGGCTTAGATTTGAAAAAGATCCCACCTTTGATAGAGAAGATTCTAACTTCATGTCAGGATGGAATAAACTACTTGAAGGTTTTTCCTTCAGTGTGATTGGGTATATAGTATCTAGAAGGGAAGAAATTAATACATGGAAACAAAAGCTCAGTGATACCTCTAGCCCAGAAATATTTTACCAAATGATAAAAGAGATCAAAATAAAAGTAGAAAAAATAGAAAAAGACACCATTGCAATTAAAAAAAAGAAGTATTTGAGAGATACTAATGATTATAAAACAGGCAATATCAGGTTCCCAAAAAGAATAAAAAATCAAAATCAGAGAAACCAAAATCAAAGGTATGAAGGACATAAAAGACATAACGACTATGGAGACCGTTATTCCTCAAGATATACGATGAATACCGGGGACAATAAAGAATTGCCTTCTAGGGATTTATCCAGAAAAGCATCACAAGATCAGAGAGAAAATAGGCATTATAGAAGATCATCTGTCAGTAACCCCTCTAAAGCTAATTTGTCACCAAAGGCATCAACTTCAGCATATTACCATCCAAATAGAAGTTATAGAGATGTTGTGAAAGAAAATCTATGGAAAATACGGAAAGAATCACCTCAGAAAATGAGAAATACCAACAGATATGTAGAAAGGAGATATCTTTCGCCAGAACAAACCAAAAGAAGAGATATTACCCCAAGAGGATACGAAATTAATATCCGTAAGACCACAAGACGAATGGAAATTACAAGAGGAAGGGACCTCTCGAGAAGACAGTAGGAATCCAAAAGAGATTCTAAGTCCCGAGATAGAAATAGAGAAAGAAGAATAAATCTGGAACAAATACATATAGAAAGGCATCAAGCAAGTTCACCGGTTTTTCAGAAGGAACCCACAACAGGAAGGCTCAAATGGCAAGAGAAACCCACATCATGGGAATCCCCAGGCAAACGCCAAAGGTCCAGGGAACAAGAAACAGAAGAGGAAGAAAGAGGCAACAAAGAGAAGAAGGAAAGGTTATAGATCCTAACGGAATCTTTAACCTAACCGACTGCCCACTGACCAATGAAGAAACAAAGGTTCTACAAAAAGGCCTCAAGTTTGCTCCTACAGCTGAAATAGACATATTTCAATTTTTTATTGATATGAATAAATTCATGAGAAATTTGTGTTTAACCCCTTAAAGACACATGACATGTGTGACATGTCATGATTCCCTTTTATTCCAGAAGTTTGGTCCTTAAGGGGTTAACGTTTTTTAATGATAAAAAATGTTCAACAATCGAGCCTATAGATAGGGAACATAACTCATTATATGTACAAACACAATTGAAAGACAAATCCCTCTTTTTCCCCAGACAAATGATCTCTGATGGAATGAAAACATTTGAGACCATGGTGATGGGGGAAATAAATAAAATAAAGAAATTGAATAAATTCCAACAAAATATGTCTATAAAAGAAAAAACTATTTTAAGAAAATTTATAGAAGAACAAAGATCGGGTTATTAAAGGGACACTCTAGGCACCCAGACCACTTCTGCTCATTGGAGTGGTCTGGGTGCCAACTCCCACTACCCTTAACCCTGCAGCTGTAATTATTGCAGTTTTTTATAAACTGCAATAATTACATTGCAGGGTTAACTCCACCTCTAGTGGCTGTCTACTAGCTGTCTACTAGACAGCCACTAGAGGTCACTTCCTGGGTTCTAGCACAGGAAACCTGTGCTAGAGCGTCGCTGGACGTCCTCACGCTGTGTGAGGACCTCCAGCGTCGCTCAAAACCCCATAGGAAAGCATTGAAATGATTTTTCAATGCTTTCCTATGGGGAGACGTAATGCGCATGCGCAGCATTTCCGCGCATGCGCATTACGTCTCCTCGGCCGGTGGGCGAGATCAGTCTCGCCCACCGGCCGACGCAATCACCGGGAGGAGCGTCGCGGAGGCGGAGACAGCGGCGAGGGACATCGCCGCTGTCCCAGGTAAGTGACTGAAGGGGTTTTCACCCCTTCAGTAACCGGGGATTGGGGGGTGGGAGGGAGAGGGACCCTCCAGTGCCAGAAAAACGGATCGTTTTTCTGGCACTGGAGTTTCCCTTTAAGCCGGCTGATAAAGGGGGTGGGATAGTAGTATTATCCAAATCTAAATATATGGAGGAATCTGAAAGAATTCTCTCGGATAATACGACATATCAGAAACTCAACTCCAATCCCACAAACAAGGTAAAAGAACGTTTTGGGGAATTTATTAAAAAGGGATTAGAAATGCAAATTCTTACAGAAAAAGAAGGTAAATATTTACATATAACACATCCAGAGATACCGTTTTTTTATTATTTACCCAAAATACATAAAAACCCACTCAACCCACCAGGACGTCCAATCATATCAGGAATTGACTCCATATCCTCCAGAATTTCAGAGTATATTGATACGCTATTACAGCCCATAGTTGCAAAAATGCTGTCACATCTTAAGGATACAATTCATATTTTACAAGTTTTAGATTCTACTCAATGGAAAGAAAACTACCACTTAGTTACAAGTGATGTCACATCCTTGTACAGTATCATCCCGCATGAGATAGGGATAAAAGCGGTGAAATATTCTTTAGTTAAAGCTGATTTTAAAGATGAACAAATCGAGTTAATTTTAGAGGGTATTCACCTTATTTTAACTAATAATTTCTTCTGGTACCATGATACTTTTTATCTACAGATCAAAGGTACGGCGATGGGCACCAAATTCGCACCCAGTTACGCGAATCTTTTCATGGCGTATTGGGAGGAACATTTTATTTACTCCGTCCACCCCTGGGTGTTGAATTTGGTGTCCTATCGCTGATACATAGACAAAATTTTTTCAATCTGGGATGGCACTTCGGATCTTTTAGAGATGTTTAAACATTTTTTAAATGATAATGATTGGGGGATTATTCTGACAACTTTCCAAAGCCAGAAAGAAATTCAATTTTTAGACCTCCATATTTTTATACAGAATGGACAAATTAAAACAAAGAATTTTTTAAAGCAGTAGATGCTAATGGGTACATTGAGAAATCTAGCTGTCACCATAGACCATGGCTAAATAACGCACCCAAAGGACAATTTTAAGGGTAAGGCGAAATTGTACCAACGATGAAGACTATATGATACAAGCCGGGAGGATAAAGGAACAGTTCAAAGAAAAGGGATATGAAGAAACAGAATTAGGTATGGCGATGGAAGAAGTGAAAAAAGCGTCAAGAAAAGATTTATTAACTTATAAACCAAAAAACATACAACAGACATATTCTAAAGAGATTCCTTTTATATGTAATTTTAACGGTAATCATAAGAAAATAAATAAGGCCATTAAGAAATATTGGTACATTTTACAGGAAGATCCAATTTTGAAAAATATATTACCAATACAACCACGCATAATCTATAGAGGGGCAGCTAATATTAAAAAAAACCTAGTTCGGAGTAGTGAAGGCCCAGCCAAAACAGAAATTTTTTTGAACCAAACTAATTTTTTGGGGGGTTGTGGGACCTTTCTGGCGTGCAGGACCACTAAGAGTAAAAAAATACATTCAATCAATATCAAAGATCACATTAATAAGGAATTCAGGAACAATTAACGTGTTTTTCAAAAGGAGTAATCTATGTGTTAAAATGTCCTTGTGATCTGCTTTATATAGGTAGAACCATAAGATGTTTACACATAAGAATCTCCGAACATGTACGCAATATTAAAAAAGGACTAGAGACACATAGTGTATCCAATCATTCTAAAACTCACCACAACCAAAATGCCGATAATCTATTCTTTTGCCCATTAAAACTTGTAAAAAAAGATTGGAGAGGAGGGGATTTTAATAAAAAAAATTGGAATAGAAGAAATTAAATTTATATATAATTTTAACACCCTTATACCCCATGGGTTAAACTCAGATTTTGAGATGTGCCATTTCTTTTAAATATTATAAAAATCAGTTTACTATTAATACCTCTATGTTAGAAATAATGAATATTTTATTGAATTTTTAATAATTATTTAATATTTTGTTATCCTTATAAATTATCAGCACTTTTTGCACATAATAGCACTTTAAAACTCAATATGTCAGTTTGGTGTTTCTCTCCCTCTTTTTACAATTTTAAAAGAAGGTTTGGCATTCAAAATAGCCTTTTTTATATTATTTTTTTTTATTTTTTAAATTAAAAGAAAAATTATATGCCCTGAGAGGAAAAGGGATTCAATAAAATATAGGAAAAACAAGAAACACTTAATAAAGAAGGAAACAACCACAATCTGGCGTTTGAGCAAGAATTTATTAAACACAATATGTTTATGAAATGCACTTATGAAAATTATTTGGAAATGGTATGTAAATATACACTAATTCCATAGTGGAACGCACGACCAGCTCAGCATGCTTTCCAGTGACGTCAGCCAACATAGACTGCACCACCCGGAAGTGGAACGTATGCCGTCGGCCGTGGAACGCACGTTGCGTTCCAAACGTGCGATAGCCGGCTGTGGAACGCACGTTGCGTTCCAAACATATGATAGACGGAACCCGGAAGTAAAAAGAACGGGGGGGGGATTTAAAAGGGTTGCGACTAGTTCCTATCCAGTAGAAGGACCATGTCCTTTCTGAGGATAGGAAATAGCTTGCTCAGTGTGAGAGAGCTAGTTCCTATCCTTCTAAGGGACCTTTTCGCCCCCTACTGGTCAGGTCCTGTATAGGGATAGGAACTAGACGGTTCACAGTGAATTAGCTAGTTCCTATCCTGCTAAAGGACCTTTTTGCCCCTAGTGGTCAAGTCCTGTATAGGGATAGGAACTAGACGGTTCACACTGAGAGAGCTAGTTCCTATCCTGCTAAAGGACCTATTGCTCCATAGTGTTCGGGTCCTCTTAAAGGATAGGAACTAGACAGCTCACAGTGAGAAATCTAGTTCCTATCCAGCAGAAGGACCTTTATAGCTCCAGCTCACACAGGTCCCTTACAGGGATAGGAACTAGACAGCTCACAGTGAGAAATCTAGTTCCTATCCAGCAGAAGGACCTTTATAGCTCCAGTTTACACAGGTCCCTTACAGGGATAGGAACTAGACGGTTCACTGTGAGAAATCTAGTTCCTATCCAGCAGAAGGACCTTTATAGCTCCAGTTTACACAGGTCCCTTACAGGGATAGAAACTAGACGGTTCACTGTGAGAAATCTAGTTCCTATCCAGCAGAAGGACCTTTATAGCTCCAGCTATCAGGGATAGTAATACCTAGTTCCTATACTGCTAAGGGACCTCTATACCTTCAGCTAACAATGGTCCCTTACAGGGATAGGAACTAGACGGTTCACAGTGAGAAATCTAGTTCCTATCCGGCAAAAGGACCTTTATAGCTCCAGCTTACACAGGTCCCTTACAGGGATAGGAACTAGACGGTTCACAGGGAGTTAGCTAGTTCCTATCCTGCTAAAGGACCTTTTTGCCCCTAGTGGTCAAGTCCTGTATAGGGATAGGAACTATCCTGCTCACACTGAGAGAGCTAGTTCCTATCCTGCTAAAGGACCTATTGCTCCATAGTGTTCGGGTCCTCTTAAAGGATAGGAACTAGACAGCTCACAGTGAGAAATCTAGTTCCTATCCAGCAGAAGGACCTTCCAGCTCACACAGGTCCCTTACAGGGATAGGAACTAGACAGCTCACAGTGAGAAATCTAGTTCCTATCCAGCAGAAGGACCTTTATAGCTCCAGTTTACACATGTCCCTTACAGGGATAGGAACTAGACGGTTCACTGTGAGAAATCTAGTTCCTATCCAGCAGAAGGACCTTTATAGCTCCAGTTTACACAGGTCCCTTACAGGGATAGAAACTAGACGGTTCACTGTGAGAAATCTAGTTCCTATCCAGCAGAAGGACCTTTATAGCTCCAGCTATCAGGGATAGTAATACCTAGTTCCTATACTGCTAAGGGACCTCTATACCTTCAGCTAACAATGGTCCCTTACAGGGATAGGAACTAGATGGTTCACAGTGAGAAATCTAGTTCCTATCCGGCAAAAGGACCTTTATAGCTCCAGCTTACACAGGTCCCTTACAGGGATAGGAACTAGACGGTTCACAGGGAGTTAGCTAGTTCCTATCCTGCTAAAGGACCTTTTTGCCCCTAATGGTCAAGTCCTGTATAGGGATAGGAACTATCCTGCTCACACTGAGAGAGCTAGTTCCTATCCTGCTAAAGGACCTATTGCTCCATAGTGTTCGGGTCCTCTTAAAGGATAGGAACTAGACAGCTCACAGTGAGAAATCTAGTTCCTATCCAGCAGAAGGACCTTTATAGCTCCAGCTCACACAGGTCCCTTACAGGGATAGGAACTAGACGGTTCACTGTGAGAAATCTAGTTCCTATCCAGCAGAAGGACCTTTATAGCTCCAGTTTACACAGGTCCCTTACAGGGATAGGAACTAGACGGTTCACTGTGAGAAATCTAGTTCCTATCCAGCAGAAGGACCTTTATAGCTCCAGTTTACACAGGTCCCTTACAGGGATAGGAACTAGACGGTTCACTGTGAGAAATCTAGTTCCTATCCAGCAGAAGGACCTTTATAGCTCCAGTTTACACAGGTCCCTTACAGGGATAGGAACTAGACGGTTCACTGTGAGAAATCTAGTTCCTATCCAGCAGAAGGACCTTTATAGCTCCAGTTTACACAGGTCCCTTACAGGGATAGGAACTAGACGGTTCACTGTGAGAAATCTAGTTCCTATCCAGCAAAAGGACCTTTATAGCTCCAGCTCACACAAGTCCCTTACAGGGATAGGAACTAGACAGCTCACAGTGAGAAATCTAGTTCCTATCCAGCAGAAGGACCTTTATAGCTCCAGTTTACACAGGTCCCTTACAGGGATAGGAACTAGACGGTTCACTGTGAGAAATCTAGTTCCTATCCAGCAGAAGGACCTTTATAGCTCCAGTTTACACAGGTCCCTTACAGGGATAGGAACTAGACGGTTCACTGTGAGAAATCTAGTTCCTATCCAGCAGAAGGACCTTTATAGCTCCAGTTTACACAGGTCCCTTACAGGGATAGGAACTAGACGGTTCACTGTGAGAAATCTAGTTCCTATCCAGCAGAAGGACCTTTATAGCTCCAGTTTACACAGGTCCCTTACAGGGATAGGAACTAGACGGTTCACTGTGAGAAATCTAGTTCCTATCCAGCAGAAGGACCTTTATAGCTCCAGTTTACACAGGTCCCTTACAGGGATAGGAACTAGACGGTTCACTGTGAGAAATCTAGTTCCTATCCAGCAGAAGGACCTTTATAGCTCCAGTTTACACAGGTCCCTTACAGGGATAGGAACTAGACGGTTCACTGTGAGAAATCTAGTTCCTATCCAGCAAAAGGACCTTTATAGCTCCAGCTCACACAAGTCCCTTACAGGGATAGGAACTAGACAGCTCACAGTGAGAAATCTAGTTCCTATCCAGCAGAAGGACCTTTATAGCTCCAGCTCACACAGGTCTCTTACAGGGATAGGAACTAGACGGTTCACTGTGAGAAATCTAGTTCCTATCCGGCAAAAGGACCTTTATAGCTCAAGCTCACACAGGTCCCTTACATAGTTTTTATACTGCTAATGGACTGTAAACCTTAAGCTAATAGTGATCCTTTACAAGGATAAGAATTCCTAGTTTTTATACTGCTAATGAACATTTATTGATTGCAAACTTCTCAGCTAGAGGGAATGATTTTAACTTATGTGGAGCACAAGACAGCACGTACTGAGATCTGAGTTTGTTACACGCAAAGACCTGCTACAGCCCTTGCGGCTCATGATAACTGGATGCTGCAGGCCGGTAGGGAGACTGAGTTGCTCCCAACTTAGTAAAGCTGTAGCAGTGTGGAAAGTGGGGGACAGTGCTTATGTGGGTGCAGGTCAATTTGAAAGTAAAGGGATGCAATTGCTAGCAATGGAGAAATTGAAGTGGGCAGTATATAGACCCACGCAAGGTGGGAGAGGATATATGGCACTGTGATTAGATACAACACCCATATTCATGTCATTGCTTTGAAATAAAATTCACATAAACACACTGAACTGTTAATGCTGAGATTTTCTTTTCTTCTTTTGACTTCCGCAGTGTCATTATATACCTATATTTATTGTTTAGTTTATGGGTACTGGTCTGGTTCGTTTCTGACTCCAACATTTTTTCATTTGTCGTGGACTCATAGAGAGTGATTTTGTCCATGGAGCGGCAGCCGCAAGTGTCAGGAAAGTGAGGTGCTTTGGCTGTTATATTTATAAAATCCATTGCACTGGTTTTATACTTCACACAGCACATTTGGCTTCTGAAATTGAGACTCTGCCACGCACAGTTTGGTGGAGATTATTAGAGGAATTCTAGGCAAATAGCACCAGAGCAATCCCTACTTTTGTCATGACTTCATGCTGGAAATTGGAGCACACTAAGATTGTGCCACTATTGGGCACCATTTCTTTCAGCACCACCTATAAAAATCCTGACACATTGCCCTTTAACTTTACACCTGTGTGGTCTTTCTATTAACTCACAATCAATCTTCATCTGAGCTGCAGAAACTCCCGGCTGTCTTTAAAAATTTTGTAGAACATTTGTAAAACTTGGTGTACCCCAGTTGTTGCAGAAAATGGCACTATCTCCTACTCAAGTATTAACTTTTTCCTAGTCAACCATATGTTTTACAGATTAAATAAGGTTTTATATATTTAAAAAAAAAAAAAAAAAAAAAATCTTATTTTGTAATGGTTTGCCATTTACAGGCTGGTGTAGGCCATTTTGTTGCTTATTTTGCAAGGGATGTGGCAGCTTGTTGTCAGTTGGCTGTAGTTACTTGTGGGTTTTTTTATGGGTATTTTTATACACTTTGATAATGACATGTTAGCCGAAGATTGTGGAAAAATAAAGAAAACTGGTTTATTTTATCTGACACTTTGTAAAGCGGAATGGGTATATGGTACTGTGTTTACTACTCACATCTGCTTGCCATGATTTGAAAGGCTAGAAATATCATAGAAAAATTTTAATTATTTCTTTTCATTTTATTTATTCAATATTCTTCCATCTACCCTGGACTCACTGTGCCCTTCCACCTTAAACTGTGTGGTCTTTAAAAATCAAGCAGGAGAAAAATGCAGTTATTGACCATATATTATACCTTGCTTTTAGGACAATACACAGCTGTGCTAGTTCACATCACCTTTGTACATGTCCACTACACAATACTTTGAAGGCAGCATCTTATGCCTGGGCTCCTATTTCACAAACCACACCTGCTACTATGTGGACTTAATCCGCGGTTAGTTAGGAGTCAGGTTGTTGTTTTTTTCTAAAACTAACAAATGCTATTGATACCGGAGAAACTGACGGAAGCCAAGCACAGAGAGATGGACACAGGTTTCTTCAGGAAGGAAGAGATTCTTTATTCGATTCACCGACCGGGACTCAGAGGGACTAATGTCACCAAAATACAACAAGATCTGAGCCCCGAACAATAGTGTAGGCTCCTTATATAGGCATGTAACTCCTCCCATAGTAAGCTCCACCCACACATACTCTTACCCAATCAATCAAACAAGAACTAACTTCCTGTTTGACCACATGGCTTGCCCAGCACAATGGAGGAGGTGAATACTACATCCGGTATTCTCGCACATGCTCCGTACACTACTGATTGTATCTTTGCCACGTGCAACCAACCAACCGATACACCAGTATACGCACGTACACATGCCACGTGGTAATCTCGGCCTACTAAATTTATTTTTACCGAGATTCCACCACACTATATTTTCAACAACAAAAATATAATTCTTAAAGGGACACTGTAGGCCCCAGAACCACTACAGCTTAATGAAGTGGTTAATTTCTGTTCAGCTGAATCATAAGAGTAACAACATGTAGATTGAAAGGACGTCACATACGTAGTATGGCACATGCCCATCTTTGTTCCCCCTCTTCTAGTAAGACCCTATCGGTACACCCTCCTATTCTAAGAACACCCTGCCTAGTAATGCCCCCTAGATAAACATAGAATCAATTTGTTGCATATTTTATGCTGCTGTTAGTTAATAGTTGTCAATATTTGATTGATAATTAGTGATACTCCCACTAGACCCCCCCCCCCCCTTATTGCATAAGATTTATAAGCAGTGTTCTGTTTAATACATTTTGGACATTTTCTGAATCAGACTCCTTTGTATGGTCTCTCAAGAGTGTCTCCAAATACTTGAGGTCGTGGTACAGTTTGGTTAGAACTATAAGACCATGGCAGGTAATTCTGCTGATCATCAAGGACAGGACATGTTCCAACACTTAATATCGTGATTCTGGTGTCTATAGCTTGTCCCTGCAGGGTTTTCAATGTAAACACTGCCTTTTGAGAGAAAATGCATCTCTATGAGTAGATGCTGATTGGCGCAGTGAGGCATTTTTGCCACGCATGCGCAGTAGTCTCCTAATGCTATCCTATGGGAAGCAATGGACTGGTTCAGATCATCAAGAATGAATATTAGCCATTGAGGCAGGGCCAGCCACTGCGAGCCAACACAGCGTGGGAAAAAAGGTGAGGGCGCCAGTCATACTCACTGACAGACACACACACTCAGTGACTGACAGACACACACTCACTAATTTGACACTCACTGACAGACACACACCTATCGTACTGTGCATGCGGAATTTGTTGGGGATTTATAAATACTAATAATAATACTGGCACACACACACACACACATTCTCTCACACTCACAAATTATTAGTTTTTTAATTTAATGGCACCCAGCCTCACTACGTTCCTTTCCCTCGGGTCCAGTGTGGGGTTGCTCTGCCTCTTCGTGGGCCGGCTTCCGGCATCACAGCAGAGCAACAAGATCACAGCTCCTTCAACGCCGCCTCCATTCTCCCTCAGCCCCCTGAACGCACTGACAAATACCCAAGCGCCAAGACAAAATTCCTAGTTGCCATGGCGATCTGGCGCCTGGGATTTGTTGAGTCTTGATTTAATCTATTAGATTAATATACCCATGTGACTAAAAAGTTATTGTTTGGTTGTGGGAGACTGTTCCTGTCCGTGAATTGCTATGTGCTATTCTCATGTTTTGCCCTGTATTCATATGCTTTGCCTGCTCCCCTTTCGGGAGCGCCATATGAACGGGTTCCATTCACCTCCTTAACGGGGACCACCACGAAACCCCATTTAGAATGTTGTTGTAGAACGTTCAAACCGCGTTACGAGGTGTCAAAACCACAGACCGCAAGGGAAGCCTCGGCGCGTGCCGACCCTGGGTGACAGCCCGTTCATTAGACGAACGTCATCCAGGGGGAGCATTTGCAGATTCCAATGCTCCCTGGCATGCTCACACCAATCAATTAGAACATTGGCAACTCGCAACATAAGTGTGAAACCGCAAGGGAAGTAATTAATGAGTGCTTCCCTGGGTGGCCGCCGTTCGTATAGACGAACGGCATCCAGGGGGAGCATTTGTGTGGCCAAATAAAGTGGTTGTTGTACCCCTGGAACAATGTGTCGTCCAGTTACTAGGGGAAAATGGGTCTCTTCATTCTGCATTAGCTGATGTAACCAGTCGGGTTACCCTCGGCCCGCTACAGAGACTAACATGGTTTCCCACATGAGAAGAAAAACAGTATAGGCATATAGTTAAAAGAAAACAAACAGATTTTAATTTAAATTTATTTTTTATTAAAAGTAAACAGGAATAAAGTTTAACATTGTGAAACATGTACAGTTGTTGCTTTATTCTATTCTATTCCCATAAACATATTAAAAGGATAACTCCAGAATGAATGAACACTGATATAAATAATACAAGTTAAATTAAAAATATATATTTATATTACAGAAAATCTAACTAATTATGTTAAAAATGTTTTCATCAAGTTTCAACATGCTGTAGTAAAAAACATTTCATTTTTAAAATACTTACTTTAAAAAAAAAATGTATTATTGAGCTTCTCAAGGGAGGTATACTCCTATTTTGAGTCCCCCTGAGAGAATTTTATTGGACAGTTTTGGTGATACATTGAGCACATGCACTTTGCACAAAGTGGATTGACCTGCAGATGGGAGTAGCAACGCACACTCCCAGGCAGTCCGCAAAGAATGGGCGCTCACACATACGATAGGTGGGTGGTAAAGACATATACACAAATACATGAAATACAACACTCAATGATGAGTGGACATTAGATTAGGGTAAACATTTATTTTTTTAATAAGGGATATTTTTCATAAATATAGAGTTAAAATTATACAATTTATTTGTTAACAGAGTTTGAGAGCAAGCTTAGAAGATCAAGTTGCTAGGTCCCTTACTCGGGGCATAAGTGCCCCTGAATAAAACAGTGATGTGGTCTGTGGGTGACACTCACACTGAGGCAGGGCTGGTGCTAGACTATTTTCCACCCTAGACAAGACCAGATACTTGCACCACCCCCAAAAAACAAAAATCGCCAGCTTTATGTGTCTCTCTATCCCTCTTAGCCCTGTGTCTCTTTGCCTCTCTGTGTGTCTTTTTATCCTCCAAGCTCCTGTATGTGTCTTTTTCTCTCTAAGCCCTTCTGTGTCTGACACCCCAGCCCTTCTGTGTGCCTCTTTGCCCCCCTTAGCCCCTCTGTGTGTCTGTTCCCCCAAGTTTGTCTCTTTGCCCCTGCGTGTCTTTGTCCCCCCAAAGCCCCACTGTGTCTCTTTGCCCCCCCCCGCAGCTCCCTTTGTATGTCTTTGTCCTTCCATGTGTCTCTTTGCCCCTCTGTGTATCTCTTTGTTCCTCCAGCCCTGTGTGTCTTTATATCCCCCCCAACTCTTCTGTGTGCCTCTTTGTTTAGCCAAGTCCCTCTAAGTATACTCCTCCTTGTCTCTTTGTCCCCGCCAAACCCTCTGTTTGTGTATTTGCCACCCAAAGCCTCTTTGTGTGTCACTTTGCCCCCTGTGTATCTCTTTGCCACCCCTGCCCCACTCTGTGTCTTTTTGTCCACCCTCAGTCCCCTATGTGTCTCTTTGTCCGTCCGCTCTTTTTACTGTCTTCCTCCTTCTGCAGTGCCAGCTTACCTACTTGTAGCGTGGTCGAGTGAACTGTGGTGGAGAATCTCTGTATCCACTATTCTGTCTGGGAGCACTTCCGGTTAGACTGGGTAGAGGATACAGAAGATTCTCTACTGCGGTGCCTTGGCCATGCTACATGAAATGATTGGCAGGAAGGGAATGCGTGGGACAGAGACACACTGGCTGTGCGTGGCTGGGAGAGAGACACGCTGGCTGTGCGTGGGTAGGGGAGAGAGAGCGACACACACACACCGGCTGTGCGTGGCTGGCAGAGAGAGCGACACACACACACCGGCTGTGCGCGGCTGGCAGAGAGAGCGACACACACACACCGGCTGTGCATGGCTGGGAGAGAGAGCGACACACACACACACACAGGCTGTGCGTGGGAGAGAGAGAGAGAGAGAGAGAAAGAGAGAGACACGCTGGCTGTGCGTGGGAGAGAGAGAGAGAGAAAGAGAGAGACACGCTGGCTGTGCGTGGGAGAGAGAGAGAGAAAGACAGAGACACGCTGGCTGTGCGTGGGAGAGAGAGAAAGAGAGAGACACGCTGGCTGTGCGTGGGAGAGAGAGAGAGAGAAAGAGAGAGACACGCTGGCTGTGCGTGGGAGAGAGAGAGAGAGAGAAAGAGAGAGACACGCTGGCTGTGCGTGGGAGAGAGAGAGAGAGACACGCTGGCTGTGCGTGGTAGAGAGAGAGAGAGAAAGAGAGAGACACGCTGGCTGTGCGTGGGAGAGAGAGAGAGAGACGCTGGCTGTGCGTGGGAGAGAGAGAGAGAGAGAGACACACGCTGGCTGTGCGTGGGTGAGACAGACACACTGGCTGTGCGTGAGTGGGAGAGACACACGCTGGCTGTGCGTGCGTGGGTGGGAGAGACACACGCTGGCTGTGCGTGCGTGGGTGGGAGAGACACACGCTGGCTGTGCGTGCGTGGGTGGGAGAGACACACGCTGGCTGTGCGTGCGTGGGTGGGAGAGACACACGATGGCTGTGCGTGCGTGGGTGGGAGAGACACACGATGGCTGTGCGTGCGTGGGTGGGAGAGACACACGATGGCTGTGCGTGCGTGGGAGAGACACACGATGGCTGTGCGTGCGTGGGTGGGAGAGACACACGATGGCTGTGCGTGCGTGGGTGGGAGAGAAAATGGCTGTGCGTGGGTGGGAGAGAGAGAGAGACACGCTGGCTGTGCGTGGGTGGGAGAGAGACACGCTGGCTGTGTGTGGGTGGGAGAGACACAGGCTGGCTGTGCGTGGGTGGGAGAGACACACGCTGGCTTGCGTGGGTGGGAGAGACACACGCTGGCTGTGCGTGGGTGGGAGAGACACACGCTGGCTGTGCGTGGGTGGGAGAGACACACGCTGGCTGTGCGTGGGTGAGAGAGACACACGCTGGCTGTGCGTGGGTGGGAGAGACACACGCTGGCTGTGCGTGGGTGGGAGAGACACACGCTGGCTGTGCGTGGGTGGGAGAGAAACACGCTGGCTGTGCGTGGGTGGGAGAGAGAGAAAATGGCTGTGCGTGGGTGGGAGAGAGAGAGACACACGCTGGCTGTGCGTGGGTGGGAGAGAGCAGGGCTTTGCGCACATCCATTATGTTATACAGTGTGTGTAGTGAATGCATTGTGTATAGTGGATGCAGTGTCTGTGTGTGTGTGTGTGGGTAGTGGATGCAATGTCTTTATGTGTAGTGAATGTAATGCAGCGGGATTGGATAAGGGCTGTGAGGGGACAGTAGTTTTTTAAATATTTTTATTAATTTAGTTTTTTTTTCCTCCCTGCCTCTTACCTGTTTCAGGGTGGGGGCACACAGGATTCCCTGGTGGTCTGGTGGCACAGCATACGGTGTTGTGGCGAAACCAACCTCGCCACTGGGCCCTGGAGAAGCCTGTTTGCTAGCCTCCTGCCCTGCGACTACGGCCCCTGGACATATTTGGGGCATATTGTATTTTATTGTGCGACTGCTGGCCCTTTAAGCACAGGGAATGGTATTTTATTGTACTGCTGCTGGCCCTTTAAGAACTGTCTGGGGACATATTGAGACTTTGGGTAACAATACCCTTTAAGACTATGGCCCCTGAAAATGTATTAACTTTTATTGGTGTGTATGGCCCTTTAAGAACCGTCTGGGGACATATTGTGACTTTGCTGAACAATGCCCCTTTAAGACTATGTCCCCAGACCTTTAAAATAACTTGTTCCTGGCTTTCCCCTACTTGGTTCAGTAAATAGGGCTTACTGAACCAAGTACCACACAGGCGGACCACCCAGAAGTTAAAGTGTGCAGGCAATTTACCTCCCAGGCTGTGAGGTTACTGCAGGTTAATTGCCAAGCGCTGGGTGGCCGCCATTCGGCAGCCGAACACGTGGCGGCGGCCATTTTAGTCATTCGAATGCGGTCAGCGGTGTATGCTAAAGATTCTGTGGAACTAAAATCGGCTACACATTCTGCCGAACACCGCTGACTCTTACCTTCTCCCATACGGAACTTGCAGCTCCAGAGACTAAGTCCCGTTCGAAATGGGACTTAGTCGTTTTTTTGCATGAAATTGACCGACCGCACAGCCCAAATCTATGGAACTGTTTTGGGCAGGAAATTGTGCTTGCGGTCGGTCATAAAGGACTTCCACCTAACTTTTGATCCACTGGAGGGATTTGTCTGATTTTTGGAAGGGTGTATGTTTAAAGTGTGCTGATTCTAAATATGTGGTTTTTAGGAAGATTGGATGTATGGATTTAAAGTTATAGCACATGTATAAAAACTGTAGTTTTCCTGGCTGTATAATTATGTTAACTGGTTATCTGAGGGGAGGGGATGTGTGGGTTGTACCATGTATGTGATTGGTTATTTTATGCCTCCCCCTGGGTGTGGCCTGTAAGTGTACAAGTGTAATAAAAGCCAGGCTGGATGAGCCAGTCCAGAGTTCCTGTTTTACCCTCAAAGTGATGTGTCGTCTCATTATTGGGGGAAGGATTTATTGCATGCTGTTCCAGTTGACTGCTAGGAGTACAAGCCTATTCGTATGGTTCCTATTCAATGGTCTACAGCATTCATATGCTTGGGAGAATTTAAAAGGTTTCTCGGATTCGGTGATTGTGGTGTCTGCCAGAGGGCTTGGAGTCCTCAGGAAGCACTAGGAGCATCCATTAACGGAGGTACCAAGTCGGGGTGCCAGGTGATCCGTTACAGGTGTCCTGTGAAGAAGGAACCCAGGAGTGTAATATTGCACCTCTTGAAGCATCAGGTCCTCTCTTCTCGCGAACTGTGTGAGCGTTGCTGCAGGTTGCCATAGCAACGCTACGGATAACCAGTAATGCAAGTCGGGAGTGTTGCCATGGCAACACTTACACACTCACACCGAGGGGATGGGAGAGAGAGAGCACGACACACACTCACACCGAGGGAATGGGAGAGAGAGAGAGAGACATACACTCACACCGAGGGGATGGGAGAGAGAGAGACCCTCTCACACCGAGGGGATGGGAGAGAGAGAGACCCACTCACACCAAGGGGATGGGAGAGAGAGAGACCCACTCACACCAAGGGGATGGTAGAGAGAGAGAGACCCACTCACACCGAGGGGATGGGAGAGAGAGAGAGACCCACTCACACCGAGGGGATGGGAGAGAGAGAGAGACCCACTCACACCGAGGGGATGGGAGAGAGAGAGCACGACACACACTCACACCGAGGGGATGAGAGAGAGAGAGACATACACACACCAAGGATATGGGGGAGAGAGAGAGACATACACTCACACCGAGGGGATGGGAGAGAGAGAGAGAGACATACACTCACACCGAGGGGATGGGAGAGAGAGACCCACTCACACCGAGGGGATGGGAGAGAGAGAGAGACCCACTCACACCGAGGGGATGGGGGAGAGAGAGAGACCCACTCACACCGAGGGGATGGGAGAGAGAGAGACCCACTCACACCGAGGGGATGGGAGAGAGAGAGAGACCCACTCACACCGAGGGGATGGGAGAGAGAGAGAGACCCACTCACACCGAGGGGATGGGAGAGAGAGAGAGACCCACTCACACCGAGGGGATGGGAGAGAGAGAGAGACCCACTCACACCGAGGGGATGAGAGAGAGAGAGAGACCCACTCACACCGAGGGGATGGGAGAGAGAGAAAGAGACCCCCTCACACCGAGGGGATGGGAGAAAGAGACCCCCTCACACCGAGGGGATGGGAGAAAGAGACCCCCTCACACCGAGGGGATGGGAGAAAGAGACCCCCTCACACCGAGGGGATGGGAGAGAGAGAGAGAGAGACCCACTCACACCGAGGGGATGGGAGAGAGAGAGAGAGACCCACTCACACCGAGGGGATGGGAGAGAGACCCACTCACACCGAGGGGATGGGAGAGAGAGAGAGAGAGACCCACTCACACCGAGGGGATGGGAGAGAGACCCACTCACACCGAGGGGATGGGAGAGAGAGAGAGACCCACTCACACCGAGGGGATGGGAGAGAGAGAGAGACCCACTCACACCGAGGGGATGGGAGAGAGAGACCCACTCACACCGAGGGGATGGGAGAGAGAGAGAGAGACCCACTCACACCGAGGGGATGGGAGAGAGAGAAAGAGACCCCCTCACACCGAGGGGATGGGAGAAAGAGACCCCCTCACACCGAGGGGATGGGAGAAAGAGACCCCCTCACACCGAGGGGATGGGAGAAAGAGACCCCCTCACACCGAGGGGATGGGAGAAAGAGACCCACTCACACCGAGGGGATGGGAGAAAGAGACCCACTCACACCGAGGGGATGGGAGAAAGAGACCCCCTCACACCGAGGGGATGGGAGAAAGAGACCCCCTAACACCGAGGGGATGGGAGAAAGAGACCCCCTCACACCGAGGGGATGGGAGAGCGAGACCCCCTCACACCGAGGGGATGGGAGAGCGAGACCCCCTCACACCGAGGGGATGGGAGAGCGAGACCCCCTCACACCGAGGGGATGGGAGAGCGAGACCCCCTCACACCGAGGGGATGGGAGAGCGAGACCCCCTCACACCGAGGGGATGGGAGAGAGAGACCCACTCACACCGAGGGGATGGGAGAGAGAGAGAGAGACCCCCTCACACCGAGGGGATGGGAGAGAGAAAGAGACCCCCTCACACCGAGGGGATGGGAGAAAGAGACCCCCTCACACCGAGGGGATGGGAGAAAGAGACCCACTCACACCGAGGGGATGGGAGAAAGAGACCCACTCACACCGAGGGGATGGGAGAAAGAGACCCACTCACACCGAGGGGATGGGAGAAAGAGACCCCCTCACACCGAGGGGATGGGAGAAAGAGACCCCCTAACACCGAGGGGATGGGAGAAAGAGACCCCCTCACACCGAGGGGATGGGAGAGCGAGACCCCCTCACACCGAGGGGATGGGAGAGCGAGACCCCCTCACACCGAGGGGATGGGAGAGCGAGACCCCCTCACACCGAGGGGATGGGAGAGCGAGACCCCCTCACACCGAGGGGATGGGAGAGCGAGACCCCCTCACACCGAGGGGATGGGAGAGAGAGAGAGACCCACTCACACCGAGGGGATGGGAGAGAGAGAGAGAGACCCCCTCACACCGAGGGGATGGGAGAAAGAGACCCCCTCACACCGAGGGGATGGGAGAAAGAGACCCCCTCACACCGAGGGGATGGGAGAAAGAGACCCCCTCACACGGAGGGGATGGGAGAAAGAGACCCCCTCACACCGAGGGGATGGGAGAAAGAGACCCCCTCACACCGAGGGGATGGGAGAAAGAGACCCACTCACACCGAGGGGATGGGAGAAAGAGACCCACTCACACCGAGGGGATGGGAGAAAGAGACCCACTCACACCGAGGGGATGGGAGAAAAAGACCCACTCACACCGAGGGGATGGGAGAAAGAGACCCACTCACACCGAGGGGATGGGAGAAAGAGACCCCCTCACACCGAGGGGATGGGAGAAAGAGACCCCCTCACACCGAGGGGATGGGAGAAAGAGACCCCCTCACACCGAGGGGATGGGAGAGCGAGACCCCCTCACACCGAGGGGATGGGAGAGCGAGACCCCCTCACACCGAGGGGATGGGAGAGCGAGACCCCCTCACACCGAGGGGATGGGAGAGCGAGACCCCCTCACACCGAGGGGATGGGAGAGCGAGACCCCCTCACACCGAGGGGATGGGAGAGCGAGACCCCCTCACACCGAGGGGATGGGAGAGCGAGACCCCCTCACACCGAGGGGATGGGAGAGCGAGACCCCCTCACACCGAGGGGATGGGAGAGAGAGAGAAAGAGACCCCCTCACACCGAGGGGATGGGAGAGAGAGAAAGAGACCCCCTCACACCGAGGGGATGGGAGAGAGAGACCCCCTCACACCGAGGGGATGGGAGAAAGAGACCCACTCACACCGAGGGGATGGGAGAAAGAGACCCACTCACACCGAGGGGATGGGAGAAAGAGACCCACTCACACCGAGGGGATGGGAGAAAGAGACCCACTCACACCGAGGGGATGGGAGAAAGAGACCCACTCACACCGAGGGGATGGAAGAAAGAGACCCACTCACACCGAGGGGATGGGAGAAAGAGACACTCACACCGAGGGGATGGGAGAAAGAGACACTCACACCGAGGGGATGGGAGAAAGAGACACTCACAATGAGGGGATGGGAGAAAGAGACACACTGTCAGTGGGGATAAAAAGGGTTAATATATCATGCTATCAGAGAGAGTTGGGAGAGAGAAAGAAAGACAAAAATATAAAAGTCACATTATAATCCATGTATTCTGTAAAATATAGTTGGACAGTGATTAATATCTACAATTAAAGACAAAAAAGATTTAAAATACAGGTTTTAACACAGCTGCATAATTATCTGGCAAAAAACTAAATAAAACTATATAAATATGAAATAAAAGTGACTTCTCTTAAAGATCCCTTTTTTCTTCCTTCCCCATAATATTCTCCAGGTTCAGTCTCTGCAAGGGCTGCAGTGTTCAGCTTTACCCATACAATTCTCATACATTGCAAACCTCCAGCTTCCAGGCTGTCTTGTGAAATAAGATGTTTTGTAAAGTTAATATCAATGTTTCCATCAGAACTCTCCCACCAGCAGCAGGAGATCAGCACAGCTCAGTCCACTTCATTCATTTGGATTTCCCGCTTTGCTGCTTCCTGTAGCTCTCTGTACCATGTGTCCAAGCAGTCACATGGTCTAGTGATGTCACCAGGGTCCTTCCACTGGATAGGAACTAGCCGCTACCGATTTAAAAGATGCCGAGATGCAGAAGAACTCCAGACACCGATTGAAAAAGCCCCAGGTACGGGGCAAAACGCGTTTCGGATATTTTGGACTCATATTGGACTTCTATTGCCAACTGGCAGGACTTATTTTATAGGCTTATATAGCCATTTACTTTTATATTTATTTTCTTTTTTGAGTACTATTTCATATAGTTTTACTCCATATTGTGGAGCAATAAAAGTTTATTTCTTAAAGTCACCTCCTTGTTTGGGAAACTTATGTGAATATTCAGCTGGAGTAACCATAAGGTCATTCGACAACAGGAAAGGGACATCCTAAACAAAAGTCCCACAGCATCATCCATGAGTGCCATATGTTGAGATTTGGCTCTAGGCTTGTGAGTACCTGACTCTAATTTCTATTCATACTATTGTACAGACAATATTACACTATACTGTGTTTTATATATCTTACAGATTTATTCAGAAGTGTGATCCACCTACTACATTGTATGTATTATATGTGTGTATTCTTTTGAGTGGTGTCAGGGGTTTCCACTCAGGTGGACTGTGGCATTTAGAGCTACCACACTTAGTCCCACTTGGTTGCTGTATATACTTGTGTTTTGTGTACCATAAATGGATATGTACCATGGATATGAGATTTGTGTAGGTGGGCTTGAAAATGAGGGGGTGGTGGCAGTTTAGAAATCATGTCCAGATTTTTCAGCTTTTGCCAGCTCCCACTAGTTTTTAACATATTGCCATTCATTCCTATGGGACCAATTTCGCCACAAGAATGACGATATTCCGTGAACCATTAGGTGAAACGTTCCACAAAGTAATAGCAATCCAATCGGGAACAATCCGCACGTTTCGGTATATTACTGTATATAGTTACATAGTTACATAGTTACATATAGTTACATAGTTAGATAGCTGAAAAGAGACTTGCGTCCATCAAGTTCAGCCTTCCTCACACCTGTTTTTTGCTGTTGATCCAAAAGAAAAGAAAAAAACCCAGTTTGAAGCACAATTTTGCAACAAGCTAGGACAAAAAATTCCTTCTTGACCCCAGAATGGCAGTCAGATTTATCCTTGAATCAAGCAGTTATTACCCTACATTGAAAGATTATATCCTTGAATATTCTGTCTTTGCAAGTATGCATCTAGTAGCTGTTTGAACATCTGTATGGACTCTGATAAAACCACTTCTTCAGGCAGAGAATTCCACATCCTGATTGTTCTTACAGTAAAAAAACCTTTCCTTTGCCTTAGACGAAATCTTCTTTCTTCCAGTCTAAACGCATGGCCTCGTGTCCTATGTAAAGTCCGGTTTGTGAATAGATTTCCACACAATGGTTTGTAATGGCCCCGAATATATTTGTATAATGTTATCATATCCCCTCTCAGGCGACGTTTTTCTAAGCTAAATAGGTTTAAATTTGTTAACCTTTCTTCATAGCTGATATGTTCCATTCCTTTTATTAATTTTGTAGCCCGCCTCTGCACTTTTTCTAGTGCCATGATATCCTTCTTTAGAACAGGTGCCCAAAATTGCACAGCATATTCAATATGTGGTCTTATATGTAGTGTAAAAACTGTGGGAGGAGTTAGGGTGGTAAATTTGGCTATAATAAGAATAATATATATGTGAGATAACATGAAGTGGTCTTGCTATGCAAGAACACTTAATAAGAAAACTTTCCAAATAATGTATGTACAAGTTACCATAGACTTTAGTAGTGACTTCTGGAAAGTTTTTCTAACAGAGAATTATTTGGAAAGCTCAGTAAGTCAAAGCCTTTATTAGTGACTGGAGAATGGGTATAATTGAAGTGAAAGCCCTTACATGGCACATAGACCAGGCTTCATTTTTGACAAAGTGCTTGGCCTGGTCAATGGATCCCATTACTATCAAAATATCTCATCATGTATCTCCATATCCAACAAGCCATTAAGCCAAACTCTCTGGTGTAGTATCCTATGGGATTCTCTGTCTTCATTATTGTGGTGGGGTTCTTGGAGATGTCCCTTTCTCCAGTCCATCTCACAGGCAGATGATTATTGCACATTATTACTGGGGTTATGGCTGGTACTACTGGAAATTCTGCTGCTTCTCCTCCCCCTCTTTTTGGAGCAGCATTGTCCTTCTGGGAAAGATGATGGTAAAATGAGCTGTCTGCTAGTGCCCTTCATTTATAATGATTTGCTGTTGCGGAGAGGTGATAGACGTGTAATTAATTATCTTTGTTCTTTAGGGGCATTTAAATTTGTGAGTTGTTTCTTTAAAGGAACACTTGGCTGCCCAAACATAAAATAATCACTATTTAGTAGACATACTGCCAATGAAAAATGTATTGTTTTTTTTTTCATTGGCGTATTTCTAAAGCATACAAAAAAGCTGCAGAGCTCTAGACTGTAAGCTTGTGTGAGCAGGGTTCTCATATCAGTATTGTTCCTATAACATTTTGTAATTTTTTCATTTATTGTTAGACCTCCTCTCCCTTTTCTGTCTTGTTGTTTTCCCTGCATGGGTGTTGTCTCATTTTTCCAGGGACAACTGCCTGCCAATAACCTTAAAGCAGGGGTGTCCAAACTTTTTTCAAAGAGGGCCAGATTTGATGAAGTCAACATGTGTGAGGGACAACCATTTTGCCTGACATTCTTTGAACCATTAAAATTTAATGCAAATTTACTATTTTATGCAAAGTTTATTGCAAACGGCATACTTTTCATTTAATCTCTTTATTCCGTCCCTTCTCTCTTTACTCGGTCTCTTTATTCTGTCTTTTTATTATGTCCCTCTTTATTCTGTCCATGCTCTCTTTCTGTCCCAGCAGGGAAAAGGAACTAAATCCCACGATTGCGCACACCAAACCCTGTGACGTCCAAGAAATCGCGAGAACGCAGACTGAGGTCACTGCATGTCCGTCTGCGTTCTAGCAATCTCTTGGCCCTTAGTGAATCCCCAAGCGCCACTCAGGACCGCAGCGTTCAAAGATCCAACGGGTCCTGAGAGGTGCTCGGGGATTCACTGGGGGCCACAACAGAAATATTTACCAAAATAACTGTGGGGTTGTATGAAATCGGAACTCGGGCCGGACTTTGGACATGACTGCCTTAAGGGGACACTCCACTGTCAAAACACAAAATAAATAAAAATTACTCTTTAGTAGACATATCCCAAATGAAAACGTACATGCATTTAATTATGCATTTTTTTTCATTGGAGCAAATTTAAAAACAACTTTCAAAAGCTGTATTTGTCTTGTTTGCTGCCTTTGCAAGCCCTTCTCTTCTAACCCTGCCTTGACCTTATGTGACTGTTCAATCACAGTCTTCCCAATTCAGCTCAATGAGAAAAGTCTTTGCAAGGCAATTACTACCTCTTGAGTTCAGTGCAAATAAGCTAACCAAACCAGACCTGTTGTCTGCTTGAAGAGCCAGGGGGTGTTACCAGTATAATTATTAAAAGTGTTGATTTCTATTGAAATCTGCACTATTTCCAAAATGAAAAAAAAAGGACATATACTTCACACACAAATCTTTTCAGCAAGGTAAAGTGCTTTAGGGGTCTAGAGTGTCCCTTTAAGTTTCCCATGTGGTCCAAAGTCCTTCTTATGGTCTGTCTACACCCATCTTTGTAAACACATTGATCAATTCACACTGGGTGCAATTTATTCAAGCTTTGTAGTGTGATTGGTTGCTATCCCAAGTACCATACTAATATTGATTGACTTGTGTTCCCTCATGTACAGACAAAGAAATTGATAAAATGCCAGTGTGAGTCTAAATAAAATGTACATTGCTGTGCTCCACTGTATCAAGTGTCTGGCTAATATTTTTTCAGAAAAAAAAAAAAAAAAGTCTGGTTCATATTTGTGGTGGAACTTCTACAGAAGTCCTCTTTCACTGGAAGATCCTTGGCACTCTTACTCTGATGGAAGGAAAGACTGTCTCTTTGCTATATTTTCCATTAGGAGAAGGGATAAACGGTGGGTGAAATAGGTCTGAGTCCAAACCTGAGACCTCCTGTATCCACTACATTTTGCAAGGCAGTTGCTCTGAGCAATTATGTCGGTTGTCGTTGAATCCTATTGCCTATAGGGTCTAGAATATAGTTTAAAGGGACATGCCACTGTCCAAATACAAAATAAGTAAAAATAACTTGTTAGTATATATATCCCCAATGAAACCATGCATTTATTATGCATGCATTTAATCATGTATGTTTTCATTGGAGTTACATAGTTACATAGTTACATAGTTAGATAGCTGAAAAGAGACTTGCGTCCATCAAGTTCAGCCTTCCTCACACCTGTTTTTTGCTGTTGATCCAAAAGGAAAAAAAAAAAAAAAAAAAAAAGCCCAGTTTGAAGCACAATTTTGCAACAAGCTAGGACAAAAAAAAAAAAAAAAAAAAAAAACCTTCTTGACCCCAGAATGGCAGTCAGATTTATCCTTGAATCAAGCAGTTATTACCCTACATTGAAATATTATATCCTTGAATATTCTGTCTTTGCAAGTATGCATCTAGTAGCTGTTTGAACATCTGTATGGACTCTGATAGAACCACTTCTTCAGGCAGAGAATTCCACATCCTGATTGTTCTTACAGTAAAAAAACCTTTCCTTTGCCTTAGACGAAATCTTCTTTCTTCCAGTCTAAACGCATGGCCTCGTGTCCTATGTAAAGTCCGGTTTGTGAATAGATTTCCACACAATGGTTTGTATTGGCCCCGAATATATTTGTATAATGTTATCATATCCCCTCTCAGGCGACGTTTTTCTAAACTAAATAGGTTTAAATTTGTTAACCTTTCTTCATAGCTGATATGTTCCATTCCTTTTATTAATTTTGTAGCCCGCCTCTGCACTTTTTCTAGTGCCATGATATCCTTCTTTAGAACAGGTGCCCAAAATTGCACAGCATATTCAATATGTGGTCTTACCAGTGATTTATAGAGAGGCAAAATGATATTCTCGTCCCGAGAATGAATGCCCTTTTTCATGCATGACAATACCTTACTGGCCTTGGCCACTGCTGATTGACATTGCACATTGTTGCATAGTTTGTTGTCTATAACAATTCCCAAGTCCTTTTCGTGTGTTGTTATCCCTAATTCACTTCCATTAAGGGTATACGTTGCTTGTGTATTCTTTACGCCGAAGTGCATAACTTTGCATTTTTCAACATTAAATTTCATCTGCCATTTGAGTGCCCAGTCCTCCAGTCTATCTAAATCCTTCTGCAGCAAAGTAATATCTTGCTCACATTGTATTATTTTACAAAGTTTTGTGTCATCTGCAAACACTGAAACATGACTTTCAATGCTGTCTTCAAGATCATTTATAAAAATGTTAAATAGAAGGGGTCCCAGAACAGACCCCTGAGGGACACCACTTGCCACCTCTGTCCAGCTTGAAAATTTACCATTAACGACAACTCTTTGTATTCTGTTTTTAAGCCAATGTTCTACCCAAGAACAAGCATTTTCATCGAGACCGATTTCCTTGAGTTTGAACACTAATCTTTTGTGTGGAACTGTATCAAATGCCTTGGCAAAATCCAAATAGATCACATCCACTGCAACACCCTGATCTATAATTCTACTTACTTCTTCGTAGAACGCAATCAAGTTAGTTTGACACGACCTGTGCTTCATAAAACCGTGCTGATTTTTGCTGATAACTATATTCTTCTCAAGGAATTCTTGAATATTATCCCTTAATAACCTTTCAAATATTTTACCAGCCACAGAAGTTAAGCTCACAGGTCTATAATTTCCAGGCAAGGATTTTGAACCCTTTTTGAATATAGGAACCACATCTGCCTTCCTCCAATCCTCCGGAACACTTCCTGAAAGAAAAGAATCTTGAAAGATTAAAAACAGAGGTTCACTTATTTCTACACTTAGTTCCTTAAGTACACGTGGATGGATACCGTCAGGCCCTGGAGCTTTGTTTATATTAACTTTCTTTAGTTGCTGCAGCACATTGTCTTGAGTTAACCAATTACAATTATTCTGCAAGTTTTTAGTAGCAATCATTTGCACATCTATTGCCATGGGTTCTTCTTTAATATATACGGAGGATAAATAGTTATTTAGAATTCCTGCCTTTTCTTGGTCTTCATTAACTAACACCCCCGTTTCAGTTTTAAGTGTACCTATACTTTCATTTTTGGGTTTTTTGGAATTTATGTACTTAAAAAATGCTTTGGGGTTTGTTTTGCTCTCTTTAGCTATCATTTTTTCATTTTGAAGTTTAGCAAGTTTAATTGCCTTTTTGCACGCATTATTTGCTTTCTTATATCTTTTATAAGATGCATCTGATTTGTCTGATTTAAATGCTTTAAATGCCCTTTTCTTATTTTTAATCTCTTGTTTTACTTCTCTACTAAGCCACATTGGTTTTAATTTGTTTCTTTTATACTTATTTCCCAATGGTACATACTGAGAAATGTACCTTTCTAATATTTGTTGGAAGATGATCCATTTATCCTCAGTGTTCTTTTCACTAAAGAGTTTATGCCAGTCAATATATTGTAAAGCTTCCCTTATCTTATTGAAATTGGCCTTTTTAAAATTATATGTTTTAGTATACCCCATGTGCTTTTGTTTTTTTGAGTTTATTTCAAAGGACACTATATTGTGATCACTATTTCCCAAGTGCTCACCTACTTGAATGTTGGTCAAAAGATCAACGTTGTTTGTTAAAACCAGGTCCAGACAAGCGTCCATTCTAGTTGGTGCTTGTACAAGTTGTGACATGAAGTTGTCATTTAACAAGTTTAAAAACCTAATTCCCTTTGCTGAGCTACTAGTCCCTATGTCCCAATTTATGTCTGGATAATTAAAATCTCCAATAATTAAAGTGTTACCAAGATTTGCAGCTTTCTCAATTTGCTCAAACAGCTGTTGTTCCTCGTCAATATTAACATTAGGTGGTTTATAACATATCCCAACCAATAGTTGGTTTCCCTTCTTTTCCCCCAAGCAGATATTTACCCATAAAGCTTCCACATTTTCCTCATCGCATTCAATTTGCTTAAGATTTGGCTTTAAATCATGGTTGACATACAAACATACCCCACCACCCTTCTTGTTTTTCCTATCCTTCCTAAATAATGTGTACCCATTTAAGTTAACTGCCCAGTCATGTGTCTCATCCCACCATGTTTCAGTTATGCCTATTATATCATATTGTTTAGTGTATGCTAATGCCTCTAGTTCCCCCATTTTGTTATTTAGGCTCCTTGCATTAGTAAGCATACATTTAATATCATGCGTCTCTTGTTTATTTTGTGAATTACCAACATTACATAGCTTCTCTGTTCTGAGCTTGCCCCTCCCCCCGTCTCCACCCTCCTTATACTGTTCTAAAGCCCATCTCCTTTCTGTCCTATCTCCATGTTGTAGATTGCTATGACCCTCCCCCCCTACTACTAGTTTAAAATCTCCTCCAACCTTCTAGCCATCCTATCCCCCAGCACTGCAGACCCCCTTCCGTTTAGGTGCAATCCAGAAGAGTTATATCTAAAAACAAAAAGATAGATCGAAGTCCTTTGTGACCAAATGAAGCATGGCTTTTCTGCCCAAAACCAGTTCCACAGAGTCTTCTATCCTGGAGATAATTGAGAAGTAATCCAATTATCTCCAAGGACAGAGGCAAAACTCCATTAAGCACATGACAGTAAAAAGACAGTAAAATACAATAAAATATACAAGGTTACATTTATAAATAAAATACAGACATTCTACCTATCCCCAGATAGCTTAGATCTGAGCGCACGTTATTACCGGATGGCGCTCAGATCACATACATACAGTTTAATCGCCATGGAGCCAAAGTCTTTCATACAGTCTTTCAGTATACGGCTGGGCTCCATGGCATAGCTATCTGGGGTAGCATGGCTTTAACAGTCCGCAGAAAGGCACAAACCAGCCTTTCTGCAGGGAAAAAGAACAGGGGCAATAGTCTAAAGGGAGCAGGCGAGCAACCAGGCTTCTCCAGTGCACAGTGGCGAGGTTGGTTTTGCCACATGTATTATATGTGATAGGGTCTTGATTATAGATTCTTAAAGTTTTTAAATATAGTTATGAACATTAAAGGATCAGTTTTAGGAATACAGACATGTATTCCTGACACTATAATTGTAAAAGAGCTGTTTAGGTGTCCAGTCCCCCTTTGCCTGCCCATTTTCAACACCAGTCTCGTCATGGCTTGCTCCGCCCCACCTCCTTGGCTGAGATCATCAACTCAATGTATCTCTATGGCAAAGGTTTAGCAACTCCATGCAGACTGCATACTGTGACTACCACTAGAGGTGTTTACAGACCTGCATTTTCTGAGGAAATGTTTACATTAAAAATCCTGCAGGGACAGGTTGTAGACACCAAAAAAAAAAAAAAATAAACTACATTAACCTGTAACTATAGTGTCCCTTTAAGTGTGTACTCTTGATATTTTGAAACAATGATTTAAAGAACATGGCAACACGGCTTAGGTTTGCAAAGCTGCATCTGAACAAATCACAAGACTTCTAGGACAATGTCCTTTGGACAGAGGAGACCAAAGTTTTTGGCCATAATGCACAGTATCACATCAGCACAAACACCTCCTACTAACGGTCAAGCATGGCGGTAGAAGGGTGATGATTTTGGCTCGTTTTGCAGTCACAAGACCTGGGAATTTTGCAGTCATTGAGTTGAATGTGAAATCATCTATATACCACTTTTCTTGTCAAATGTGAGGCCATCTGTTGGACAGTTAAAGCTTAGCTTTAATGCAACAAGGCAATGAGCCCAAGCATACCAGCAAATTTACAACAGAATGGCTGTCACGGCTTACCGTAGGGGGAGTCCGGTATGCAGAGATATGTGCTAACCCTTGCAATTAAACACAGGCCAAGGTGGTCAGGTAGGAATTCACCTGGCCTGTGAACAGGGGCTGTGCAGGATAATGCTCCAAGTCTGTCAGGATCGGGACAGGGATCCAACACGCAGAGTACGAACAGGAGAGATATACGTATACCGGACCTTAGAATGGCCGGACTAACGTAAGGAGAAAGCAAAGAATGGTCAGAGACAAGCCGAAGTCGAGAGAACGAGAGAACAGGTAAGCGAGAGCCAAGCCGAGGTCAAAGGACACGAGAGGTAAACAGGAACGATAGTACAAGCCGAGTCAAAACCAAATAGAACAATAGACATAAGAGCACTGAGGAACCAGACAAGCTAGAACCACGACAGGGCAATGAACCATTACACACATCCCTCTTTTATACCCTGATTCTTTAATTGATGAGTCCGCCCTTGCCGAGCCCTGATTCGTTGTTCCGAACTAGATTGACAGGTCGGGATGTGATTGCCGTCATGACGTCGGCTCCTGAGCGTCGTGTCATAAAAGGAAGCGGGGCTATCGCGGCCGGCGTGAGAATGAC